>NW_017732379.1:486323-488938 GCF_001890085.2 Hipposideros armiger | reverse complement strand
TCAAATTGATCAACGTGATCTGTGATGGCTGTACGTAAGCATTGTCTGCTGGGCCACTTGGTAACAATTTTCAGCCTATTTCTGTAAATTGAGCTTCACGTTGCCCTTTGAATATTTCCTCCTCTGTATCACAGGGGCTTCGATGCTGTTCAATATACAGAGCTCACCTCTGCCGTTAGCTGACTTCCAACATAATTGGGCCTAGATAAACAGAGTAGTACATCTCATTTTTACCAGTCGGGTATAACATTGTCAGCAAAGCAAGGAGGGGTGTTTTTCAGATTTAGTGAAAGGGAGGAAAATAGTCAAAGGGGCAGTTTGCTACCTGATTCAAGGTTTAAAATAGCCCGAGACTCAAATTGCCCCAACTTCTGGTCCAGAGCTTCTTTTATGATTTTATGAAAATTTTGCAGGAGATACTTCCAGAAAAGTGAGCAGCTGCTCTTATTTTTTGCAAGCTTGTGCTTAAATGGACTGAACAGTAGCCCCCAGATATTATATTACCTTCCTAAGAACAGTGTGGGGAGCTGGCATGCATCAGGAAAGTCTACGTAGGTGATATGTTTGCTATCAAAGCCCAGTGTCCATATGCATAGATAGAAACCACAACCCAAGCATCCCTTCTCTGACATAATAATTAGGAAGAAACCACTCCAGTTCTCTCACTATGGCCTCACATGCATGAAATTACTTTTCACTAACTCTGGATAACAACAACAAAAGTAAGTTATGTGTGACCACTGATAGGAGCAAATCACAACCTTCCATTACAAATGCATAGCAAAACATGTTTAAATAGGGGTGTGTGTGCCTGTATTGGTTCTTCCTTCAGATGCTCACACAGTGGGCTTGGGGTAGATCTCAAGGAAGATCATGGAGAGAGAGCATAAATTCTTAATTAGAAAGTCACAAGCGTTGCAAATAGCATGTGCATTTTGTGATGACTTCCTCTCTACTCTGGGAGTTTTCCTATTTATTTGTGTAGAAAAGGAGGGCAGTTTAGTTAAGCAACAGGTTATTGTGATCTTAATTCAATTCGTAAGCACTACCAAGGAAATGAGTTCATAAATTGAATATCCATTTATTGCAATATTGATAAGCTGGAGAGGCAACACTAGAGTCCACTAAAACTCACTCACTTGCCGTGACCAATAAGCGAGAGGAAACGAGCAGCCCTATAGTATACCAGCAATCCTCAAACATGCATGATTGGATTTCTACTGTTTAGGTAGATCGAAGCCTTCTCTTTCTTTTGTGTATTTTTTTATTCAAACCAGGTTTGCATCTAGTGTCTTTCTCATAATGATCTAGACCACACTTTCCCACAAGGAAGCCCCAAAGCACCACCCGTCTCCATGCTCAGACTTGGCTTACACATCATCCACAGGAAGTGGCCACTCTTGCCCTCATCAGAGTCCTTCCTTCATAATGTTAAAACCAATTATTTTTCTTCTAAATATGCATAAAACACAATATACTTTTGGGACAAAAACTATGTTTGAACCAGGATTTTCTTTTCTATTATATTGGAGATATTGGTTGATAATAACTAGTTTCTCTTGTTCTTTTATTTAATTCTAATTTTTTCCAAAGCCTGTTTTCTTCCAATCATTAATCCTATTTATTTTAAAATAAGATTTGCACTTGATTACATGAGTAGTCCTTACTGTCAAAAGTATTCTTTAATGATACTCACGCGGAAAATGTAAAATGCATCTAAATAAAATTTCTTTTTGAAGTTTAAGGGTATGATTGTGAAAATTTCCAGTTACGTTCATTAAAATCAGTCAATGCCTCAGTAGACATAAACTCCATTTATGTACTTCAAAATGGAGCATTTAGTCACTTTGCAAAATAATATCCCAAGCCCTCTATCCCTGGTTTCCTTATGCATTACCTAAATGTTTAGAAGGTGAATGTCAATAATAGCATCTTTAATTGTGCACATTTTGAAAAGAATTAAGAACTTCTACCAATATTCTTAAGATGTACACATCTTTTACTAAGAATATATCAATATCTGAATTAATGGTTCCTCTATTTAGATGTGACCTAATTCTATGAAATGCAAAGGAGAGACTGGCAATAAGGATAGCAGATGATCTATCTTGCGTTGCTTGTGTCTGGCATTGTGTAAAACTTAGGCTATTATTCCATATGTCAAACCTCAACTATGGTTTAAAGAGTACAGAAACAACACAGGAGTTACTCCATTTGTTCTCACCCTGCCTTCTGTCATGTTCTTCCTACCTACACAGAATGAATAAGTTATCACTTATGCAGCACTTACTATGGGCTCGGCACAGTGCTGCATCTTAACATGGATTAAAGTTTAATTCTCATAAAAGTCCTAGGGTGTAGGCACTATTATTATTCCTTCGTATATTGAAAACTGAGTGCTAGAGAGTTGATATATTTCACCTGAGTTATACAAGTAGTAAGCGAAGTGGAGCTTCAAACCCAAGAAGCCTGATTCCAGAGAACATGCTAAGCATTACAGGGCTTCACTATCTCACCTTCAATGCATTTGATTCCTTCCTAACCAAGCCACAAGGCAGGGACAAGCCTGGCCTTTGGGGATGAGATGGGGGGTTGGGGGGTTGAGGGGGAAGAGG
>NW_017732379.1:482089-483053 GCF_001890085.2 Hipposideros armiger | reverse complement strand
TTAATGAAAAATGAATTGTGGTTTTCTGTTTACCCCATTTCTTTCCTTTCCCCAGCTGCAAAAGTACCTGGGGACTAGTTGGGTTACTAGTAAGTAGTTATTAGTAACACCAGGATTTACTAGATAAACGGTGTCCAAAACAACAAAAATAACAACAAGCCTTTTTTGGCCATAGCCAGTAACAGAAAATTGTTAAATTTCATACCTACATAAGGACTCATTTGGCATGCACATTTTCTTTTCAACCAGCCAGAGAGATGTTAAAGTTCATAATCATGAGTCAACTGCTCATCTTCAAGAATAAAACACAGCTATTTATATAGACCCAGGATGTGAGCAAATGCTATTTTAAATTGGATGTAGTCATTTGATATTTATCAAGTCTGTACCATGCAGAATGCTCACATGATTTCTGCTTTATATAAGATAGTGTTTATTCATAATTTTGACATGTAAATATCAATTTGTAAATTTCCAAATCATATATTAGATAATGCAGAACTCAGGCTATCACAGCAGGCTTTTCTTTACCAAGTCAATAATGATGATTTTTACAAGTTCTAGAGGATTTATAACAGAAACACATCTGGAGAAATAATTGAACGAAATACTGTTGAAAGAATGGCTGAAAAAATAGGAAGAAACCCATGCCCTACCAGGATGATCAGGAAGTTGTACATAAATATCAGATCTATGAATAGACGAAGAACTGCAAGATTGGAATAGGATTGATAATTAGGGCAGTAGGTGGTCAAAATGAAGCTTAGAATACCAGGTAATTTGGGATAGCAAGATGTTGTTTGTGATTACCTTTCTCACAAAGTAGAAGCAACACTGGACTTGGAAAAAATAAACATTTAGATGACTTAAAAGGCATTTTCTACTATAATCATGGATGTTTCACTAACTTTTCTATGTGGATGAGAAATTTCTTTCTAATACTCACTTCTATTTTGTTTTGATT
>NW_017732379.1:473727-480654 GCF_001890085.2 Hipposideros armiger | reverse complement strand
GCAAATGCAATATAACTCGAGCAAGTACAAGGAGCTCCAACGACCAAGGGCTACAAAATTAGACTCTCCAAAGAGAGCTTCAGCTAATCTAAGATGTGGAAGCTGAGTAGGAGATAAAGAAGTTATGTATGGAGTATGAATGAGCTATACTGAGATGGGAAAGTGCATTCCAGGCAAAGCACTAGAGCTGACACAAAGTCTGCCATCGAGAGAAAGTAAGGCACACAGCATTTGGTACAGTCCAATTCCCTTGATGTATTCATATTTCTGGTATGTTGTAGGCCTCAACTTCCAATGCTTCAGAATGCTAAGAATCAATAAACATTGAAAATAATAAATATGACATATTTGATATTAAGCATTTTCAACAGACACTTTCACCTTCACAAAAGCTATAGATATAATCCTCAAAGTTTTGAATCTATATGGCACTATATTCTATTTCATCATGCTTTCCTCTAACGTTTATAATGATAAATAGGTTGTCACCCTAATTCATCAGAGCAACATTTCATGAAACTCCATGAAGACTAATGCTATGATAATGTGTGTCTATTACATGCTACCTTAAGGGGAAAATCCATCAGTAGTAATTTTGTGTTATGAAGACATTTCATATTATAAGATGGCAGAGGCAAGCTGAACATTAAAACCTTTTCCAGTTTGTAGGCAGGTTGAATTATTTTTATAATGTGGTTGTATTTCTATAACCTGTTAGATTAAGAATAACTTAAAGAAACATTTTGAATGTATTTACTCCTCTTTGAACAAATAAAAATGTAGCACATTATCATAAATTAATATCTAACATTTTTCTTGATGAATATGTATATATATGATTAATACATTTATTAATTACATTAGCATAATATATAATTCCTAATATTAATATATATTAATTCTGGAATATTTCAACAGACGGTTTTGTCAGAGACTTATCTCTTGGCTAGTACTGATTTTAAGATACAATATAAGGGAAATTGTAATTTGGCTATAAAGTCTTTTCAGTATTCTGAAGTTAATGTTTTTACATTTTGAATGTAAAAGCAGAGGGGATGTAAAATTCAGAGGCACTGCCCATAGAGAAAACCTCTGTAGTGCTAATATTACTTGGTCTGTGTCTTTTACAACCTTATGGGCAAAATATTTTTAAGATTACAAACTATAGAAAGAGTGTAATGTCCTTTAAATGTTCTTTAATGTTGGTGTTTGGATACCAAAAGGAAGGGAAAGAATGCTGCAACCGTGGTGATATGAACAGCACTGAACAACGTTGTTTTATATGCAATGATCATGCATAACAGAAGCCAAATGAGTTAGACGGCAGTATATCAAGTCCATTTTCCTCATTTTGATTCCGAGGTTTTCGGTAAAAATCACAAGCCAGTCTTAGTGGCAAGCTTCAGAAAACTTGCAAAGCTCTGATAAAAAAGGACATCGCTCATAAATATTCATTAAAAATTACCTTTTCTGGATCATGAATTTTTCAAGCCGACACTGATTTGACCTCTACAAGGAACAAAATCCAACCTATAGTGGAGTGTCTCCTATTTCTGACAAAAAAAAAAAAAAGGTGAAAAATTGGTTTTCCCAGCTATGCAGCTACTTTGTACACTGTGTGAGGTCTGAGGTCAGTTACCTCTGCGCTCCACACACTTGAGCATTAATATTCATTTGAATTACAATCTTTAAATTCTAAAGTCCTGTTCATACTTCTCTGAAAAACTGATTGTAAGGCAGGCCAGGGTTTGCATTTTAACTAATTTTTAAAGTAACTTCATCTAACTTCTCTGTTGCTAAAAAATGTATGAATTCAGTAATTTTCTTTAAAAAATGTCACATCTGCCTGTTTTGAATTTATATGCCCTCTCACTAAGGATAAAAGCCATGTTTTTTTCTGGTAATTATCTGCAGAGTGGGTGAATGGGTAGAAATGTCTACATTTATGTCTATCAGAGAGCTATTGTTGGTATTTCATCTTCATATAGCTCCTCATAGTTCATACATACAAAAGGAGTTCTGCATTATTTGGGGGTATGTTTTTTGCTTCCATTATTCTTCCTACAATATCTCAGTGGGGTCGTCAGCATTACCACCTGCATTGTTTAAATATAGTGAGTGAGAAGTAGAATGTGAGTTATTACAGCTAATAGTGTGCTAACTCAACATCTAAATCAGAATGTTTTCTCAGAACCCTATCACAGGTTCATATTCAGATTAAATTCTAAGAATATAGCACTTAATAAGGTTGAGGACTCATATATTGGTTACATCAGAGAGGAACAAAAAAAAGGCCAAAATAACACTTTAAACACTATAGTTCCAGCTACAATGAAATACTTTTGATTTTTTTGTTTGTTTGTTTTAATGTAGTTAAGCAGTACCAGACAGAAGCTTCCTTATTACAGCTGGATTCTAATCCTAGTTCCTTCATTTTCTGGATTTATGACCTTGGACATAATTTAACCTTGCTTTCTATGCCTTAGCTTCCTACGTGAAAATGGAGGTACGTAGTTCAGAGAATTTACAAAACATCTTAATAGCCCTAGCACTCAAAATAGTTATTTTTCAGTGTAAAATTAACTTGAATACTATGCAGTTTAGCACAAAGATTGGTAATGGGACTTTTACTGTGATATAGTCTACAAGAAAAATGGAAACGTATCAAATTGGACATTTCCACTCCTTTCCCACCCCCACTCCCAAAACAAAACAAATGAATTTAAGAGAACCCCAGAAAAAAATAGGAAGGATTACTAAAAAGGTGGTTGGGTTAGAGTCCCTGCTTCTTCTATTTCTTCATTTGTTATTCATAATCCAATGCACACTACCTCTATAGATAGATGCTAATCTGATTAGCATGTGGCAATTTTTTGAGGGTAGAACCTGCATATTATTTCAGTGGCCTTGATGACTTAATAAGTCCGAAGCCAGTGCTGCCCCTGTTGACACTTACCCCCCAGAGTCTTACAGATAGTTGCTCCCAGACACAAAGATCCTCAGGGTGTCCTCCCTAGATCTGATGGCTTAGCAGTTCTCTCATATCAGAGTGTGGAACAAGCAACCGAAATTATGCAAGGGAGGCGAGCGCCAATCTGAAGTTCATTTGCTCCTCCTCCCTTACCTCTCTAAGGATAGCTGTACACTACAGCTGCCAGGTTTAGTAAAGGAAAATATATAACATGCAATTACATTTGAATTTCAGATAGATCATGAACAATATTTAGCATAAGTGTGCAACATGCAATATTTGTGACATATTTAGAATTAAAGTTTTTTAGCTAAAATTTGAATTCAACCGCATTTTATTTGGAAATTGAAGTTTGGGAATAGCCCAAATTCATTCAAAGAATCTCTTGCATAAAGAAAATAATTGCCTTTAAGCTTTTGCTCATTATCCTCCTCACTCATGCAAAATGGCAGAAGTCCCCAGCACTTACTTTTTATATTTCCAAATTATGCCATCAATGTGAGTCACCAGATAAAACTGTCATGCTTTTATCTCTCTTGTATTGTCACATGTTACAAGTGGTGTTAGGCTCTATATTCACCAAATGAATAATGGTCAAAGATACCCTTACAGACCTATTAGGATGTTACATTGGAGGCTCTTTTTTTTTTTTTTTAATTTATTTTTACTCTTATACAGTCTCCATTATGGTCTGTTTTCTTCCAGCATTGGAAGACATTTTGTTATGTTGTTGTCGTTTTGTTGCTGTTGAGCACCAACCAAATGAAATAGGAGGCTTGATGTTGGAGCCATATAGTATGAGAAATATGTCATTAGTCTTTGGTTCCTGATGAACATCAAAAAATGTTTTTAATGTAATTTTCATAATAAAAGTAACCTGCTGCTAGAAATATAATTTTATTTAGTGTCATATTTCTAGTAAAAGACATTATATGAAGGAAGGAAGGAAGGAAGAAAGGAAGGAAGGAAGGAAAGAAGGAAGGAAGGGAAGGCGGGAAGGAGGGAGGGGAGAAGAGTTTTCGGAACTCTAGTGTTCAGAGTTATTATTTCCTAAATAGTATCGAATAAAGACCACAAAAAAACGTACTGATGATATAAAATGTTAATTCATGTGGAAATGTCTTGAAATAAGAATCAATGAAACCAAAAATGGACAATACTTGTTTAGTGAATATCAATGTATGGCATCTTAAAGACGAGAGGACAAAAATTCGGACAAGTAAATTTTATACTGGGGCAGGTCTAAAAATCATGGAACCATATTGCTTCCAGTACAAATTATTTTTTTGGATAAAGAAGTGTGCTTGTTGTTTAAGAACTACTTAAACTTTTTCTCTATCAGGTAAACAAAACAGACCATGAGAATCCAAACATATTCGCTTTCGTAAGATGACAACTCACGTTAGAAACTGATTGCCCCTACTATGCAATGAGCTCTCAAGTGGCTACATCACTCTGTAAGCACCATAATAGCTACATTTTATCATATTCAAGAAATCAGTTTTTAATATTAAAAGCAATATTTTACTATGTTAAACTTCTATTAATTTTTGTTTTTACATGACAGTTAAATTAGCTTCTGACAGATACAATTCCATATACATAGAACAGCTTATCATGCCCATGTGCATGGTGGGAGAGGTACAGTCACGAGAAGAGACTTTTATTATGTTTTACATTTGATTGTTTATGCACAGCAGTGCGTTTCAGCTGAGATTCAAGCAGCCAGTTGCCAGAGATTCAAAGCCTGGCAAATAGCACATTCTCTTCACAAAATAAAGAATGTGTAAGCACCCACACCAGTTTACAAGTTATTCTTCACGAACAATAGAATTGCTTTTTGCCCATTTCAGACAGAACCCTAAATGTGCCCAGCACAGCAAGAGAGAACACAGGAAACAGAGAGCTTAATATTCCAGCCCAGCTCACTGGAAACAACCAACACAAAAAAACTAAAATGACAGAGTGGTGTTCTGTAGAGCAACATGATTTGTCTGCTTTAAATGGAGAATAATGGTTTTAAGTTTAGAGCAGAACTAAAGGGCTCAATTACTATTCATAGATTCTGAATTGTTCTACTTTGGAAACTCCTTTAGCATGAAATGTTCATCAAAATCAATGCATGAAAATATAGGGAAAAAAGCACCTAGTTTTCCATATGAATAAAGGACTCCCCCAATTTAGATCACTAAAAAAAAATGTATCACCAATTTACACAAATCCAGCTTAGGTAGTAGGACTAAACATTTTAAAATAATAACTTTTGAGTAGATGTTGAGAGGTAGAGAAATGCATACATATATATGAGAAGGTAGTAAATTTTCCTGGATTTACTCTTACAACAAAACTAATAAAATGGTGTACTAAACCGCGCATAGAGGAATTTATTAATAAGGCAACATCAATTGCTTTTTAATCTTCAAAAACTATATTAACAGTTATCTAAAATCTGGGGACATACCTTTTACTAAAAGAAAGAATTGTTGCCATTGAAATTGAGTATATTCTCTGAGGACAATAGTGTAATGGTAAGTTAACAAATAGACCACTTCTTTAACTATGCTCATATCCAAACATAGGATCTGCTAATGGCTTTCACATTATAGAACTATAGATCTATATTTAAAAAAGTAAGTATTCAGTAGTCGATTAGTTGATAACACTATGGTAATCAGAGCTGAATTACTTTTGTTTGCTTTCTTTTTCTATATATTCCCCCAATGTTATCATGGTTTTCTAAAATGAGGCAAACAAAAATCACCCAAGCATGTGTTTAGAACAAGAAAGCCCTATTAATATGTGAAATGCATCAATTATTATTGGGTTCCCCCACACACACATAGTTTCTCATAAGTATGATATAATCTGAGAAACACTGGTAATAAACTAAGTAAAAATTCATCACTTTATAATGATTTGTGTAGGAAAACATTTGCTTTTACATTGACATTGGCGAAACTTCATGTGGACTATTATGGATTATAATTGCATTTCATTTGCCACATTAAAAATGTCAAATCCTAAAACCAAGCAAAACACTCTCTGCAGCTCTTTGGAGAATAGTAAAGTTTTGAAGGCAATTTGAAAGCCTTAGTTAACCAGCTCCTTCTGTTTGCATATTCAATCCTTCAATGTAACATATGCATAATTTTATCATCATTGTGTGCCATCTGGAGTCTACTGATTGAACTGCAGTTTGAAAATGAGGGTTAAGAGATAATTTGGTTGCATACATTTAGAACTGAAATATCTCTCATGGAGCAGAACAGAGTTATTTAAAATGAAACTATTTCAAAAAGAGGAAAATATATTCCAGAAACTCGAGAAAACCAAAGAAGACAATTAAGTTCTTATGCTTTTTCACTTCAAGGCTTTTAAATATTTTAATAATAATGGCATGCTAAGAAAATCGTAGTTAAAAAAACAAACAAAAAAACAGTTGTACCTTTCTCAATGCAATAATTATAATCTTTCAAGCTACTTTACACATTTTCTTTAATTTACCTGGGAAGATTTAACAGATTATCAACAAACAAGATCAGCTAATAAGATACTAGTGTGCAACCAATTTATTTTGTAACCATAATATCACTTAATGTTAGATTAGGGCGAAACTAGCAGGACGAGCTCATCAAATTTGCACATCCTAGCTGAGAGTGATTGTTCTGGAAGCACATGAGAGCCATATTGAAGACTGACAATAGTGTTAACCTAGAATCTTTACTTTCAGTTACCGCAGTGTGCTGTCAAGTGAAACACTTTATCACACTAGTTTTAAAATTACTGCTTACATATTGGTAAGAACAATAACTTATCATAGCCTCTCCCTTCCAAGACTTTTTTCACTTCTCTTTTTCTGAATTTTTCTAATTTAATTTTTGTTTCTAATATTCTATTTTTTTCACATTTTTTAATGCCATTGAATGGATGAGCCACCATCTTGTGATGGGTGCACT
>NW_017732379.1:458388-473607 GCF_001890085.2 Hipposideros armiger | reverse complement strand
CCTCCCCCAATTTCCCAAAGTGATGTAAGAAAGAACCTATTACGAAGTGACTACCACCCCAAGTACTGCCTTCCTGCTCAGAGTGACCTTTGAGTTTGATTCCTTCAGAACAGGAACCTTTTTCCTTTCCTCACTCCCTCTTATGTATAATTTTCTGGCATATTCTAATATTATTATGATTTCTTTGTTCAGCTGGCAAAGCAGATATGGATGCCAGAGTTTAAATACTTTGAATTGTAAAATAAGAAGAATGTAAGCACACCTATAAGACCACCATGGCAGTCCGAGCCACTGAGTAAGGCAGTTCAAACAACTAAATTTTCTTTTTATTTATCTAGGAGAGCAGAGAGGAGCAAGCATCTAATCTAGTACTATCTTGTCACAGAACATGACATTCTAATTCAGTCAGTGGGGACTCACAATAAACTCAAAATCACATTGAGTGCCTCCCTGGTATGACAATTGATTACATCTCTTAACCTTTCTGCATCTGTGGTACCATCTGGAACATTTAGTGCTTACATTTTTACACACAAAGAACAGGTAACGGTCTATAGACCCAAATACAGACTCAATCTTTCTACTGCAAGCCTGTAATAATAATAAAGCAAAAAAAAAAAATAGCCAGAATCACCTTGATTTCACAAAAGATGACATTCCGAAGAAAATCGAACATATACCCAATAACTAATAATTTGTAGAATAACTAATGCAAGATTATCAATTTAAAAAGCTCCTCATTCTCCCTTGGGAAATTTGTGCAGACACCCAAGGGGAAGGCAGTTAAGTCTTGTAAGAAACTACTATGTGCCAGAGGCTTTACATATATGATATCTCATTAAATTCTACGTAGTGAGTACTAACGTCCTATGCTAGTATGAAGCTAAGACTCTTAAATCTCAAGTAATTTGATCAAGGTTACACAAACATTTAATTATGGAGCTAGGTTTCAAACCCAGTTCTACTTCTAAAGTCATTGTTCTTGATAGTACATCATATATTTAATCCAATTTAATATATATTAATCCATCTGACAAATGTATCTATTAAATACTAAACAATGTGTTAGAGACCTCTGTCAGTTGCTGAACAAAATATCAGATACCTCTGTTATATGCAAAGAATTGTGCTAAGTAAAGAATAAATTCTGTTCAAAGCAAGAGTTTAGAGCAGAGTTTCTCATTTGGGCCAAATTATACTTTGTGGTGGGGTCTCCTGCTCATTCTAGAATATTTAGCAGCATTCATGCCCTCTACCCACTGCATGTCAGGAGCACCCGCTCCCCCCAGTCAACAAAAATGTCTCCAGACATTGCCAAGTATCTCATGGGGACAACGTTTTCCCCTATTAGCACCACTGAGAACCACTGGTTTAAAATAAGGTAGACAGACAAGTTTTTGTAAACATATTTAGAGTGAAAAATGAGTCAAAAATGAAAAAACAAACTGCCAAACAAGTACTTATGTTATAGTCATAAAGTAACACTGGGCTCCCTCCTGTCAGAATGGCTATCATAAAGAAATCAACAACCAACAAGTGCTGGAGGAAAGGGAACGCTCATGCACTCACTGTTGGTGGGATTGCAAATTGGTGCAGCCACTATTGAAGGCAGTGTGGAGGTTCCTCAAAAAATTAAAAATATAGCTGTCATAAGACCTAGCAATTTTACTTCTGGGCATTTAATCAGAAGGAAACAAAAACACTAATTGGAAAAGATATATGTACACCACTGTTCATTGCACCATTAACTACAATAGCCAAGATATGGAAGCAACCTGGATAACCTAGATGTCCACCAGTAAATAAATGAAAACAGAAGCCAGGAATATATATATAATGGAATATACAATATGGAATATTACACAGCAATAAAAAGAATGAAATCTCGACATTTCCAACAACATGGATCGACCTAGAGGATATTATGCTAAGTGAAATAAGTCAGAAAAAGACAAATACTGTATAATTTCACTTTATATGTGGAATCTAATAACAACAAAACAAATGAATAAAACAAACAAACAAACAGACCCATACATATAAAGAACAAGCTGGTGGTTGCCAAAGGGGTGGGAAGGAAAACAAAAACAAAACAAAGACAAAATACACACACACACACACACACATTCTAAAATGTGGCCCATAAGCTTAAAAAAAAAAAAAAAGAAAGAACAAAGAAGGAAAGTATCACTGAGGTAAGCACTAGTAAACTGAAAATAATAGAGAAGATCCTGGTTTGCTTTCCTTCTTTAGACTTTTTGCACTAGTTCCCAGACAGAACACAGAAAGTACACGAGAACAAGTGTTACCCAAACTGGCACACACTTCTGCTTTCACTGTGCTGGGGCACTTTCCTTTCTCATCTTCCATTTCCAGGTTCTCAGCCTCAAGGCAGCATGTCCTCCTGTGTCACTGCCAGCTAGCTAGAAGTGTGACAGAAATTCACAAACAATTTTTTTCCCCTTAAATAGAAAGGTTATAATAGTATCCTTTGATAACACCCTTCTTTAACTCTTGCATTTCTAAATATTTTCATAAGTGAAAGAAAAAGGGTTATGGGAACACATGGGGAAAACAGGACCCATGATCTCTAGGATCTATGTGAAAGCCCTTCCTGAGTGATGTTGGATGCTGTGCTGACCTGCAATTAACTGGTCTGGCAATTACAAACTATTGCTATGCTTGGACATGTGATTTTATAGTGACTTCCACTTCATCTCTAGACTTACTCATAGGCGATTTTTTAATAAGGAAAGAGACAAGAATGGATGGAGAAAAAGGAATAGCACAATATGTCTGCATTGCACATGAGTGACAACGATGCAAGAAACCATTTTTTGAATACTGATTTAATAATGCAGATGACACATGGAATACAACGCAACAATCACCTCCACATTAACTAGGTAGAAAAATAGTTACTTTGTACATGCTATTAAACATTAGTACTCTGGCTTATAGTTGTAACAGGCACTGCTGAGTTTTAATACTGTCAGGAATTCTAAACCATACTATTTAATTCATCAAGCAACTTTATAAAGATAAGGAAAGTGAGAACTGAGAAGTTTACCAACAGTGCCTCCCTAAGAGGGCGTGGGGTCTGTCTGAACACCGAAGACCTCTGAGGCTTCCTCTCTACCTTCTGTCCCATTTCCCAGATCTCAGAATCAGATTTCAAAGGTGAGTAAGTGTCTCTGGAACAGCCTATCAGTGAGATGCACACAGAACACTTAAATCCAGTATTGAAGGTGAAACGTCTTCAACAGGAGCAGTCTCCAGTTATTTTCTATGAGCAAGATTCTGACGGTAGACAGCTGTTGAGGCTTTTCCAACTTGACGCAGGGTCAAATCATGCCCCAGTTGACAGAACTCCACATCATAACCTCACAAACAAGAGCGCACTGGAAAGACTCTGATGGCAATTTGGGGTGCACAAGAACAGTCTGAGAGCCACTGTCATGAACCTGTTGGTTTTCCACGCAACCAGAATGGTCGGTCTCCCAAATTGATGATAGAAGAGCATATCAACTCCACATTCAAACTGTTTCCCACTTGTCAAGCATATTTCTGAATCACTTATTTGCCATCTTTATTCATAGCAAGATATCCATTTGTGACAATTAAGTGCTTTTCCTCATGAAAAGAGAACACCACTGTTTGAATATGGGGAAAGTTCAATTTTCAACACTTGAAGTAAACGACAGCATTTTAAAACTCATCCATGAAGGAAAGGCAGTTTGCAATTCCTCACTTTCCTGCTGTTCCCACAAAGTATGTTACCTAAAGATTATGAATTCTAAAGAATAAGGAAACCATATTCTTTATCAGGGGACACAAAGAGAAAAGAGCCATCCCTTTCAAAAACTGTGTTCAGAAACCTCAACAAACCCCCAATGAATTACTGTCATTTATGAAATCCCACGTTGCAGGGTTTGGTTAACAGGCCAAGGCAGGGCTCCAATTACAATCAGCGGTTTCGAGGACACATGGCACCTGTACACAGGGGTTAGTGACTGCTTTGTCCTTCCCCAGCCTCCATTCTCATAATTGCATTGCTTGCTAGCTTTGGAAAGAATCAGGCTCATTTTGTCCCTGTCTCTTCTAGTCAAATAAAGGGAATGCTTTTCCAACAAGTGACAAGTTTTAGTAGGACTCTAGCCTGGGCAGCACAGTTATATCACTGTTGCAAGTATACAGCTCCAGGTAAAGGAAACAAGGTATTCTTTTCTAGGCAAAATGCTGTGCTCTTTGTTTTTATTCTGGGAAAAAAGTCCACATGAACTAAACAGAAGGGAAATAGTGGAAGATAAAAGAACCATGAAAGCAAAACAAAAGTGTGATTGACACATCCTTGCAAGATAGGCAGTTGGCTGAAACACTGAATGCGCTCCAGGCCTCACAGGGGTTTTTATTTCTTCCTACTTCTAAGAGGGTTAGAACTATTCCAGAATGATCTTTGTTTATTTTCTTCACCAAATACCTTGTTTTTTGAAAGCATGTTGTAGAAGAGAGGAGAGAGACCAAAGAGGAAAGAAAATGTGGAAGACACATTTTCTGCCTGTTTCTCTCTCCCTTCCCCAGCTTATTGGTGACTATGAAAAATATAGATACGCTAATACAAAAATATAAATTTTAAGACTACGGCTTTTTTTTTTCCTTTTCACAAAGTCTATGGTTGTTAGTCTACTTTTGTTCCTTTCTCTCTACCTTCTTTTTAAAGGTTTGGCTCAGCCATTTCTATTCTCACCACACATATTCCCTAGACAATTATCCACAACCAAAAACCCCAACACTATCCATCTATATACCAGGAGTCTGAAAACTTTTTATGGAAAAGGCCAGCTAATTCTGGCTATATGGGCCATATACTCAATGTTGCTGTATACAGTGAAAGCTGCCGCAGACAATACACAAACAAATGAGTGTTTCAATTAAAGAAAAAAATCCATCCTTGGTGGGATGGGTTTGGTCTGTTTTGCAATACCTGATCTATACGAATCTTCAGTCTAGAAATGTCTATTCAGGTACTTTCTTTCAGACTGCTATGGTTTGAAGGTTTGTGTCTGCCAGAAATCCCTATGTTCAAACCTTAATGCTCACTGTGATTGTATTAGTTTGGGACCTTTGGAAGGAGAATTGGCCATGGGATTGGAGTTCTCCTGGATAAGATAAATGAATTAATAATGAGTGAATGAGAATAAAAGAGCCCCAAGAGAGCTCCCTTGTTCTTCCTACCAACTGAGTATAAAATGACAAGTCTGCAACCTGGAAGAGGGCTCCTTACCTGACCATGCTGGCTCCTTGATCTCAGGCTTCCATTTCCAGAACTGTGAGAAATCAATTTCTGTTGTTTAAAAACCGCCTAATATGTGGTATTTTGTTATAGGAGCCCAAACAGACTAAGACACAAACTAATAACCATCTCTTCCTGATGTCTTACTGAACTCCTTCACTATTTTCCCCACCAAAATCCTGCATTCTTGTTCTATATTTCAGGGTCTGGCTTCACTATCATTTCCATCTCCCATGCCAATGACTCAAAAATTATCATTGACTAATTCTCTTTCTTATTTCACTGTAGACAGTTTTGTCAAATTTGCCATCTAAGTATATCCTGAATCTCCCTCCCACAAAGGCAACCTACTTCCCTAATGTAGTAAAGTAGTACCTTCCCTTCCAGGTTTGCCTTCCTTTATGTTACTATAAGTGTGTTCTTTGTAAAGTATAACATGATCATATTCTGCTCCTGTAAAAATCTTTTAAGGGTCCCCAAGCCTGAAACATCAATTCTAAACCAGAATACAGAGCCCAACCTCAGACCTCCTTAATTATAAATTCCAGGGATAATAAATAATTATTTCAAATGATAATTCCTCAGCAAGGTTGGCAATAATAAGCCTAGTACTAACTTACCTTTATATTAAATCAATAGTCATCGGCATACCAAAAATCCTTCACAATTTAGCCCCAGACTATACCTTAAACCTCAGGTGTTTTTCCAACCCCTAATGCACAAGCAAATGTTTTTGGTGATCATAGCGCGCCCACTTGGATATCTTTATCTTTTGGGGACACAGTGGCTCCTGGCTTGCTGTCATTCTGAGAGCCATTACCTGGACCTCTTTGTCAGAGGAATGCCCTCAGGCTACTGGAACTTCTTTGTCTGCTCACACAGAGTATCTGATAGTTAAGTCCCCTCAAGAGCAGCCCTTCACCAATATTGTAGGAAGACGAAGATATCCTGGGCGTGCCAAAAAAATGTATACAAGTGGACACTTTGGTCAACGTTGCTCAAGCAGTAGTTCACCATAATGAGAAGTGTCTGGGTGCTGATGGTAACCACTCTGAGCACCTCTTGTAATTGCAGAAGTCAAACATGACTTGCATTCATTTTTCATTATCAGTGTGTATTGAGTATTACAATTTTAACACAGTTTTCCTTGCTTAAAATGTATATACATGTTTTTGGCACCCTCTGTATATATGTTTACCAGCACCTTGTCCCCGGATTGAGAAAACCCTTAAAATGTGACCTATGCTGTGTTCAGAGCTACTAAGTGGAATTGAGCCAAAATTACTCACCCTGGGAATTTATTCAATGCTGCACTCTTGCTTGGCCTCTGTGATGGTTTTTTGATGTATCAACTTAGCTAGGTCACAGAACCTAGACATTTGGTCAAACTATTGTTGGGTGTTTCTATGTAGGTATTTTTTTCAGAAGAGATTAACATTTAAATCAGTAGACTCTGAGTAAAGTGGATTAACCTCCTTAATGCAGTTGAGTTGTGTCTCATCCAATTAGTAGAAGGTCTTAAGAGAAAACAGCATAATGTCTTCCAGGAAGAGAGAGATCTGCTTCCAGAGTCTTCAGACTGAAGCTGCAACATCAACTCTTCCCTGAGTCTCTAGCCTGCCAGCCTGTCCTTCAGAGTTGGACCTTCCATCCTCTATAATCATGTGAGCCATTCCTTAAAATCTCTCTCTCTCTCTCTCTCCTCTCTCTCTGTATGTGTGTTTCTCTGCTGCACTTTGTATGTATTATTTCCCTATTAACATAACATAACCTACTTCCTTGGTAGCTGAATACCTAATAGCAACTACTAACATAGGGAAGGAGCATAAGGACTAATTTTACAGAAGAAGAAACCAGGAGGTGGAATCCCAAGCCTGCTGCCTACATGCTCCAAGACACAGAACTCAGGCAGAGGGTAATCAATCACACAAAGAAAACTATCAGACTACTAGAGATTCCATTATGACCATTCCTATAGTTAAGCCAATGGCAAAAACCAAACAAACAAACGGGGCCGGCCGAGTGGCGTGTTGGTTAGGAGTTGGCTTGGGACACCAGTTCTGAGCAGCAGGTTCAGATCCCACATATGAGGGCCAGTGACACTGCACCCTCTACAGCTAAGATGCTGAACAACTGCTTGACCTGGAGCTGGGCTGCCAGTGAGTTGCCAGCAACTGGCGTAGACTGCAGTGGGGCTGGCCAGCAGCAGGCATGAGCTTTCATGAGCTGCCGTGAGCTGCCGGCCAAGGGCTGACAAGCGACTGCTCACCCAGGAAGAGCGCAATGATAATATCAACATGGGCCAGTGAGGCGATGTCTTCAACAACTAGACTGAAGAACAAAAGGACAGCAACTTGTCTGTTCCCCAATAAAATCTTTAAAAAAACCCAATTCCCCAATAAAATCTTTAAAAAAACCCAACATGTTATGCTTCACAAGAGCTAAAAACAAACTGGCCCCTTTTCTTCTTGCATCTTACAGAAGTTAAAGATAAACTTACCATTGTTCTTCTTTCCTCCTTCCCCCCCATACTAATAACTTTTCCATGGAAACAGAAAAGACATATAAACCCTAGCCCAAGGAATGGAGGGAGTGGAGTCTCTCTATCACTAGCGATTAGTGACCACCACTCTGCCTGAGAGATGACCTTTCTTTTCTTACTTACCCTCTGCTAAGTGAACTAACTTTTACTTTAAACTATATTGGTTCACATTTGAATTCTTTCCTACATGAAGATAAGGACGCTCTTTTCCTGTAACACCACCAGAATGGTTAATTATCATAATGTAGGATCAAAATTGAAGACTCCAGAGAGAAGGTATATTATATGCTCAAGGCTAAAGAGTGCTTCAGCACCTTTTAGAGTTTTCTATTCTAAATCTTATAGTTAGGACATTAACCTTCATTCAAGGTTATTAACAAAATAAATTGCTCCTGGAGTATACTCATATACACAGTAAAAATATGAGGCTGGAGGTGCAATATTTTGTCATTGTAAATGAATCACCTAAAATAATCGGAGAAAGTTTACACCTTGAGCTTAAAATGGTTGCAGTTTAAAACTGATGTTTTAATAGTTTGTAAAAAATAGGTGTGTTTTTGTCTTAGTGTATTTAAATGACAACAAACTTCTACTTTATCAATATCATACATTTGTTGATATTTATGGGGTTAAAATATTTTCCATTGACAAATATATCAAGGGGAAATTTTTCAAAATCAGATATCATAAAATTCCAATGATGCTGCATGAAATGGAATGCCAACAAATGAAAGGAACTACATGATATCAATTTTTTCAAATAATTTGTCTTATGCTATTAAAATAATGTGGAAATATAATCCTATTATAGTATTTTTATTGCTTATAATATTCACATAATGTAAAAAATATAAACAACCTATAAGAAATTTCATAACTGATTACAATATGAAAAGTAACCACTATTTTTGATGTTCATAAAGTTATCAAATATTTAAAAATCATATTCTAAATCATTACATAAAATCCAGAAACAAGAAATGAAATATTGAAAAAATTTCTCATCATTTGGAAAGGGAGAAATTGCTGTACCAAAGTTAATTCTTTTAAAGCAGAAGAATCTGTCTTAATCACACTTGTCAATCAGAAATATTCTCTTTCACTCCTAGACCACTAAATCATCCTAGACCACTGAAACATGCTAGGAACCCATGCACTATTATATAATATTAAAAGTGAAAATAAATTATTTAAAGATAGCATCATGTTAAAAATTAAGAAAGGTACTTTTAAAATAATCTTTTCTTTTTTAAATTGAAGTGAAGTAAAAATCAGGGTCTTTTAAATCATTAGGACAATATAGGGAGGGGAGGGAACTTCCTGATTTTGCTCAGAAAAAGAATTTAATGTGAAAGACGAGGCTATGTTGAAGAAGAACAAAAAGAGAACTGTTATTCATTCTGAAACAGGGCCTAGTTCAGATCCCAAACAAAAGAGGCCTTGCAATGGTCCCTGGCCTCACCTCTCCCTGCCTTACAGCTTAACAATTGATAGACCCCTCCCTGTGGTTTGAGCTTGGAATGTCCCCTGTCCCAGTTCCCTACTTTAGATAATTACCCTGAAACTTATGCTTGCTTACTGGTCACAAAGTCTGCCCTCCCCCTGCCTCCCCTCCCCCTACACACACACATACTTGCCAATTACAGTCTCTGTAGCATTCTTTTGTTACTGTCATCAATGCCCTTGGGTTGATGACCATGTTAGAGAGCCACATCTATGCAGACCCAGAGCGGAGGCTCCATGCAGACCCCAGGAACTATCACATGGCCTCTGGAGGAATTCCCAGATTTCCCCATTCTCAGACAGTTTTTGGAGGTGTTAACCCACTGCCTTCTCAGATCACCAGTGCTCTGGGGCTCTGATAATAAACATTTATTCTATGACCCAACTCCTGTGTTAGTCTATTGGCTGAGCGGCGCAGACAGCACAAGCTCCGGACTCGTTTGGCCTCTGGCTTCAATTCTATTGTGACTCTTCCAGACCAGGGGTCAGCAGACTTTTGAGACAGACTGTACCCATGAGCCACAGTTTGCCGATTCCTGCTCTAGACTACTTACAAGGTCATAGAGTACCATCCAAACAACACTAAGAAAAAAAAGTTAGACAATCCTTATTTTACATATGAGGACTTTATGGTACAGACAAATTAAAAAAACAAAAACAAAATCACACAGCAAGTAAGGATAATTTTCAGCAGTCAAGCTCAGACCTTTCTGATAGCAGGCCCTTACTTTCTACTTGCATTCTTTCTACCTCTTGCATCACTCTCAAGCTCAGAACAGATCCAGAAGTCCTCTGAAAAGGACCCCATGTGCACAGCCAGGACCAGGAGCTGACAGTGAGCCTCACAGGAGTTAAGTCTTCCATCAGTGATTTTGTTGTTGATGACAGGCCGGGCTGTGATCCTTAATTAGCAACACTCTTATTACAGCAGGACAATAAGCTAATAGAGAAGGTTGAATGGAAGAAGATTCAAAATCCCTGAATAGAAACTTTAACATTAAAACTGTTATGTTTGAGTAATTAAAAAACAGATGGTAAATCAGAAGGTCTTCATCTGAAAGGTATTACAGGGTTTTCATGAGAATCTGGCCAGGTGATGTTAAAGGTGGTGATGGTCCCAAAGTAAGAATGAATAAGTGCATGAATAGGCACAAAATCCTATATCAAAATTTTGCTATTAACACACTAAATGTCTTTGAGGAAATTAACATTTTGGTCCTCATTGGGTCACTGAAGTGCAGTGAGTGGTTGGGCTTGATCATTTCTTGCTATTCATTATTACTATGTTTTCTGTTTCCCTTTATTCATTTCATTTGGATTTTTCTCTGCCTAATCTCTCCTTTACCTGGTATTACAAACAATTAAGCAGCAAAATGTCATTTTTTAAAAGATAGTGAAAGCCTTTTACCCAATCAGGATATTTTAAATTTTATAATGTAAATGATGAAAAATATGGACCAAATGATTCTTCCTTTTAAAAATAAAATTTAACAACTCTTTAAGTGCCATTATAATTACTTCAAATAATCATTTTAAAGCAGGCAAGATTCTTAATAGCAATAGCTATTGCTGCTATTCTGAATGAGCTCGTACAGCAAATGATTTGATGATTTCTTCACTGCCTTTATGTTTCCCTCTTTTCCTTTTATGATTTTTTTTTTGGCAGTCATAAGAATCATGTTTTTAATTTCTTATCCACTGGTATCTAACCTAAGAAGAATACAAGTAACTAAACAAAACAAGTAATTTTATACATAGACTCAAGCCCACTGTCTGGCCTCAAGGTGGCTTCATAAACTTTTTCACCTTGTTTTCATGTTTACATTTAAATGTTTTAATTAATCCTGATTTTTCTAAAAAGTTCAATTTCCTTTTTAAATTTAATTCTATATGTTAAATAGAAAATAAACTAATACTGAATTTTCTATGTCAGGCATAGATTAACTGAGTTATAAACCTTCAATGGTGTCTTAGAAAGACTGAGCAATAGTTTAAGATAATGAAGTCCATATATTCTTAGGATAAACAAAATTATCTTTCTTATATATGATAATACCTGGGTAAGTTTAGTCACTGAATATATATCTATATACTTACTCATAATTTGTTGACACATATAAAAAATGTTCTTTTTAGTCAAGCATCTAATATCCATTTTTTTATCGAAGTCTATCAGGTCTTGGCTAAGGTTTTTGAGAATCATGCACTATACTATGCTCACTTTGATTTAATAATTTACTACTTGTTAATTTTGAATATAACAGTTTTAACCATACCATTAATAACCAGCCAAAATAAGTATATTTATAAAATAAATATATTTATAAACACAGCAACATACATTATGATTATACTTTATAAATAATGTCCTGTGAGCTTTCACATAAATTGTTTTAATTCTTAAAAACTTAAATACATCATTTCTTGTTACTGAGAAAAAAAATTATACTCCCATACAAGACTTATATTTGAATGTCCTTAACAGTTCTTTTTGTAATAACCCAAAATTAGAAACAACCCAAATGTCCATTATCAGGTAGTATATAAGTAAATAAAATATTGCATATCCCCAAAATGGAATGTAACTTTGAAATAAAAATAAATGAACTATTGTAAACACTACAAGTTAATGTCAAAATAGCTATGTTGAGTTAAAGAAGTCAGACAAAAATGCATGTATACTGTATAATTTTACTTCTATTAAAATGTTAGACAATATAAATGAGACTAGTGACAGAAAATTTATTACTGATAGTAACAAAAGGCAGATCAGTGATAACCCAGAGAACAGTGAAGAGGTACAGAATTGAGACAACAGAAAAGAACAAGGAAAATTTGGGGATTGTTCTATAGGTTCACTATTGTGATTGTGGTGATGGTTTTATAGATATATACATATGTTAGAACTTACCAAGTTGTATACTTTAAAATGTCCACTTTATTGTATGTCAATTGTATACTTCAATAAAAGCTCTTACATTTTTGTCTCATTTCAATCTCATTATCCTAAAAATGTAGTATTTTTCTCTTTTACAGTTATAGAAACTTGTTTAGAGAACTTACATTTCCATGATTGTACTTTATGGATTTGTCAGATGGGGGTTTAAGTATAGGTTATCTCTTAGCTGTATATCCTTTCTTTGTCAATATTTTCTATATAGAAGGCCATGGTGGATTTAGTACAACTCTTGTCATAGTAAAGAATCTCCACTACTAATTCTGAACCAGTGTCATGTACTGTTTTCTCTGCTTGACTATTATCTTCAGTGTTTCTGATAATAAAAGAAAAAACATTTCTCAACTCTTCACGTCAAAGATTTGCAGTTAAAATGATATGTAATAACAGATCCTCTCCCAGTATAGTGTCATAGAGCTCACCACAAAAATTAAAAGAAAAGCATTGACAATACTAGTTATGCATAGTAGCACTGAAACCTTACAGTAACATCTACCAGTCATCAGAATCTAAAAAGTTCATGCTATAACAATAAAAATGATGAGACTTATATGAGAAATTTAATAAAAGAGATTAAGAATAAAATAGTGAGCTTAGGAAATAAAGCTGACCAGATAGGGGGAAAAATCATGATACTGAAGATAGAAATCTGGAAATAACACAGATAGAAGAAGTGAGAAACTTGAGAGTTAAAAGAAATGAAAGAACTCTACAAGAACTACCTGGCTCCATCAAAAAGAGAAATATAGGAATAATAGGTATACAAGAAGGAGAAAAGAGGAAGAAGGGCACAGAAAGCCTATTCAAAAAAATAGTCAACAAGAACTTCCCAAACCTTTGGAAAGAACTGGATCCTCGAACCCAAGAAGCAAACAGAATACCTAATTACCTCAATCCTAACAGGTCTTTTCCAAGGCACATTATACTGAAGCAATCAAAGATTAATGCAAACAAAGAATTCTTTAGAGAGCCAGGGAAAAGAAGGCTGTGACCTACAAAGGAAAGCTCATTAGATTATCAGCAGATTTTTCAGCAGAAATTCTACAAGCCAGGAGGGAGTGGAATCAAATATTCATACAATTGAAAAAGAGAAATTACCAGCCAAGAATAATACACCTGCAAAGTTATCCCTTACTTATGAAGGAAGAATAAAGACCTTTCCAGATATACAGAAGCTCAGGAAATTTTCCACCACAAGGCCTGCATTACAGGAAATACTAAAGGAGTTTATTCTACCTGAAACAAGAAGACAAAAGGATTTAAAACTATGAGTAAGATGACTAACAGACAGACAGAACCAGGAAATGGCAACCCCTACACAGAATAGGGTACTATACACTTAAACATAACATAAAGGGTAAAAAAGATAAAAACATAAAAAATAGAAAAGGAAACAAAGAAGTCAATTTGCTACTGCAACTCAGAAATGAACTCACAGCATAAACAGAGATAATCTGCAACAATAACATAAACAGGGGAAGGAGTAAAGGTCTAAAATTGCAAAAGTGTATGGTGATAAGATACATGCTGAAGAAAAAGAACTACTGTGTATATAAAACTGTTTTTTACATAAACTTAATGGTAACCACTTAAAAAAAAATCCAGAACTGAGATACATAACATAAAAGACAGAGGAAACAGGAAAAAATCATAATTTACCACAAAACTAAAATAACAAACAATGGAGACACCGAGCTACCAGAAAACAAAAGATAAAGTGGCTATAAGAAATCCTCATATATCAATATATCATATATCACCCTAAATGTAAATAGACTGAACTCCCCAATAAAGGCACAGAGTAGCAGACTAGATCAAAAAACAAAACCCAAATATATGCTGCCTTCAAGAGACACATCTCAGCTACAAGGACAAATACAGACTCAAAGTGAAAGGGTGGAAAACCATACTCCAAGCAAATGGCATCCAGAGAAAAGTGAGTATAGCCATACTTATATTTGACGAAACAGACTTCAGGATAAAAAAAGGTAACAAGAGACAAAAATGAAGATTTCAGAATGATAAAGGGGAAAACACAATAAAAAATAAATAACACTTATCAATATATATGCTCCCAAACAGGGAGCATCAAAATATATAAAGCAACTGCTAACAGAACTAAAGGGAGGAACTGACAAGAACACAATTATAGTCGGGGACCTAAATATGCCATTCACAGCTATGGATACATCATCCAACGAGAAAATCAATAAGGAAATATCAGCCTTAAATGACACATTGAACCAAATGGACATGATTGACATTTATATAGCACTTCATCCTAGAACATCAGACAATACCTTCTTTCCTAGTGTACATGGAACATTCTCAAGGATAGACCATATGCTGGGACACAAAACTAGCCTCAGCAAATTTAAGATTGAAATCATACCAAGCATATGCTCTCATTACAAGGCTTTGAAATTGGATATCAACTGCAAAAAGGAAAGCAGGAAAAACCACAAATATGTGGAGGTTAAATAACATGCTACTAAAAATCAACTGGGTCAAAGAAGAAATAAGAAGAGAGATCAAAAGATACATAGAAACAAATGAGAATGAAAATACATCCTACCAATATTTTCCGGATGCAGTAAAACGCAGTTTTAAGAGGAAAATTTATATCATTACAGGTCTATCTCAAGAAAAAAGAAAAGTCCCAGATAAATAACCTAACATTACATATTAAAAAACTAGAAAAAGAAGTACAAATGAAACCCAAAGTCAGCAGAAGGAAGGAAATAATAAAAACTAGAGCAGAAATAAATGAAATGGAGAACAAAAAGACAATAAGAAAAATTAATGCAAAAAAAAGCTGATTCTTTCAAAACATTAATAAAGTAGACAAACCCCTGGCTACACTCACTAATGAAAAAAAGAGAAAAGACACAAATAA
The DNA here is from genome assembly GCF_001890085.2 of Hipposideros armiger. NCBI lineage: Eukaryota > Metazoa > Chordata > Mammalia > Chiroptera > Hipposideridae > Hipposideros > Hipposideros armiger. The sequence goes on along the minus strand of NW_017732379.1, from coordinate 458,417 downwards.
ACAAAATCAGGAAATATGTATGTGTGTGT
>NW_017732379.1:451021-456708 GCF_001890085.2 Hipposideros armiger | reverse complement strand
TATTTGACTCTAGAAAGTATTACTTTAAGAAATATGCCAAAATATCATTCATTTAGTTTTCTGAGTAGAGAATAATATGATCAAGAGCTGGGAAAGAACAAAAATCTTAACCAAAATCTGCTTCCCTCAAAGTTGGAGTCATCAAAGTACCCTACAACCAATTCTAACATTGCAGTTTTACAGTTGTAAACAGATAAAGCTATTCCAGATACAGGATATACCGTATTTCCCTATGTATAAGATGCTCCCATGTATAAGGCACACCTTAATTTTGGGGCCAGAAATTTGAAAAAAAAGTATTCCATAAAGTTATTGAACTCGTTTTATTCATCATAAAATTCATACAACTCCTCATCACTGTCAAAACTCCCAACCATTAGCTTATCCTCATCTGTGCCTGATGACGAATCACTGTTTTCATTTCCTTGTCCTCAGTTCCATCTATGGCATTTGAAATGCCACACTTCTTAAATGAGCTGACAATGATCTACAACCACTGTATAAGATGCACCCAGTTTTTAGACCCCAAATTTTTCGAAAAAGGTGCGTCTTATACATGGGGAAATACGGTAGTCAGTATTGAAGTGAGTCACTGAACTCTTAGAAATAGTCTTTAAAGCTTTATGATTCTTTGCTTCAAAACACATAAGTGAAGATTCTCCTTGCAAAATGGTAGCTGCCTAAGATTAAATCTCTGTAGATAGACTTCCTTCATGCAGATTTAAGAGGAGAATAAATGAAGCTACCCGTGACCCACACCAATAGTATAAGTAGGAGACAGAACTCTTCAAACTTCTAAGTACATGTAAGTGGAAAAATAAATATTCAAGGGAACAGAGCTATCTCCAGACCTGCCTGAAAAAACTTGAGATTGTACAGAAAAGACAAGGGGGAAGCAGGGAACTGGCAGCGACAGAACACAGATAAAATCATCCACAGAAAGACGAAAGCCGACCTTAAGTGAGAAAACATTGCAAACATGTATGAGACCTGTTAGACATGGGTAAATGTTTGTTTGCACCCTTGGGAGTTTCCCTGGGTGAAACGGGAAACCAACCCCGTACAGGCAGGGCAGAGAGAGAAGAAAGACCAGATTGGTAGACAGCGGTTTTAATAATCAAGGGAAGTTACATAGGAGGCTTGCCTTGATCTGCCGCAGATGCGATCTCCTTGCCTGCTTGCCAGAAACTTAAAAGTTTATAGAGAGGCCTTAACTGAGTTTAGTCCAGATGGTCTCAACAGCACCTTACTTTCTCAAGGCGTGTCCATGGAACAGCTCCTAGTGTGGGAATGCCGGGAGGAAAGCACATTCCAAGGACGGGACATGGACCTTCAGAATGCAAATTGCCAGGGTCCAGCCCTGGGGTCAACCGAGGGTCACATCCTCTAGATTACCCACCAACAGCAAAATGTACCTAACAATTAACAGGCAAACTATTGACTGGGAAGGGGTTTTGCAACAGATATTAGTGAAAAAATAATGTTACTAGTGCTTACAAATCAAAGACAAAAATGAAGGAGCAACATCAAATTGTATTCTCATAGAATGAGAATTAGAAATGCCAGGTAAACATATAAAAATAGTCAATTTCACTAGTAATATAAGAAATATATATGCAATAAGAAATTTTAATTTTCAATTATTAAAATGACAAAGATTAAAGAGATGGCAATACTGTATTGACAATGTGGGTTTATAAATATTACCAGAAATATAATACAGCATATGTTAAAAGACTTTAAGCAGTCATTATTTTGGACTGAATAGAAATATATTCTATGGAATATAAATCAAGGATTTGTTTACAGATCTCTTTTGGAAGTTACTTATCATAACTATAGAATATGAAAACAAAAATGTAAATGATATAAGGATAGAAAGAAATTGTTAATTTCTAGTGATAAAATTTGGTATAGACATTTAAATGGTGTTTTAAAAAACCTTTTACTTCTATGGGAAATGCTAACAATAACTAAGTGAAACAATGTGGTATACAGACAATAACTATTTACTAAACTTCTGATTGCTTTCTAACTTGAAGAAAATTATCTTTTGGTTTTAAAATCCAATTAGAAAACAGTGACACACTTTTCTTTATGGAGAGGCAATTTTTTGATTGCAAAACTACCTAAGGCACATTTAACGTGAAGTTTTTCACTTCGAATTTACAAATCAGTTTGTTTGTACTACGGTGAAAATAAATTATTTGTTGAAATGATTGGAGATGCATTTTTAATAAATGTGAGGAATTAGTTGTAACATATTTACATTTTAAAGTTCCTTAAATTCCTTAAATTGACTCTTCCTTGGAATTTCTGAATTTAACTTAATTCCCCTAACTTTGATAACTGTAAAAGGGCTTCAAGAATTAGTCAGAAGAGACCAAGATTAAAATAATTAGAACTAAACTGTTCTCTAATTAAAAATTGAACAGCAAGAGTTTTTATTAATATCTTTACCAAAGTATTATATTACCAAGGTATCTACAGAAAACTGGTTCAACAACACCAATACGTTTTTTCAAGAAAACTTTCTTTAGTTCCAACATTAGAAGAAACATTTATAATAATTATTTAGTCACTTGAGAACATTTGCAAATGTTAGATTTCATTTTATCATGACAGAATCTTTGTGGTTTCATGGCACAATGAATTTTCTCCTCTCCATTGCATAAGAAATATCATTTCACATTGATTGAAACTGCACAGGGATCATTATAGTTCACATTTCTGAAACATGAGTTCAAATCTAATTGACATTTTACTGGATCACATCTATACAGTGCTATACTGTAACAGAAAACTTCACAAGCTGTCTCCTATAGTGATAGTTTAAATTGAAGTATCTCAGGGATTATGTTGTTCACCCAGCACAGCATCTTCTGTTTATCTAAATTTATTGTTCATTGCCACAGTTAAAAACTCACTACAGAATCATATTTTGATTAGGCTTCAGATAGTAGAAGGTTTGATGGGACAAGAAAATTATTTAATTTTATTTCAAAGAAAACTACTGTCAAAATGTAAACAGCCAAGAACAAAATAATAAGACTAAAAATGACAATTTACTAATTGTACTCTAAAAATTAAGAATCTGTGAAGGCAACAAAAAAATTCAAAATAAAATTTAAACCTTTCTTCTGCTCACCTCCCATATCCACTGATTAAACTGAGAGAGATAAAGCTATTTAGAAATCATTTACATAAAACTGAGGAAGTATGAGCCTTTTCTGATCTCCACTAAGACAATAAACAATGTCAACTAGGTATAGATAATGAAATTGGTTACAAATAATTACATTAAGTAAAAATGCTTTAAATGATATGTTTTTTTAAAGATTTTTTTATTAGCTAACATACAATAGTATATTGATTTCATGTAAATTTTTTTTGTGTGTAGCAGAAATAAAATGAAAACAGTTGTACAGTTGTTAATAGTATAAAATGATATAATATCAAGCTTTGGTCTTTGATCTTTTTTAAATATTAGTTGGGTTTGAACTTATACTGGATTTTTTGACACCTTATATAAGGGCAAAATGATGAAATTTCCTTTGTTCAATAAAGGAGAAGATGGCTGCCCCCTCTTTCCTTCACCTTCAGGTGCTTTCTTGAAAATATAAAAGGCCTAACAAGAATCCCAACCTTTTGATTTTAAAATGTAAGGTCATGGGCCTCTGGTCCTTGGAACTGTGAACACATACCTTCAGAAAATTAACTCAGGAATCTCCCACCACATTACAGGAGGCTACCAAAGGGTACATCAATTTGTCTCTCAAGGAAATAAGTTCTTTTTTGTTTTTTTATCTACTGTACTGAATAGATTTGCATGAAGTTTTGTCCAGACTTTGTAGTTTCTGGAGAATATTACCTGTGTTCATGTATTCTAGTTGCATTACTTAATAATATTTTTTTCTTCTTTTTACATATTGATATGCAGGAGGTCTTTTGTTGGCAGGATTTTTTAATTACCCAAAAGTTAGTGGAAGGATTAATTTTTAGTTTTGCATTTCTTCTTAAGATATGGTGTGTCTTAAAATAACTCTCATGCAAAAATATTGCATGACTATTATAATTGTAGGGCTTTAAGAACTTTTATTGCTTAACCAATTAATATAAGAGATTAAGGAAACACTAACCAGTAACTAAATGCAAGTATAAACAACATTTAGGTTCTATGGCCAATGAAAAANATATAGTTTATACATATATAATTTAATTTATACATATATAATTTATACATTATATATATATATATATATATACACACACACACACATATATATAATTTATAAAATTGCTGTGACTTTTGGGTATGGTAGGGTTAAAGTGGCCCAGAAAATACAATACAAATGAAAGGAAAACTGATACACAAATCTATTTATCTCATCTAAAATTTGAGAAGTATAGTAATAGAGTAAAAAAAAAAAAGTATTCAAACAACTTCCTAGAAAGAAAAAAATCACTATCTACAAGTAGTAAAATCTGACAAGCTTATTTCTCCTCTGCAAGATTAAATGAAAAAGATATAAGAACAGTATTTAGAATTTTGAGAGAAAATTTTATGAATCTCAAAATTTTAGGCCCAGCTAAATCATTTTTCATTAATGGAAAAAAAACAGATGATAATTTATCAATGGCCTGGAAAAAATATAAAATAAATTCCATAGAAATGTGCAGCTACAAGACTAAACTAAATGAAGACAAACTGTAAAGCTAGATTAATGAGATAAAGCACAAAATTGTAATAGCCAGTGTAAATTTAAATACATGATGTAAAAGATAAAATCTCATTAATTGGGTTCCAGAGCAACTAGAAAGAAAAATTGGAGATGAAAGAGGGAAAAAAAGAAGGGTAAACAAATGATAAGGATAAACAAATGAACAAAATTCAGTCCAACTGAAGTAAATGACTGCAAGTAAACACATCCTTTTAGTGTGTTGTGCTGGCTTAGGGGTTTTTATAAAACTCTTCCATGGGATAAGAATCATAAAGTGTCTGCAAGTAATGAAAATAATTTCATTTTCCTGGGAGACCTTTGAGGTCAAGTCAGAAGAAGTCCCAGGAGAAAGCTTTTGATGATCAAATATATTTCATCTCAAAATGTTCTTTAAAGGGCAAGTGCTGATGACCAGGAGACAGCCTCTGTAAAGAGCTGGAAAAAACCAAGAGAGTTGTGTTTAAAGCTAGATATCAAGGAAAGGGAGAAGTAAGCTTCTCTTTTCCTATAGTAAAATTTATAATAGAGTTGCAAAGAATTAAATAACATGGTACCAGCATACATTCACAAATTCCAGACTGAATAATGTAGAAAATAATAGAAGGCCATGAGATAGATCAAAGTACATAAAAGTACATGAAAGTAATGATGATCCACCAGCCCATGGAGAAGGAATAAATTGGTTATTAAACGGTGTTTGGAAAATAGGCTAAATATCTGGAAGAAATCCAATTAGCATTTATTTATTATCAGTGATTCTCAAACTTTGGGCATTTATAGAACAATTTTAATGAATGCTTGTTGCATATAATGAACTCCAAATTTCAATAATCCTAAAAATATTGTGACAATTCTTAATTATAAAAAATTTTCATAATTCAGAATTTTTTTTCTATCAATAATAAGGAAGACTTTGGAAGTTTATTCCAAGATATATATTTCCAGATAAAAGCAGAATATATTAAA
>NW_017732379.1:442782-445404 GCF_001890085.2 Hipposideros armiger | reverse complement strand
CGAAAAGAAGTGAATTAAAAAACAAAACAAAACAAACAGATTTGTAGTTCTTATTGTTTTTTTTTTCCATTGGCATTCCTCCTCCATTATCTTCTTTTATACACTAGAAGATACTCATATTTGGTACTAAACACAATGGAGATTGACAGAGAAAGAGAAAAAAAAACTAAATACATTAGCTGTTTCTGTAAAGTTGCTTTCATAAAGCCAAGATTTTCTGCCTCTCTTATTGATTCTTATGTGACAACATTTACCAAAATTCTTGGAGTAAAGTTATGGAAAAAGAAATATATATATCAGCCTAATATTTGTTTACTTATGTAAAAGACTTTTCACATTTTGCTTGTTTCAGTAAATATGTTTAGCATAATTGTCTTCATTTGAATTATTCTAATCAGTAAACTTTAGAAAAATTAAAATAGAATCATTTTGGAGTATTCTTTTGATTTGTATGCCTATTTAAATGTTTATAATCGCTCAGGATGACCATCAGGAGGCAATATTCATATGTGAGACTAGTAAAAGACCCCTTTCCCAATCCCACTGAAATCTAAATCTATTTACATAAACTACCATATGAATAGTGTTCCATGTAGTTTATCAATACAGGGCAGATCTGCTCTCATTGAATTATTTTAGAGTCTGTACCTCTAGGTCAATAGCTCAGATTATAATTGTAATCTTTTAAAGATAATATGTTTCTTTCTGGTAGAATTCTCTACAGAAATAACATAGGCCCACTATTCGACCACCAGATAGTTAAAATAAAAAAAACAACAAACAATCCTAAATGTCAGTGAACATGTAGAGTAACTATAATTCACTGATGACAGAAGTATAAAATATTCAAATTACATGAAAAAAACAATTCTAAAATTTTCATATAAAACTAATATATACTTCCCGATTACTCAATAATTCTACAATTCTATTCCTAGATATTTATGCAAGAGGAAGAAAGTGTGCATGTGTGTGCGTGTGTGTATGTCTATTGTTTACCTTAAATAAAAAAAGGGTTCATTTGGTTAAAAAAAAAAAAAAGAATTGCAACCTGGAATATGCAGCCATGTGCAGCCTCCTGCAAAGCAGCTAGCACATAAAAGGGGCAGTTCTTTTACAGAATGAACAGGAAGAGTTAGGAGGTGGTTATAACCAAATATTACTTCCTGTAAGGCCTTGAGATCCAACATAGGTGGGAGAGCTCCCCCTGCAGGCCCTCATTATTTCAGTTTTGGTTAATGTCTTTATTAATTATTTTTTCTTTACAATATATATCAACAAAATGACTTTTACAAGAATGTTCAGAGCTGCTTTGTTCTTAATAGACCAAAACTGAAAAGATGTTCTGATGTCTATTCACAGGAGCATAAATAAACGCCCATGGAATATTCACAAAATTAAACTACTGATAATATGCAACATCATGAATGAAGTGTCTAAAAAAAAAAAACACATTAGGCTGAGTGCAAGAAACCTTTCACAAAAGAGTACATATTATATGATATTATTTATATGAAGATCTAAAACAGTCAGCACTACACTATGGCAAGAAGAATAGTGGTTGCTTAGTGAGGAGACTAACCTGGAAGAGCATGATAGAGCTATCTGGAGTAATAGAATTTTCTACATCTTAATATGCGGTAGGGTTACAAAGGTTTATGTTTTTGAAAATACTTATGGAATGGCACACTTAAGATTTGTGTATTTTATTGTATAAATTCTACCTCAAAAAAAAGAACTATAATTAAATATTGAATTTTAATTAATGCGGTTAAAGAGGATGTGCTCAGAAGTGAGGTATACTGATATCTGTAATTTACTTTGAAGGCCTAAAGGCAGATGGATTTATTGCTGGACAGAAGGATACAAAGATGTATAGAAATATGATAAATCAGATGTAGAAAAATATAAATTATATAATCTCTGTGTGGGTATTTGGGTGAATACTGTACAATTCCTTAATTTTTTTGTATATTTGAAATTTTTCATAATAAAAATGAAATAATATAGGTATTTCTGAAATAACAATGGGCACATCATCACTTGCAATTATCAGCATATTGATTATTTGTCAGGTGGGTAGTCAATGGTAAAATTTCAGCACAAAACAAATCAAGGATTTTGTTGATTTTGTCTCCCCATGTCCTTTATTTCTTCATTCCTTTGTTTACATTTGGCATATTTCTCAATATCCCCTGCGGCTAAGCAACATTACTAGGTTTAAACTAATGAAATGGGAGTGGAAGTAAAATGTGCCACTTTGGACTTATAACATCAGGCACACATTTCTCTAGCTTCTTTCTCTCTTTATTAGAGCTGGAATTCTGATTTCTCAGTGACATCACCTTCAACAAAGCGGACTTAGACAATAACCTAACAACAAGTTTAAAACCTAAATTATTGCCAATAATCTAAAGATCCACTGCCTGTGTTGTAAATATGGGGACATAGACAAATCCATTCATTTATGTATTGTCTAGTGCTCCACTCACAATGCAATGGCAGAGCTGAATAGTTGTGACAGATGTGGTATGACTATAAAGCCTAAAATATTTCCTATCAGGCCTTTACACACACACACACACACACACACACACACACACACACACACACACACACACA
>NW_017732379.1:437788-441462 GCF_001890085.2 Hipposideros armiger | reverse complement strand
AAAAAAAAAAAAATCAACAATAGTTCTTCCCAGAGAATGGTTGTTCCTTACTGTCTAAAGATTGTTTTAACAGACGTCATCACTGCTATAAATAGAGACAAGCTGTAATACTAAGGAGAAAGCCTAGACTTGAAATCTGAACATCTGTAGTGAAGTCCAGGCCCAACAATTATGTCAGTGGAACTCCTCACCTAACTCAGGTCTTCAGGTCTCTGGCTGTTGAAGGAGTCAAATTACTAGATGATCTCTGACATGTCTTCCAGCTTTAAAATCTCCATGGCTTAGAATCACTGAATAAAGGCCAATGGATAAAGGCCATATATATTCATTTAATATCATACCTTTACAATATTTCATTGTTTTAATTGGTATGTTTTATACAGTTTCATATAAGAAAACCAACAGGTCAGTTTTAAAGTATAATAAGTGATAGTTCTTTACTTTCTACCCTGTTTTATCCATCCTCATACTATCATCTTTTCTTATCTACACCAGTCAGCAGTGAGTGGTGCATCGTAACACTTCAATAAATATTTATTCCAACTTTGCACCCTAACCTTCATTATCAACACATCCAGAGTCATTCTTTAAAAATATAAAGTTAGATCATGTTGTTCCTGTACTTAATACCCTCCATAGATGTCCCATTTCACTCAAAATAAAAGCTAGTGTGTTTTATAGGACCATAATGTGGTCTACAAGGCCAAGGAAAATGGACCATCAGCGAGTACTCCTCTCTGCCTCACTCATTCTGTTCAAGTCCCAACCTACTTGTACATTATAGCCTTGAGTCCCTGTTTGTTCCCCCACATGGCTAATTTCTTCACTTTCGTCAAAGTTTTACTCAGTCTTCATCTGTCCCTAACAACTTATTTTAAATTTGACTTCCCCTGAATCCTGATGCATTCCTAGTGCCACTCACCCTTCTCTAGGTCTTTCCTCCATAGCATACATCACCTTATAACATACTTAGCTTATGCTATGTTAAAGTATAACATACTTATAACATAGCATACAACACCTTATAACATATGTATGTATGTAGTACACATACATAGAGTGTACTTATTTTGGGGTCGTTTATTGTCAGCCAGCCCCTCACAAAGGAAGGGATTTTTTTCAATTTAGCTCACTGATGTATCTCAAGCATTTTAAAGAGGACCTGGTACAAAACAGATGGTCAATAATATTTGTTGAATAAATTAAAAAAATAAAATAAGTCATTGAATTGATTAATCTCTTTTCTCATTTACACTTTTACTATGCCTAAACTATCTACTTTAATTAAGTTCATTTACTATAGCTGTGAATGATCACAATGAAAATAAAATGTGCATCAAAGGTGTTTGTAGATTGGATGGCTGTCTGTGTCTCCCCCAAATTCATATATTGAAATCCTAACCCCAAGATCTGAGGAGATGGGGCCTTTGGGAAGTGATTAGGTGATGAGGGTGGAGCCCTCATGAATGGGATTAGTGCCTTTAGAAAAGAGACCCCAGAGAGTTCCCTTGTTCCTTTTACCATGTGAAGACACAAGGAGAAGATGGGCCTCGACGAAGCAGTGAAACCAGGCCCTCACCAGACACCAAAGCTGCCAGCACCTCAATCTTAGATGTCCCAGCGCCCAAATCTGTGAGTTACAAATTTCGGTTGATTATAAGGCACTCAGGCTACGGTGTTTTATTATAGCAATGTGACTGGATTAAGGTAAGAGGTAATTTCAATATTTGTGAAAAGTAAGCCAGTTGAGTGTTATGTTACTGCTGCTTCTTTGTCGCCACTTCTGCTGGCTCACTGGAATTCTTACAGCCAATCCTGCTGGCCTGTCTCAGGCTGAGTTTGACAAAGCCGCTGAGGATGTGAAGTACCTCAAGACAAGCCAGCAGATGATGAGATGCTGTTCATCTGCAGCCACTATGATCAAGCAACTCTGGATGACATAAATACAGAATGGCCTGGGATGTTGGACTGCAAAGGCAAGGCAAAGGTGGGGTGCCTGGAATGAGTTGAAAGGGACTTTCAAGGAACATGCCATGAAAGCTCACATAGACCAAGTAGAAGAACCAAAGAAAAAATTTGGAATATAGGAACTGGATTTGGCTGCCAGCCACGCCTTTCATCTAAACTGATATCATGCCTTGTTTTTCTAATACCATGGATGAAGTGAAATAACCAGTTAACTGACTTCCTCAATGCTGTCCAGGATATGGCTCTAACAGATGAGGAGCCGAAATGACCTTACAGAGTAGTTTTTATCTGTAGATAAATTAGAAGTGCATTTGTTACTTTAAATGTGTGTGTGTGTATACATATATATACATATATATATATATAATATATATATATATATATATATATATATATATATATATATATATATTTGTGAAAAGTATTCCTAAGTATCAGGAGAAATGCTATGATCAACTTATTGAACAAAAATATTTTTAATTACAAATTTTCTTTGTGAAATACATTGTGTTAGACACTGAAGACAGCAAAAGAAAGACATGTTCCTGCCTTCACAGATTTCTAAACTTCCTAAATATTAAAGAGGATCTAAAGTAGGAACAAATTATGGTGAGGAAAAGGCTGAATGTTATTCTATCAAGCCTTTCAATTCTGAGTTGGAATGTTGATACCATGAAGTGGGCCTCTTTTACAATCTATTGGCAATAAGTACTTTAGTCCCAGAAGAGTACAAGGGCAGAAGAGCAGATTAGATGGGAGGAATTTCAATTTTAGAGCCCAGTGCAATTTTCACAATTTTTCTATTTGTAGGAATTGCTCTTATTCAGAACTGAAACTGAGAACATCCCTTTATTATAAGAAACAATTGTTTCTGTAGTATCATAGATTGCTGATATCATACACTCCCCTTTACCTTGTCCTGTGACCAGTTAATGTGTCTCTTGTGACTTGCCACACTTGCCATTTTCATTTAAATGGCATTTATAAAGGTCGTGTTGCTTTATAAAACTTGTATTTCCACATTACTCTTTGTTTTCCCAAATCATTTATAGTTAGCTATCTAAAAGCCTTTATCAAAGGAAAATGCACTGAGCTCTCCCAAGGTTTTAAAGCACTTTATCCACTATTATTTTTTAAAGTAATTGTGCTGTTATAATGCATACTGTTATGACTTTTAAATTATGTTAATAGGGACACTCTCCAAAGTGTAACACAAAGCTCACCATTGTACAACCTGCTACAGCCCTGCATTTACTTACTTATGGCAATAAATTCAATTACATTACTTCAGTTATGGCAGATTTACGCTCATTTGTTATCAGTCAGTACATTGACTTGAAAATTTGGCTCAGAGTTTTTCATTACCTCTATGGAACCTCCCTTTCGCTCCTATCAGAATTGGCTTCCATTTATACAAGCCCTCAGTCCTTACTTTCTAATAATAAATCTCAAATTCATCAACCCCTTTGTCAGGTCTCTCATCCATGGGCAACGGAGCATTCACCTGTTATGCCCTGAGCTGTGGAATTCCCTGAACTGAACACTCCTCTCAAAATCCCCTAAGCTTTATAAATCCCTTTTTGAGTCTCACTTATTAAAATTTGCTTTTAGTATTTGATCTGCCACTGACATATGCTGTAGAATTGGCTGATTTTATATATATATATATATATATATATATATATATATATATATATATATATATA
>NW_017732379.1:426570-436906 GCF_001890085.2 Hipposideros armiger | reverse complement strand
GAGAGAGAGAGAGAGAGAGAGAGAGAGAGAGAGAGAGAGAGAGAGAGAGAGAGAGAGAGAGAGAGAGAAGTAATTTTATTTTCATCACCATTTGTGAAAAGGACTGAAATAAATTTCCCCTGGTTCTTTGTCAGTATTTTATATTTTTCCTCATTCTTTCCCTTCTCCCTTTCATTAGGAGCAGAACAATCACCCAATAGGCTTTAGCCACTAATCAAGGTTTAGAGTTAAAGATTTCATGTGTTATGGGATTTAAATAAACTTGTCACAATATCATTAATTACTTTGCACCCTAGAGATTGGTATAGATTTTTTTTAGGAGACAATATAGACTTAGGAAAAAAACAGCTCATTCTTTATAGCCACCCTCCTCCATTGCCCTTCTTACAAAGCATCTTTCTCTTCTCTTTCTTTTTTTATTTTAATTAATAAATATTCTGGCTTAACTCCACTCTTTTGTCAGAAAATAAAAGAAAAGCAAGTTTAGTGGCACTTTAGGACACATGATTTTTGTACTGTTATGGTGATATAAACAATAACATCAAACTTTCAGGCATAGATAGTCCTATTACAAAGTAGTCTATTCCCAAGGCCTGCCAATATTAAAAAAAAATGTTTATTTTTGCATTCTCCTTGAGATGGAGCTCAGCCCTAGGCACACAGTAGGCATTTCAAAAATGTTTGTAGAACATTGAATTAATTCCTTTGACCTCTTCTTTAATTCTTATTTCCATCCCCCTTTGAAAAGGAATCTGGCTTTCTGTGTTTCACTACTCATTTGAGTACACAGTTTTTTCTGCCACCCTTGTCTGTCTTCTCCAGCTGTTGATCAACCTATTGATTAGGACCCAGAGGCTAGCTGACAGTCCAGAAAAGGCATTATATTCTTGCATAATTTCCCTGTAAGTGCTTAATGTTCTTTAAACCCCTCATTGAATTAGATGGCACAAGCTATTACACACAAGTACCCCACCATGGAAAATTACAAGCTCATATCTGAGAGATAGGGAGAAAGGAAGACACAGTGTACGTTAATAGGGCATTGTCTGTTTGTTTGGTAAATCCTGTGGCGTTTAGTGCTCAAGGTTAATATCAGAGTGCCAGGCTGTGGAATTCAAACAGCAGGTGGATTTCAACACAGAGAATATGAGAGAGAACACAGTACAGCTTGATATATTAGTCCGTTATTTGAAATGGCTACTGTGTAAAATTCAGCATTTCCTCTGACACATTTTGAAGATGATTTAGGCCATTGAAAATCATGGCAAAGTTAAAACTTTTTTAAGGCTAGGGTAACATTACTAAAGTAGGTGACCTGATTGAATTTTCACTAAGTAGTGGAGTTTTGATAGTTCTGATACATATACAGATAAAAAGAAGAAGAATGCCTTCTTTTTTTGTGGGAAGGTAAAATTAATGTCATAACATATAAAACTTAATATAGAAGATTGTTAGTTATTATCATTATAGGAAGACCCTGGATTTTTCATAAGAACAATAATGTAGGGCATCTGCTAGCTATTGGGTGCCCTTTCATTAGGAAAGCATGTGGCTGGTGAAATGAGGGTTGGTTTTAGCCCCTATTCACCCCCAGTCCTCAGTGCTTGTGTGCAGTGCACAGATGTAAACAGTACCTAACCACCTGAGACTCTCTTACAATTAATATGAAAACACTAGCAGACTAGAGAACCAGTTTCATCATCTATTTTGGGCAACTTTGAAGTTTATGACTAAGTTGCAATCTTTTACTTATATAACAATGGCTAATGTTTAAAGCAAAATCAATCAAAGCCTAGCATAGTGCTACAGCTTAGCTTAATCGCAATTAATTTTCAAACTAACTTTAGGTAAGCTTATTTTCTCTATTTTACAATGAGAAAACTCAAAGTGAGACATTAGGTAGTGGCGGAGCAAGGATTGGAATCCAGACAATAATAATTACAGAAGGCTTAACCATGATATATTGGGTTGTCAGAAAAGTCATGATGTATTTTTTTCTGTTTTTTGTTGCAAAAATGTGTCATGATTTTTCAATGACCCAATAGAATCATGGGGGTTTGTTTTATTATTTTGTGTTTGTTTCTTTGTTTGTTTTTTTAAGTTGCAGAAAAGGACAGTTTATTGAAAGAAAAAATACATTTCAAAGACGCAGAAGTGGCCTGAGCAATAGAAAATGGCTCAAGGGCCATTATTAGAAGAGAAAGTGCACTCGAAAGAGTTTGGAGCGGGCCAAGCAAAAGGAGCTCAAAGGGCCTGTTTTATTCTTAAATAATGATATATTAATTTTTTTCAACTACAGTTGACATTCAATATTATGTTTTCCTCAGGGGTACAGCATAGTGTTTAGACATTTATATAACTTACACAGTAATCTCCTGATAAACCTAGTACACACCTGGCATCATATACAGTTGTTACAATATTATTGACTATATTCCCTATGCTGTGCTTTACATCCCAGTGACCATTTTATAACTGCCAATTTGTACTTCTTAATTTCTTCATCTTTTATACCCAGTTCTCCAACCCCTCACCCTTCTGGCATATATCAGTTTGTTCTCTGAATGATACATAGTTTCAAAAACATCTGGAATCAATATCCCCAAAAAAGAAAATGAAAATCGCCCATAACCTCATTACAAAGAAAACTACTATAAATATTTTGGAGAATATACTTGCCAGGTTTGTTGTATTGGACAATTTATATGTTGCTTATAACCAACTCTTTTCAATTAACAAGTTTTCCACTTAAATGACATTTCTATCACAGAATTCATTACATACACATATATGTACCTTCTATGTACCAAACTTTGCCCCATAAATCTCATATCATTAATAGTGTTACCAATTTTATTTCTTTGCTGTCATTTAAACACTTTTATGAATATTTTTATCATGAAATGTTTAGAATTATGCTTAGTTATTTTTCTAATATGTTGAATATTTTTACAACTTGCTAAATTGCTCTCTAGAAAGTTATACTAATTTAGACTCACTAGCTATATGTAACGATAATCATTTATGCCCGCACGAACCAACAGTGTCATTTTAAAGCAACAAAAAAATCTTCCAGATTGGTAAGACAAAAGTAGTATTTAAATAATATTTTAATTTCCATCTTCTATAAGTAATTTAGAACATTTTTAATGTTTATTGGTCTTTGACATTTTGGTGAACAGATTGCTAACATTTTTCACATTATCAAGGTATTTGTTGTCATGCAATATCTTCTCATATTCAATGTCATTACTTTTCTATGTGTATTATACCTATCTATCTAATTTCATCATTTGTCCTTAATTTTGTTTAGATGGTTTTACCATGTGAAAATATTTATATTTTATGACAAAGTATCTCAATTCCTCTTTTTTTATGGTTCATAGAGCTTTGCTTTTCATGCTTTGAAGGCATTGCTACAAAAAATTAGATAAATATTCACCCTTTTTCTAAGTCTTTATGGTTTTATTTTTACATTTAAAATATTAATCCATATGAAAATTATTTTGTATGGCATGACAAAGATATTTAATTTTTATCCCAAATCATGAATCATTTGATCCAACATTGTTCACTGAATTACCTATCCTTTGCCCACTAATTGGAGATACAAATTCTACCAATTTTATAATATAAAAAGAATTATATTTTAATACTAAATGTAAATTTTATTATATAAATAATATTGTATATATTTGGGACTGATTTGACTTTTCTGGCCTTTCCCTTTGATCAGCTACATAGATAATTTTTACTACCAAAAAAGCCAACTCATATTGATTCTCTTTAAAAACTTGCTTTGTTATCTGGCTTCTTATTTTGAATAAATTAGAAATTCTTGGCTAGAAATTTAAAAAGGATAAAAAATTGAAAATAAGAAACTCATTCGCTGATGTCCAACCTGTAGAATCTGAAAGGTTCTGACTTTAATATTGGGATATTTTTTAAAGTATTTGATTAAAATAAATCAAAACAGATATTAGCCAGGCCTATTATTTGATGATCATATTGAAAATTCTTTTTATAAAGTGCTTAGACTTATCACATAATACAAAAATTATTTGGGGGAAATAGTTTGGAATTATCTATAAAAAGATATATGTAATACCTGAAAGGTTTTACTATAGCCATTGTGCTATTGCCACCTTTAGTGACACATAGATTTTTGGCAGCATTGAATAAAAAAGCTAGACAAATGTAACCAGACTCACCTTTGAAAATCAATTGACTATGAAACTCAAAATTTTGAGCCTTTTAAAAAATTGTCAGATTTTAATTGAAATCAAGGAGATAGTATAAAGATTCACTTGAAATACATCTTTTAACATATCCTCTGTGTGTGTGTGTGTGTGTGTGTGTGTGTGTAACAGAGCATCTAGTCAGGATATTGTGTTGACAACAGCAGGTTGCAAACAGCTCTCCGAGAGATTCACTCTGGGTACCAGAAAATACACTCATTTGGGACCTTCTGGAAAATGCAGCTCCATAGTAAATGGCATTTGTTCATTGGAAGTAATGTATTTCTCTTATTATCCATTTCAGTAATGGGAAAGATATTGGAAAGTTTTCCTAAGGTTAGACACCAGGCTGTCTCCAGGAAAAAAGACATATAAAGAGAATGCTCATCTTTCAAGGGTACTCCTATTTTGCAGCCACCTGAGAAATATAACACCTACTGTCCCCAAAGTCTGTGCCACTTGCTAAGGTTGTGAGACAGATTGGTCAGCCAGTTTAGATTTCACAGGACAGACCTGGAGTAAATAAACCATTCTATATAGCTTTTGGGAAAAAAAAATCTATTGGAAATGACAGAGTGGTTGACGAATAGAGATTATTTTGAAGTGCGCTGCAGAAATTGGCCTTGGTACAGGACTTTTTAAAAAGGACATTCTTCCTTTTTGTTTTGTTGTTAGAATAGAGAAGACTGCGCAATTTTCCTATAACCACTTGATTCTTTTCCTGTGTTATGGAAATGGAATTTCCCAAGAGAGGAGCCACACTCATGGGAGTGATAGCAAGGAAGAAAAGATTCACTGATCCCCAGGAAAAATGGTGCATTCTTCACTCTTTTCCTGAGGAAAGGAAACTATGGTTCCAGTACTGATTTAGGAAGCTGTCATTCACAAATGTGGCAAAATTATATCTGTAAGAAATTTAGCTCTTAGTTTCCTGCCCTAGGGAGAGATTTACTTTTCACTGATCACTTCAAGGACAACAGTACCAAATCACCAAGACTCACAAACCTGCCCAACCATATTTCTTTTCTTCGAGGATAGAATGCTCATAATCAAACTAGCAATAATATTTTAAAACTTTCTGTGATATACTGTATGCCAAGACCCATTCTAAAAAGTTATATACATTAACATATTAAATTCCCATAAAACCTTATAAGGCAAGTACTATTATTATTCCCATTTTCTAGAGAAAGAAACTGAAAAAAAAGTTAGGTGTCCAAGGTCACAAAGAGAGTAAAAAATGCAAGTGTTTTTTATAGAATTTTCACACTTATTAGATTATAGAATACTATTTCTCTGGGGAATAAGAAGGCTTCTAAAATTTCTCTCTGAACACCCTCAATAAAGCCTTATAAAGAGCACATATTATGATTAAAGTTATATGAAATACCCCTAAAAGAAGCAAATATAGACAGACATAAATATGTTGACAGAAAAGTAGATGAGGTGTCACCCAGGGATAGAATCAGGGATAGCTGTAAATGGGCACAAGATTTCTTTCCAAGGTGGTAGATATGTTCTAAAATTAGATTCCAATGATGATTGCACAACTCTGAATATACAAAATATTATTGACATGTCCCTTTAAATGTACATGAACTGGACACTTAAGAGGCATCTTTTATGGTAGATAAGTCATATTTCAATAAATCTCTTTAAAAAAATGTTTAATTAGCACATTGTATCCCAACCACTGTACAATACAAGGTAGCACAGTTCTTCCCTGAACATGATGGGGATGTTCTTGAAAATTTTCAAAAGATGAAATCAAAGTGTAACAATTTTACACTTTATTGAGGTAAGGAGAGTTATGTGGAAGAAAGTATAACTGTGATTCAAGGATTCTCTTTCTCTGGATTAATAAACAGTTGGGAAACATTTCACAAAGAAAACGTGTGGTGCATGTATGCATGAAAGGGAATACTGATGCCATTTTCTACAGACTGTTTTAAGAAGTCATAATAAGTTATTATTAGTAGTAAAATTAATAGTAAAATTAACTTTACTATTAATTTGTATTTACCACTACCTATTCCCTAGAAACATTCTTCTCCTACTTTCTACATAAAATTTGTAACTGTGTTTTATGTGCTTTAGATAACACGCAGATCGAAACGCATCTCTCCTGTGTTGTGGTCCTTCCTCTAAGTGTTCCAGCTCAACAAAGGAACAAGACAAACAAACAAAGAAACAAAAACTCAGACACAGACAACAGTTTTATGGTTACCAGAGGGTAAGGGGGAAGGATGGTAGAAGAGGATAAAGGGGGTCAAATATATGGTGATGGAAGGAGAACTGATTATGTGTAGTGAATACACAATGTGATATATAGATGATGTATTATAGAAATGTACAATTGAAACCTATATAATTTTACTAACCGATGTCATCCTGATAAATTTAATAGACAAATAAAATAAAATGACATGAAAGTTCCAGCTCAAGTGACCAGTTAGTGATTTGTAATTCTAGATGTTTAAGAATGGAGATGGTTGCACAAAACCACCATAACATTTAAAGGATAGCCACATAACCAATAAAATGATTCAAAAGGTAATATAGCAATCCTTTCTTAACATGTTTCATTATATATCATACCTTAGTATTGAAAGCTTCTTCTTTAGTATTTTGCCAACCACAGAACCACAATTTCAAGGATGTAAAGTATCCTGAGTCTTTCGTCATCTTACTTTTCCAGATGATATACTCCCTGCTTCTTTGATTTATTGCATGCAACCAGTACTTCCTTCATTATCAGTAATTTACCTTAGAGAAATTAAGTCAATGAGTTACCTCTTCTAGGAAGATTTTTATTTTAATCTCTGGCTAATTCAATCATCTTTTACTAAAGAAAAAAATCCAAGGCAATGTGCCTCCCAGAAAATTTAATGTTATGTATTGTTTTGTATATTTTGCCAACTCTTGTTTCCCATTGGCATGTTCCTGAATGATTCCCTTAACCTCAATTATGTTCATATCTAAAGCATCTAGGTAGACAAGAAATGATCTTGTGTTAATGTTGTTTTACCAGGATTTTCACAACCTGCCTCAGTAAATCATTCTAGGATTAAAATTTTTTATGCTTATCATGCAATTAAATTAGTAGTGTCTAAAGGAATACCAAAGAAGACACTACAGGATTTTTTAAAGATTGGAGGACTTCAGGTGAAGAACATAGCCTGTTCCCATGCAAATCACTAATATAGACATAGAGGCAAGAAATTAGGACTCCATCTTGGGGGAGCAAGCATAGTTTAGAGCTTAGGAGCATAGACCTGGGATCTAGAATAAATCTAATTTGCTTCACTTTTTGGCTACTAATGAGTTTTGTCATCTCGGAGAAATTTCCTATTCTTTTTGTGCCTCAGTTTCCTCATCTATAAAATGGAACTAAAAATAGTACCTATGCCAAAACACTATCTGATAAAGTTTTCAGCTATTTTTACCTTGTGGGTCAATTGATTCTCAATTCAGGAAGGGAAGCATATATCTGAAGCACTTAGCAAGAATTGAACATATTCTACATACCTTTTTCTACCCCCAAGCACTGTACTATGTAATGGGGGCATCTCAAAGATTTTTAAGCAAGGAAGTGACATGATATTTCCCTTTTATAAAAATCTCCCTAGGGGCACTACAAATGGAGAGAGGAAGGAGATAAATCAGAAACTCTATTGCAGACATTCAGGTAATGCTCTGAAGGAAAGCTGTAGCCATACAAATAGAAAAATAAAAGATGGATATATGATAGCTATATATATGATATATATGATGGATATATAATATATGATAAATATATATCCTACTTTACTCATACTCTCTAAGTACAGAGTTTAGTCACCTGGAGGGTGTAGGGTGACATCCATGTTTCTCCTTTAGGGACCAGAACAGATGGAGCTACCATTGTTTAAGAGGGAATTGGAGATGGAGGAGAATATACAGCACGTGTCTACTTCATAACTAGTAAACTAGAAAACATGTACTCTGAAGTATATTTATTAGGAGTAGCTGCAAAGCAGAGTCAATAAGAGTGGACACTGCTTCTGTCTCTATAACCAAGGTGTGCACCTTTTCTTTACAGCCCCTGAAATTTACCAGTTGTTCCTATTCTCCAAGATCAGAGGCCCCCAATCTCTTTGCCTCTCGTCAATGTCAAAACCCTAGCATCAGTAATTCTACTAACCACTGAATCCTAAGGATGCTGACATAGATTGTTCTAGTCATTCAGTTACAAAATAATGGCTCTGAGTTAATATTCTCAG
This sequence comes from Hipposideros armiger, assembly GCF_001890085.2. Taxonomy (NCBI): domain Eukaryota; kingdom Metazoa; phylum Chordata; class Mammalia; order Chiroptera; family Hipposideridae; genus Hipposideros; species Hipposideros armiger. Next base: position 428,406 of record NW_017732379.1, on the reverse strand, counting down.
CTGCCATTAAATACTGAAATTCAAGAGACAACACATGATGCAGGATGACACTGGGAATGTGTACTCAGCCTGCATGCCCATACCAACTTAGCCCAGGGCAACAGACTTCGATGAAGACATTACCCTGCACATACCTCTCTCAGTGGAAGAATAGTCTTTATGTGATGAGAGGGGAATCACAAGTGAGTCCAGCAAAGATGTGAGAAAAATAGGTCACTACAGGGCTTAAGGTTGGGGAAAAGAATCAAGAAACAATGTATTTCCACAGGTCACATGCCACCCCACAATGCACAGATCAATTCATACAGCAGGGTGGCAAGATCTGAAATTTCAAATAAGTCCAGAGGCACTGGTACCTAGAAACTGGACATGATTCTTGAAGAAAATTGATATAATGCAACACACCAATGGAAGAGCCAACAAGGTTTTTATTTTAATGATAGAACTGAATTCTGAAATTAAGCACAGCGGGTAGGAAATGGATCCAGCACAGATGTCAAAAGCTATCATTGGCTTTTGTGATAAAACATTTTTTTTTTTTAACTTCAACTCAGGCCAGTGGCCTATGTAGGTCATTGATGTTGAGCAGGAAAAAACAAACATCACAAGTGCAGTGACTTTCTGAGAAAAATTTGAACTAAGTTGCTGATATTCAAAGATTATTTTATTGTAGCAAATATTTTATTATTAAATAGTGCCATATTCTCCAATAATCACAGTTCACTGCATGACAGGCAGAATTTTAAAAAATCAATAAGTAGTTGAAATAAGCACCAGCTAAAACAAAACAAACAAATAAACAGACACCAGAATTCTAGCCAGCAACTGACATCAGGCAAAACTTGGATGGCCAAGAATATTGTCATGGTTTTCTGCTAATTTTTGTTATCACACAATTTGAATAATTTTTCTTCCAATATGTAAACTGTTTTTTTCCAGAAATTGCTTTTTCTTTCTCATTTTCCAGCTTTCCACACAAGAAGGGTTAAAACAATTTTATAATTGATTTTTCAATTAATTTCCTATGGAATTCTTTGCTTTTCTTAGTCACTGTAATCTCATATTGAACACAAAATGGAAAATTCTTTTGTCATTTATCATTGTTTCAAAAGAGGGAATCTGCAAAGTTAAAGTTCTGTCTTTTAATCAAAATGATATTCAGTCACAAAAAAAAATCCATGCATTATTTCCTTTTTAACAAACACAATCAAATTTTGACACTAGTGAAAGCATTACTTATGAGGTGTAATACAAAGGACACCAGTAAGCCCTTTTATCTCAAATCTTCCAAATCTCCAGCAAAACACAACTAGTTTACAATTAAATGTTGTTTAAGTCCTTGAAGACACTTTACTTTAAATGTAATCTGTTAAATATAAATAACATTGGGAAAAAAAGTGTATTAAGGCAGCTATTTTTCATACTTTTTGTATAAGTCACTGAAATTACTCCTTCAAATAAATCTTATATAGAAATTGAATATACAGGGCCGGTTGAGTGGTGTGTTGGTTAAGAGCTGGCTTGGGACGCCAGCTCTGAGCAGCAGGGCCCCAGTTCAGATCCCACATGAGGGCCAGTGACACTGCCATCTACAGCTAAGATGGTGAACAGCAGCTAGACCTGGAGCTGGGCTGCCGTGAGTCGCCGTGACGGCATAGGCTGCAGCCCCTGCTGCAGTGGGCTGCCATAAGCTACCGTGAGTGGCCGGCAGCCAGCGTGAGCTGCCAGGAGCCACTGTGAGCAGCCATCCAGAGGCCGGCGACTGATCTGCCTTATCCGGGAAGAGCGCAATGATAATACCCACATGGGCCAGTGAAGCAACGTCCTCCACAACTA
>NW_017732379.1:424505-425982 GCF_001890085.2 Hipposideros armiger | reverse complement strand
TTTTCAAGACTTTGGATATCAGGAAACAAAGGAGTGATTCTCGATAGAAATTAAATTTAAAGGTGAACCCCAAGATTGCTCCAGCTTACTGCCTGGCCAGAATTTCCTGGCTGGAGTGCAGAGATGGGCAACCTAAGAGCAGCCTTGGAAGGTGGGGTGTACGCGCAGAGTGAGTTTAGCTGTAAGGGGAGATCAAGTTGACTAGAGTTTGCAGGATGGAATACCCAGGGAAAGAATGCTGCACAGAAAAAAAAAGCTCTGGACATGTATAGAAGATTGTCTTCTAGTCATCAAATGAGTATTGATGCATGTGAAGAAACTACTAACAGTCAAAAAAGAACCACCTAGAATGATTAGAAGAAGCAGTAACCAGAGGTCAGAAAGAGCCAGGAGCAATACCTGTTTCTACCAGCCAGGCTAAAATATCCCATAATTCATGGAACATCAGGTAAGACCTCAAAAGTGTTTTGCTCCAGTTGTGGAGACTGCCATTCTGGTTCCAACAAACAAAGATTAAGATAAAAAACTGAAAAGATTAAATTATTCCAGTAGTAACTTAAACCCATCCAAAAAAAATTCAAAAATATTTTTAGGATACATATTCAGCACCCTAAAATTTTTAAATTTACAATGTCTGACACCCAAAATTTATCAGGCATGCAAATAAATAGTAAATACAAGGCATGATGAGAAGATAAATAAATCAATAGAAACTGACCTAGAAATGGCATAGGTGATAAAATAATTAAACAAGATCATTAAAACAGTGTAATTGTATTTTATATGTTCAAGCATCTAAAGTAAAAATTGATCATGCATGTAAATTATACATGTGGAAGGTATTACAAAAAATACCTAAAATAAACTTGTAGAAATGTGTGAGTAAACAAAATCAACAGTAGATGAGACACTGCAAAAAAAAAAAAAGAAAAGTTTACCAAGTTTGAGAACATATCAATAGTAATTATCCCACATAAAACACAGAAAGAATAGAGACTGACAAAAATGAACTGAGTATCTGTGAGCTTTGAAGCAACTTTAAGAGACCAAATGTAAGCATCATTGGAGTCTATGAGGAAAAAAAAAAAAAGAGACTGGAGAAAATGGACAATATATTTGGAGAATAATGCCAGGATTTTTCCAAATTGAATGAATATTACAAAAACACAGATATAGGAGACCCAATGAATTCCAAACACAAGAAACATAAATAAAATTAAAATATACAGCAAAATTAAAAAAAAATAAAACTACACCGGTACACATCATAATCAAATTTCTTAACACCAGTGAAAAAGACAAAGCCTTAACAACAGCTAGAGAATAAGAAACAATTGTGTACAAAGTAATTATAGTTAAAATGACAGCAGGTTTTTGGATGGAAACAATTCAAACTAAAAGAGAACAGAGAAATATCTTTGAAGTGCTAAAAGAAAAAAAAACGAACAACAAACAAACAGCTCTGGCAGAATTCAAT
>NW_017732379.1:422118-423684 GCF_001890085.2 Hipposideros armiger | reverse complement strand
TAAAATCACTATCTATAGAAAAGATGATTAACTGAACTTTAACAAAATTAAAAACTTCTACTTTTCAAAAGATACTGTAAAGATAATAAAATAAAACTCAGTCTGGGGAAAATATTTGCAAATCATATATCTGATAAAAAACATTTCCAGATCATATGTATGACCCTCAAAAATCAATAATATAAAACAAACAAAACAAAAATTGAGTAAAATATTTTAATACACATTTCATCAAAGAAGATATAAAAACAGTGAATAAGCAGATTTAAAAACAGCTCCACATGTTTAGCCATTAGGCATTTAATGTAAATTAAAGTTCAGTGAGCTACCTCTCTACACACCTACACAAATTTCTAAAATTAAAAAGGCTGACCATAATTAGAGTAGGTGAAAAGTTCAGTAGAGCAACTGTTAACTCTCATACACTGCTCATAATGAAAAATGGTAAAACAACTTTCATAAACAGTTTGGCAATTTTTTTTAAGTTAAACATAGATTATGCTATTATCCAAAGTTTTCAATTATGCAAGATGAATAAATTCTAGAGATTTGTTGTATAATATTGTCCCTATAGTTAACAATTACATATTGTACACTTAAAAATTTAAGAGGGTAGATCTTATGTGAAGCAGTCTTACCACACTAGAAAATTTTTTTTAAATTCATACCTGAATGTTTCCTAGCTGCTTTATTTTTAATAGCCAATATTTATAAACAATCGTCAGGTGAATAGCTAAGCAAACTGTGCTATTTCATACAATAGACTATTACTATAAAATATAAAGAAATAAACTGATTTACATAATATTGATGAACCTCAAGATTATTGTGCTGAGTAAAAGAAGCCAACAAAATAAACACATACTATATGAGTATGTCAAAACTTATCAAAATGTACATTCATAATGGTGTATATTTGCACTTCAATAAAGTTTATTAAAACACACACACACACACACACACACACACACAAATGGGAAGAATTCATTCTCAGCAAACCTGCACTACAAGAATTGACAAAGAAAGTCCTACACTAAGAATGAAAAGGATACCAGATGGAAATCTGGATCTACTCAAAGAATTGAAGAGAATTGAAAATGGTAATTAGTGGGGAAAATATAAAATACTTTTCTTACTATTTAAATCTATAAATGATTATTTACTGTTTAAAGAAAAATTACAGTGTATGATGAAATTTATAATATATACAGACATATAAAACTTATTAAAAGCTTCAATGATCAAAATAACATGGTAGTGGCATAAATATAGACAAATAGATTAATAGACCAAATAGAGCATTTAGAAATACCTCCATGTGTGTATGATCAATTGATTTTTGACAAAAGTATAAAGAAAATTCTGTGAGGAAATGTTGGTCTTTTAAATAACTGGTGCTGGAATAATTGAACATCTAGATTTAAAATAGCACAACACCAAAACAAAAGAACACCAAAAAAACCCCAGAACTTAGAAAGAAACCAAAAATTAACTCAAAATATATCATAGATTTAAATGTAAAATCTAAAATTACAAAACCTCTGAAAAAAGCAGCAGAAAATTTTT
>NW_017732379.1:420051-421548 GCF_001890085.2 Hipposideros armiger | reverse complement strand
AATTGGGGAATTGGGGGAAGGGTAACAGTGTTGGGGAATTGGGAAAGGGGAACAGACAGGTAGACAAATTGCTGTTTTTTGTTCTTCAGTCTAGTTTTTGAGGATGTTGCTTCACTGGCTCATGTTGGTATGATCATTGTGCTCTTTCCGGGTGAGGCAGTCGATCGCCAATCATTGGTTGGCTGCTCACAGCGGCTCCAGGTAGCTCATTCTGGCTACCAGCCGCTCACACTGGCTGCCAGCCACTCACGTAGCTCACAGCAGCCCACTGCAGCCCTGCTGCAGCCTAGCCATCGCTGGAGACTCACAGCAGCCCAGCTCCAGGTGGAGCTGTTGTTCATCATCTTAGCTGTAGAGGGCGAGTGTCACTGGCCCTCAATGTGGGATCCGAACTGCAGCCCTGTTGCTCAGAGCTGGTGCTCTCAAGCGAGCTCTTAACCAGCTGAGCCACTCGGCCGGCCCCAGAAAGAATGTTTTATCCCGGCCTTTAAAACAGAAACTATTTCTAATTAATGGGTTTTTTGTTCATAAACAAACAAGAGTGAATATTAAGGGGAGAAAAAAAAAACCACAAAACACTTTATTTAAGATTCCAAGAGCAGCCTGAACTCTCTTTACAAGCTATAATAGCCACAACAACAACAAAAAGCTTCCTGGGAACATAGATGATCAGGTGAGAACATATCTTGTTAGAGAAAATTATCTGGCTCCCCACAATGTTAAATTTGGATTACTAGGGGATGAGTTGAAGTGGGTGGGTATTATCTAATGTGAAGCCCATGTAAAATACAGGATGGCAGTTACCAAAGTCATAATGAGTTTCACTGTTACTGCCCACAGATCCTTATACATACGCAAACACCCATTGCTAACTCTTAAGAAGAGCAAATATTTGCAAAGCAAGTCTTATGCAAACTAGAAACTAATTACTAATGTTTGTTTCCAGCCAATTTTTACGAATTAAAATTCTAGCTCAGCTAAGAGAGCATCTTCAAATAAACTGGATTATCAATATTTATGAGCGATTAATCATTAGAAATGATACTGCATACTTAAAACTGGGGTCTGTCTTTGTCCCACATTCTAGCAAAATAGTGATAAATGTACTTAACTCTACAAATAGCCTTAACTCTAATCAATATGTATTTAAACATTTTATATGTGCCAAAAACATAAAACATGGGTTCTCTTATTAAGTCTTTATCACCATGACATTTCCATCAATTGTAACCATAGTTATTACCATTTGTTACCACTAGTGAAATAATGTATAATTCCCAACTTTTTTTTTTTGGTACATGTGATTGTCATTATAGTTGAAGCTAAATTTCACGGCAATACAGTTGGAGATAATTCTATGCTCTCTGGTGAAATGGAGTTTACAGAAGACGTGAAAAAAGGTACAGAAAAAGAAAAATGTAGGAAATGCTAAACATATAATTAGTTATCCATTTAATTTAGTATTATGTGTTATGTGTCCATTTAAGGGGAAAAAAA
>NW_017732379.1:414703-418766 GCF_001890085.2 Hipposideros armiger | reverse complement strand
TTACATCCCCCATAGGCATACCTGTGTATGTGGATGAGAGAAATATACAAATATAGAGACAAAAATATATGCATATGCTCTCACTGATAAACATAAAATTTGCAGATTTGAATGTTTCTATCAGTTAGGAAAATGATAATGCAGTAAAACTTTTTCAGCAAAATGAGTGGTTCGAAATATATGCTGTTTTCAGAAATGTCTAATTAATCAGGTGTCTTCCAAAATTGTATATTATGCAAATTAATTGTCCTACTTTCCTTTGATAAAATTATTGGCTTATCTGAATACAGTTAATTTAAAATCTGCTTGTGGTAGTGGAGTTTGCACCTTCCTTTTCAATTTAATGAGGTGCTACTGAAAATTTACAGAATTATTATTTTTTATCAAAATTTATTGGGGTGACAATGGTTCATAAAATTACATAGGTTTCAAACATACAGTTCTCACAGAATTATTAAAATGTTTTGTAGAATTATTCTTAGTGCTATTATAGCTAAAGTTTTAGCAGCATTTAAGTGTTTTTCATATAGAAATTTAAAAACCTGGTAAATCATTCACAATTTCTAGGCTAAAAGACAGTCTGTCAAGCTGAAATAGCAACACAATACAAGCCATTTTGTGACTCAGTTCTTAATTGCAGACAGCTGAGATTCAACTGAAGGGGAAATTAAGGACACCATCCAGACATCTATAATAATTCCTCTACTTTCCGCCTGCCTTCCCACAACTTGAATGCTGCATCAGTGTATCTGCCTATTTCTTGTCTCTATAATTAAACAGGACAGCAGCACTGATACACATTTTGATCAAAAAAAATTTTTACCCATTCACTAAAAAACTAATGAACATACCAGCAGAGTTATCTAGTCTGGAAATGTTGCTTATTATAATTCTTGGGACCCTGATTCTGACATTTATAAATGACCCACTAAAGCTATTGCAGCTGATTGTGATAACCTCTGAAAGAGTTCAAAACAGGCCTCTCCATGTGCTACTTTGGCATGTGGGTTATTTTCAGCTGAAGACAAGTGGAGACTCTGTGAACACAACAGATACTTTTACCTCTCCCTTAAAGAATTTAAATTGGGTCATTTCCCATAACAAGAGTTATTACCAGAAATAACATTTTATGACCTATCTATATGGCAGGACAAACATCTCATTACTGAACATCCACTCTTCTTATTGTCCTGTGAAGACCCTACTCCCCTCTGAAGCTTCAGGCACCTTGCCTCATTCTTAAATTTAGGATGTCATATACACTTCATTTTACCTTGCTGTCTCTGAACCTTTCTTATATGTGTGTCTCTGACTCTTTCATGTGTGTGGGTTTCCATACATACATATATAATTAAATTTGTTTATTTTCTCTTGTTCATGTCTCATGTTGTTGATTTAATTATTACACCAGCCAAAAGAACCTAGAGGTAGGAAAAGCATTTTTTCCTCCCTGACACCTCAAAGTTACCTTGGTGACATGGGGCATCCTGAGCATGAGAGGAGATGCAGAGAATATCAGAACCAGTGCAACCTTCTCTATAGCCTGGACTTCTCTGAGAGTCACATCACTTATACACACACACACACACACACACACACACACACACACACACATACACACTTATAAATGTGTGCATATGCAATCTTTGAGACGAATCCAGTAATTGTACCTTAATATAGATGGCCCATTTCTGTAGCACTAGGCTATGCTTTCTGAAAGATAAATAGACTGAATGGCCTGATCTGTAACATAGCTGAATGTCAGCTAAGGACTTACAGGGTTGTCCTGGGCCTTAAAACAATTAAACTTTAACTCAAATTCACAGCTTCCAAAACACCACACACCTGTCATCACATGAAGTCATGTTGCCAACATTCCAGCAACAAAAAAACAAAAAATTCTTCATAGCAGTCACCCTGGCACCCTAAGTCACACACAATTATTATTTTTTTTTTTTTCTGATGAACACTGACTTGTGACTCTTAGGGCACTGAAACTGGCATTTGATTAGGTCTTTTCAGCATTCCAGACAAGACATTTTGTCTTTGTCCATGGGTGTTCAATGGCCATACCAGCCTCCTGCTCAGAGGATCCTAATCCCATCCACAGCCCCAGACTCTAGGAGGGAACACAGATAACAGTTATTTCATGCTATTTGCAGATTCCGCCACAAACATGTTGAGGCTTTTTTGAAACCCTCCCAGTTCCTCTTGCAGTATGTCTTCTTCAACCGTGTCCCATGCCTTTATTCTGCTCACTAACTCTTCCCCAGCTACTATTCAGTACACAGCAGAATTTGAATCCCCAACCCCAAGCCAAATCCTATAGTCTAAATGTGTAGGCACACAGAAGCATTCGATCATGGCCTCATATCTGCAGGAGTTGGCTCATGTGCTAAACCTAAGTACAGAATGATTACTGAATAATTCTAGCTTTTCATGCAATCACCTCATGCCATTTTGTCATTTCCCAACAGCACCAATCCTGCCAAATTGCAGGTGTGGAAAATTTTCCATCAAAACCATCCACCACAGTTAGTCTAATACCTGACATAGAGTTAGAAATTTATCCCCAATATAGGTAGAATTTGAACTTACTTGAGTACTCCAACAATTTGGGGTATGGACTAGATGAATCTAGACCTCTAGGCATTCAGTTGGAATAGAACTTAGCTTGACTTTGCCCCTCTTATAATTAGGCATTAGATGACCTCATCTATTGACCCAGATAGAAACCCACCATGAATATCACTATGTCTTGGAATTCCAACAGAATTCTATAAAGTACCAATGTAAAAATTGATCCCATTAGAAAGGGTACAACTCATTTCACCTTTACTGACAGGTCAGTGCCCCTAATCACAGCACTTCCTGACTTAATCATAAAGTCTGCTACTGACATTTCATCACTATTCATGGCCAAGGCCACACAGGATATCCCTTCTCTACTCCAGGGGCAGAGAGACAGTGAGACACAAAGCAGAACACAACTCTTCCATCATGGAGTTGCACATATATGAATAAGGAAGAGTCTAAAATAAAAATGAAAAAATAAAATAAATGTTATGTTAAAAAGAAATATAAAATTGAATAAGGAAAGAGAATATGGAAACTCTATTTAAATTTGGTCCCTCAGGAAGTAACTTTTGAACGTAGGCTTGAGTGAAATGAAGCATGCAAATATTGGAAAATTGTTCCAGGAAGAGAGGTCTGCAAGAACAAAAACCCAGAGATGCTTGAGTTACATGGTGACATCACTATCAGAAATTACTCTCATTTCTGAGTCATTTAGAACCATGTGCCACTTACAATCCAAACAATTGGTTTGAAGAAAATCTTCTAGAAAAGCTTTTATAAAAAATAGTTTTTCCCTTCTTTAATTCCAATGTCATGGCTTCAGTTCGGTTCTTCATAATATCTTAGCTAAAACTATTTCAGGGGTTCATAACCAGGCTAGTCTAAAACTCCTAGTGTTTCTTCAGTCCACCCTAATGCCGCCAAAATTATCTTACAAAAAAAAAGATGGCAGCAAAATGCTCTATCTCCGGAAGACAATATGATGTCTGAGTTCTGGCCTTTGAAACTCTCCACAATTTGGTCGTTCTCCTCCCTTTGCAGGGTAACTTACTGAAGTATATTTGACTATGCCAACTTATCTCAGCTGTGACTGTATTTCCAAGAATCCCTTTCTTTGTATGTTTCTGAGTTAAAGTTTTTCACAAGAGAAATCTGTGCATGATTTGGAAGGCAGAGTGAAGATACCACCATTTCTCTCTAAAGGTCATTGCAGTAGGATATGGGAAGACATACAGAAGTGTCAACAACTTCCTGTTTGTCCTGGGTCTTCCTGTTCCATATATAGCTCTTCTTCTCAAAAGCCAGTTCTGCTGATGGAACCTCAAAACCTTTGCCTTATGAGGAGGCAACAGACTTCAGCAGCTCTACACTCACCACGCCTGCAACCCCCTCCATGACCAGCCTTCCCAGATCTCTTCGCAAGCTCCAATTTTTCCACACATATTGATGCTTCAGAATTCTTGGGGAATGACTTTTCTCTGATTTT
>NW_017732379.1:411374-412288 GCF_001890085.2 Hipposideros armiger | reverse complement strand
GAGGAGTGGCCTTTTAGATGGTAGAATCAATAGACTTTTAGATGATAGAATAATAGGCCTTGGTAATTAATGGATTGTCGTTAGGAGGTCAGGATTTAAGGCCAAGTTGGAATTGAGTGCCCTTAGGTATTTTTGCCTGAGTAATTGAGTTTGAAACAATTTAATGAAACAACAAATAATGGAAGAGAAATAAATAGATGGTGGAAACTTGAATTCAAGTCATAAGTGTGCTCTATCAGAAGGTGAAAGGGAGATTTGGCTGTAAGAATATATTTGGATCTCACTTGTATACTGATGGTATTTGACTCGAGAGTAGTTGTAATTGTCTAAAGAGAATGTGGGGAGTGAGAAAAGAAGGAATCCTCAATGAGATTCCATAATTAAGATGCAACTCTAGGGTAAAGGTCCTGCAAAGGAGATGGAGTAGAAAACCCAGAAGAGTGTGGAACTATGAAAGCTACTGGAAGTGTGTGTTTCAAAAGGGAAACTGGTAATGTGGTAAAAAAAGTTATGAATTTTCAGAATCTATTGTGGGCAATTTCTTTGTCTACCTAATGCATTGGTTATTTTAATGAGATCATGTTCAGGGAAGGGTGTGGGAGAAGCCACAGTGTCGTTCGTGACAAAGGATTGAGCAAGAAGACAAAACTTGCAACAGGGATGGACGGTGACTTGTAAAATTAACTGTGAAAAGAGGGAGATAGATAAGGCAACAGTGCAAGGGGGACATGGAATATAAGGGTGGTCTTACAGACACAATTAATGTTTGCATTTGCATGTGTCTATGCTTGCTTTGCTTCCTCATGATATTTCTTCTTGGAAAAGTAATATTAAATTATTGGGACTTAAATTCTCTTCCCCTAAGTTCCTTTTACTCCTAATTGTGATCCCAGATCTCTCACACAGCCTCTGAA
>NW_017732379.1:403729-406824 GCF_001890085.2 Hipposideros armiger | reverse complement strand
AAAAAAAAAAAAAAATATATATATATATATATATATATATATATATATATATATATATATATATATATCAAGATTTGGGGGATTCTAAGCTTATGCTTAGCAGTTTCTCAAAAGGACTAACCCTACTGAGCTTTCCAAATCCCCAAGGCCCAATTATATTTCTTTGCTTCAGTATCTCTTTTCAGATGTTTTCACCACTGCTGGCAAACACAGATAACATTGGGGTCTGCAATGAGGAAATTTTTGAAAAGTGGGTGATTAAATATTAAGTTAATGGTAATTTATTAGTGATCACAATCATTGTTTTCTGAAGAGATTAGTAGTCAGAAAATCATATAATCTCACAATTGAAAGTTCTTCAGGTGTAAAACAGCCTAAACCTTTTGCTACAGTTTAATCTTTCTTCTATATTGAAGTTATTCAACTATTTTAAGACAGGTCTCATACATGCCCCTAGAGTTTTCTCTCCTCCAAGGTAAATATTCTTAGTTTCTTTCGACTGCTTTTAATATACGGTTTCCCCCACTTCTCCCACCCTAACCTTCACCCAACTTCAGTCACTTTTCAAAGCTAAAAGAGCCTTCAAAGTCATTAGCTTTTAAAGGCAGCCAAATCACACTTGATTCATATTGAGTTTACAGTCAAATTGAAAATTCTGAGCCTTTTTTGCATGTGCTTCAGCTATAGTGTCTCCTATCTGATTTTATTTAATTAGACTTTTTGACCTTAGAGCTGTTTTCACAGTTATCATTGTGAAATGCAGGTGGTCTTCTCTTTCAGTTTGATGTTATCTTCTTATATCTTAATATGAGTAAATAATCTCAGAAGAATATTTTAAGTAGGTGAATCAAATCAACAAAACAAGTATCATAAGTGAGGTGAACTTATGGGGGAAAAGGAAAGAAATGGTCAAATATTTTACTTAGGTTTTTTTGGTTTTTCTCTGTAGATTAACAGAGATTTATAGATCACAATAAATAGCAGAACTAGAATTTTATTTTTAGGAAAATATGAAACTATGTTTAATTAAAGAATAGTAGATAAAAGAAACCTGGAAACCTTTAATTTAGTTTAAATGATGTCAGACAAGTAGTTTTTAGACCTATGATTGTCGTGCTTTGTTGGGAATTGCTGATAATCTCCTTTGTAATTATTCCAAGAGGATTTTTCACAAGGTATCAAAATTTTAAAAAGCCATTAATGTATCCATTAAAATTATACACATCTTAAGAAATCTAAGCATATAAAATAACATTTGTCAATTTAAAGTATGAAAAGCATATAACTATTTTAACTGGTGAATATTTTTAATAAAAATGTATCAAATACACTAATGAAAAGAGAAGCATTAAGATAATGCTTATAGTTGAATTTANGTTCATACAAAACATGAGCCTGAATTACATCACGTGATTTCAACATCTCAACATTCTTCTAACTTAGGGTGAGTTTTGTTGCTCTATTGCAAAATCTCCCCTGCCAAATCCACCTTAACTTAGGGGAATCATTTACCTCATCCTTATCACTTGTTCTCTAAACCCTCTTAACTCTTCCTCCCATAATGTCTAGTGTATTTGGTGGTACCTGTGTGCCCAAAGGAAAGCCTTGAAATCAGGTATCACTATTCCTGAGTGACTGCTGCACATTCATCCTCGTGCAGATGAAAGAGATACTGCCAATATTCTCCAAGTTAAACTGCCCTCGAAAATGAACCCTGAAATCTGCTTTAAAGAAAACCAAGAGTAAACATCACTTGAAAATGAGCAGCACAGAAAATGAGCACTGTATTTCTAAACATCTCATCATAGCAAAAAATAATGATCAAAGAGAAAACAGTCAAGGTTAAAAGCAGCACTGAAAAGTGATTCGTTTGGTAAACAAGAGCAGGTGTAATTATCACAAAAGCAAACTTTGCTGAGGGGATAACTGTCAGAGCTCTTGCAGTAAAAGGTCTCTTTACCATTTTAATCCGACAGGCTGAGTTCCCTAGTGAAAACAATTCTCAATAAAATCACAAATGCAACTATGGCATTCTTTTAAACTTTCATTTCAGCCATGGCTACCAAAAACAAGCTTCATATTTACAATTAAAATGACACTAGGAGATTGGCTGATAATACGGATTATGAAAAATCTGTTAGCACTGTATTTTTATGGATTGAACAATACTATCAGCAATGACACTTTAGAGTTTTGTTTATCTGCTTATTAGAAGACAAACAGACCTGACCCCTAAAAGAAATCAAAGTCAAATTTCAGTTTTAGAGGCAATTATGAATTCAGAAACTTTTAAAATATAGTTTACACTTTCAGGAGGCTCCAGATGACTCTCGGCTCTATTCTGTAACAGAGCCATAGAGGATTTGTGCATCGCAACTAAACCTTGTGGGTTTTCAACAACCTCCTCATTTCAAAAAGAAGGAAACTGAACTAAAAAACGAGAATGGAACTTGTTCCAGGTCACACAAAATAGTAGTGAGCCTTACTCAAACCATGGTCTCTTAACACCCAGGCCACTGCTTAAAAAAAAAAAAAATTAATAGGATATCTTAAAACGCTGCCCAATAGAACTTTCTGTGATAACTGTAATACTTTCTCTTTGCACTACCCCATACAATATTCACAAGTCACATGTGGTTACTGAGCACTTAAAATGTGGTTGGTGTGACTGAATTAAAAACTGAATCATGAATGATACTGTCTTAATTAATTTAAATTTAAGTAGCCACATGTGGCCAGAGGCTACCATAAAAACATGAAGTAATCAGCTCACTAAGAAATGTCCAGGGGGGCCGGCCAAGTTGCACGTTGGTTAAGAGTTGTCTTGGGAGCACAAGCTCTGAGCGGCAGGGCCCCGGTTCGGATCCCACATTAGGGCCAGTGACACTGCACCCTCTACAGCTAAGATAGTGAACAACAGCTCTACCTGGACCTGGGCTGCTGTGAGTCGCCGGGGACAGCATAGGCTGCAGTGGGGCTGCAGTGGGCTTCCATAAGCTACTGTAAGTGGCTGACAGCTGGTGTGAGCTTTCATGAGCTGCCAAGAGCCTCCATGAGCAGCCGTCCAGTGGCCAGCGAGTGACTGCCTCAGCCGG
>NW_017732379.1:401925-402903 GCF_001890085.2 Hipposideros armiger | reverse complement strand
GGTAGGATACTTAGAAATAGAATGCAACCCTAGGGTCATCACCTTCAATTATCATTTCTTTTTGTTATAAACACTTACTTTTTAAAACTCTTACATAGTTTCCTCTGAAGACCCCTGAAACACAAATAAAATTAGCTGTAACTGCAGCATAATTATCTTCTTGAGTTTATTTTATTTATTTGTTTGTTCATTTGATTTGTTTATAGAAAATAGGAGCATCAGTATCATGTTATTGAATAAGTACTGTTTTCCAAGGGCATATCTTTCCTATCTTTTTTGTTTGTTTGTTTCTTTTAATAAATAAAAACACTCTTAAAGATTTAAGGATATGGATGGCTTAGAACAACTATCATCAGTCAAAATCGCTTGTTGAATACATCTCAAGGGAGCTACTTTACAAATCTGGCAATTCATGTCAAAGTCCATCGACTTCTTAAGAGGCCAAAAGGTCTTTTGACAGGGCCTCAGAATTGTTTCATCTCCTTAAGCTGTCCTCTTTGAAGGAAACAGTTTTGATGCTCTGAAAACCAGCGTTTATATCTATAGCTCCAAGTCCCCAAGGGTCATACTTTCTTTGAACTGAAGAATCAATGATGTTACCTAGGTGGTTTATTTAAAGACGATTTTGTTGTTTCTATGTAATCTTAATGCTGTGTCAGGAATTCTTATTTTATTTCAAATGACCATTTTACTATATATATTTAGACTTTTATCAATCCTATTTTTCTAAATTAATGGAACGTTAACCAGGATGTGTCCTTAAAAATTGAGCTTTATGCTATATGCCATTAGAAATGGGCTTTGAATAACTTCATTATCACCAAGAAAACATATTTCCATACACCAAGCATAGAAGAATTGCATGGCCATTGTAAATATTTATAACAGGCATAATCTGAGGTTTCTCAGAAATGAGTCAATTAATAAATTAAAAATGGGAAAATAACAGGTGTGTAAATATTGTCCTCTGTGTTTATA
>NW_017732379.1:389582-400315 GCF_001890085.2 Hipposideros armiger | reverse complement strand
TGGAGTGACAATGGTTAGTAAAGTTACATAGGTTTCAGGTGTACAATTCTGTAATACATCATCTATATATCACATTGTGTGTTCACCACCGAGAGTTAGTTCTTTTTCCATCACCATGTATTTGACCCCCTTTACCTTCATCTACCACCTCCTCCCCCCTTACCCTCTGGTAACCACTAAACTATTGTCTATGTCTATGAATTTTTGTTTCTTCATTGTTTTATCTTGTTCCTTTGTTGTTTTCAGTTTTATATCCCACATATCAGTGAAATCATATGGTTCTCAACTTCTCCTGTCTTGACTTATTTCGCTTAGCATAATAACTTCAAAATCCATCCATGTTGTCACAAATGGCAGTATTTCATCTTTGGCAGAATAGTATTTTACTGTGTAAATATACCACATCACCTTTATCTAATCATCTATTGAAGGACACTACAGTCGTTTCCATGTCTTGGCCACTGTAAATAAAGCTGCAATGAACATTGATGTGCATATATCTTTACGGATAAATGTTTTCAGATTTCTTGGGTAGATACCCAGAAGAGGGATTGCTGGGTCATATGGTAATTGAATAAGGATAACTATTAAGTTTGAAATCCAAGGTTTGCTTATTCCTTGAATGTATGTTTCACTCTGCTGTTTGTTAATAGCAGCTGTCGTCATCGTTTGTTGATTTACTTATCTGCTCAAAACTGCTAAATGCTGATGTGTCACTAAAATTTCAGTGAATAAATGTCACTAATTCCCCTATGGAAATGTGATCCAGGAGGAATAGATCCAAATTTCTTAAAACTAACATATGTTTTTGGGGAGTGTATGGTGTTTTGTCAAACAGCAAGACTTCCTTTGAAAAGCCGATAATAGATGCTCTTCCTACTCATTTCAAATCTGCTCTATTCAAGTTTATATAATTTATGCAGTGCTATTTGCAATATCCAGCTGCCTTGTAGTTCC
Organism: Hipposideros armiger; assembly: GCF_001890085.2. Classification (NCBI taxonomy): domain Eukaryota; kingdom Metazoa; phylum Chordata; class Mammalia; order Chiroptera; family Hipposideridae; genus Hipposideros; species Hipposideros armiger. Next base: position 399,358 of record NW_017732379.1, on the reverse strand, counting down.
ATATACTTAAACAATATAAGGAAATTTTCAGCAGTATTTTCACTTTTAGAAGTGCTACATTGCACATAAAGATCTTATTTTTCAAAGTATTATAAACTACTAAACAGTCCTCCTATTTGGGTTGCATTTGGAGGCAAGTAATGTTCTTAATGCATAAACTATTTTCAAATACAATATTTTGTAATGATTACATTTGAAAACAAGCAGGCTTAAGCAAAACTATTCCTTCTAATCATTTTAAGTAATGTGATAAAGTATATCATACGAGCTGGCAGTTCAAAGCAAATGCAGAGTTAGCGAGTCATCTAGTCAGGCTTGTATACATAGACAGAATAGAAAAATATGGTCAAACATAACCATGCAAGTAGATACAAAACTAATCTGTCTTCTCTTTTCTAGGGCTAACTTCGTCTATATAGGAAATCACATAAAATTAACAACATTGTATGTTTTTCAAACTCTTTCCTGTGATAGTCAGAATTATTGCAATTTTTAAGTCTAAATTGCAAAAACCAAATGCTTCTGAGACTCCTAGAATTTTTCATCAATCTATAATTTGTAAGTATGTACATTAACTATTTTTAAAGTTAAGATTAATTGGAAATGTATGAATAACACATCTGTCTTAGTTTGGGCTTCCATAACAAAATGTCACAGCCTAGGTCACTTATAAACAACAAAAAATTATTTCTCACAGTTTTGAAGGCTGAAAGTTCTAGATCAGAGTGCAGGCATAGTCACGTTCTTGCAGGTTGCAGATATCCAACTTTTCCTTGTAGCCTCACATGGTGAAAAGTACTAGATAGCTTTCTAGGGTTTCTTTTGTAAAGGCACTAATCCCATTCATGAAGGCCCCACCCTCATCACTGAATTACTCTCCAAAGCCGCAACCCCCTACTACTCTCACACTGGAAAATCGAATTTTACCATATGAATTTTGAAGGGACACAAATTCAGTGCATCAAAAATACCTAAACCAAAAGTGCAATGTTATGCAATTTAGAGTTTTAACTAGAGACATTGAAGAAACTCTACTCATGTAGAATTTTCCAAGACTAGTGTACTCCTTAAATATGATCAACATATCCTTTAACTCCTTTAAAAATTTAAACTATATGGTATCTATACAGACACAGATGTCTGAACCTTTGCACCTAGCACCCAGTGTCACAATACCACATACCCAGTTCTTATTATCGAAATTTAAAATTCCTGTCATCTATTTCTCTGGAAGAAAATATGTCTATTCTTAGATTTAGTAATGAATTAAATGAGTACATCCTTAGTTCAAGTTACAAAACAACATATTTTCTTTTCAGAAATATTATATGAATATATATGTATTTAAGTCCAGCAGTGATTATTGTTGGTTCTTGGGACTCCTAATGATTTTATTTTCTGTATTTTCTATATTCCCTATACAAGCCATGCATTATAATAAAAAAATGAATAAGTAAAAGTTATTCCCAAGACCAGTAATATAATAATAACCCCACAATGTATCAACAGTGAAGACACTAAATCTAAATAACAAAGTTCTCTCTTTCTCCTGCCTCCATTTCCATAGTAGCTGATAAATTTGTTGTGAAATGTTAAATTGCATCATAAAAGATTTTCCTTCTATGTGTTCATATGCATAGCAATGCAGAGAGGAAGAAAGGGCTCACATGACGTGTTATGAAAAATAAAACAATTTTTGACTACAAAAAATTACCTGTCATGCAATACACAACTCAAGTTGCACAGCAACAATATAACTGCCTTTAAATAAACTATCCAGATAATATTGATTCTTCAGGTCCTTCAGGACCAAGAGGAGAAGCTGTAAGTATTGGCATTCAAACCTTCAAAAGTATTTGCTTTGGAAATGACAGCTTCTACCGATGAAAAAAAAATCCTGAGTCCTGGTCTAAACACACCTGTCCTCTTAGGAATCAGGATATTTAACATGCATAGCAGGGTTTTTTATAAAGTGGTTCTTTCAAGTAGTGTATAAATGAACCTTTTGCTAAATTTCTCCTGAGAGAGAGTGGACTTGGCAGCTGGGATCCAAGATCACCGTCCCTTGGTAAAAAAGGTGACTCAGTCACAGAGAGTACAAGACAAAATAAACCCAGGCCCTTCCCACAGAGCACAGAGTAGGGACACAGAAACATGACAACCAGTAATAATCGTCAAGTGACAATGTCCTGAGAGAGTGATCCAAAAGGCAGAGTATCAAAAAGCTCTTTATTATTTCTTAAAAAATACACAAACCTTACACTTAGCAAATGTTTCTGGTTTAAAATGAAACACTTTGCAGTCCAGAGTGGTTGGCTACTTTTATTGTAGTCATTTCAGCAGGTCTTAATTTTATCTTATTTAGGTCGCATTTTTTATTTGTGAAATACAAAATCTTGAAGCATTAAGGTCCCTTTTTATGCACATTAATAAACACATAAACAGAAAACCAGTGTGCTGGAGGGATGTCAGTGTCTCTAATATAGATGAAGTCTCCCCTGTGATGGTTTTACAGGGTCTTGATATACCAGTCTTAGGTCAAGACCTGAGTGGAGGTTGGAACCACAACCTCATGACATGTACACTACATGACATGGTCTGATATTAAGAGTAGATATAGTACACTGTTGTAGACTGAATACTTGTGTCCCTCCAAAATTTATGTGTTGAAATCTTAATCCCAATGTGATGGTAATAGGATGTGGGCTCTTTGGGATGGGGGTGGAGCTCTCATGAATGGGATTAGTCCCTTTATAAGAAAGGGCCAGAGAGCAGCTTGCTCTTATCCTGCCACGTGAGGATTCAACTGGAAGTCTGCAATTGGTAGAAGGCTCTCACCAGAACTCGGCCATGTTGGCAACGTGATCTCAGACTTCCAGCCTCCAGAGCTGTAAGAAATAAATTCCTGTGGTTCAGAAGTTATTCAGTCTGTGGTTCTAGCAGCCCAAAGTGACAAAGATAGACACCTTGTCTATTCTTTCTGTTTGGAGAGGTGATCAAAGCAAATTGAATGCCTCAGCCATCTTTGACCCTTCCCTATTACTCAATCCAGTATATTAAGTAAGATATCCTTTCAATTCTATTTTCAAAATGCTGTTCAAACCCACATTACCTCTCTTCCAAACCCTAGTTAGAAATCTAAAAAAAAAAACACAAAAAAACACACTACATTTTACTAACTGCATTTAGTCCCTCCCATCCCTAATCCAGCCTACATAATTTTGACAGATAGTTTACCTTCCAGAATGCAAACTGATCTATCCCTTCACCTACAATTATTTTCTAGTGCTTACAGGATAAAGTCGAAAAGATCAGTTGACATTTGAGTTTTAGCTCTTGTTTTTACTCACTGAAAATCCCTGAGCAGGGGTGTGTGTTCCTATCTATCATATTTTAGCAACAGCAAGGGTGGCCATAATAGCAAGCTGAGTGTATGAAGATAAATGACACAGGAAATGGTGTCAGGGAAGTAAAGGAAGAGTATGTGTTTGACTTTGAAGGCCATGGGAAGGTTTGACTTTGGTGTGAATGTGATGGGAACCCACTGGAGGCCTTTGAGTAGGGAGTGACTTGGCCTGACAAGGTTGACAAGCTCACTCTAGCTGCTATGTGGCAAATAGGAGAGGGGACACTGAGTGGCACACGCCTGGAAAAGGGAGATCAGTTAGGAAATGATTGCAAATCTAGAAGTGAAACAGTAGGTGATAAGCCAGGGTGGTAATAAATGAGGCACTTAGAAATAGCCATATTTTGGACATATTTTTGAGGCAGAAGTAACGGATTTGCTAATGGATTAGATGTGTTGTTTGAGAAAGAATGAAGTAAAGATGACCCTAAGTTGTTTAGCATGAATAACTAGAAGTATTTGGTACTCATAAAAAGGTAGGGAGTATGAGGAACAAGTTTGGGAGCATTATCAGGTATTGGACAGGTTATATCTGAGATCTCTATCAGATATCATGCCTATTAGATTTTAAGTGGAACTGTTGATAAGCTGTTAGATTTTTGATTCTGAATTTCAAAGGGTGGTGCAAACTAGAGTTATAAATATAAATGCCATGAAATTGAATGGTATCACTAAGGGAGTGAATATAAGTACAGAAAGGAGTACAAAGTCTGAGCTCTCGTGAACCCAATGCTTAGAGTTCAGAATGATAAGAAACGATAAGCAAAGGACAATAAGAAAGAGCAGCATGCAAGCTACAAAGAAGGCAATTTATCAGTGCTCCAAGGAAGAGTAATTGCTTAACTGTGATTATTGTAAAATGAACAATCGACATACGCTTAGACATTGAAGCCACTGGCAATCTCGACACAGATGTTTTTGGTGAAGTGGTAGAGATTAAAAAAAAAAGTGTGTGTTGTGGGGAAGAGTCAAATGGGCTTAAGAAAGCATGGTGGGAGAGGATCTAGAGAAAAACCATATAGGAAACCTATAAACAAAATTTGCTGCTAATCAGGACAACAAAAAATGGAGCAGTAAATGGAGGAAAATGTAGCATTAAGACAGGGGTTTTTAACATTGTAGAAATTATAGTATGTCTGTATATTAGGAGGAAAGGTTCAGTAATGAGCAGAAAAATAATAATGTTGGAAGATTTCTGGAGTTAGATAAGTGAAAGGACATACGATCTAGTGCCTAGGTAGAGGGAATGGACTTAAAAGCACACACACTCCATGACAACAGTATGAAAGCAGAATGTATGTATAAATGTGTGTATAAATGAAGATTCTGTAGGTAGATGGGATGCTAAAGGTTTATGACAATATTCTTCCCACTGTTTCTATTTTCGCAGTGAACTAGGTAGTTAGGTCATATACTTAAAGTGAAGAGTCAGTATTGAAGTTTAACGAGAGAGAAAAGGGTATAGAATAGGCACAAGGGAAAGTAAATGATTGTTCAACAGTATTAGGAACATACTTCAGTTTCATGGTTATGGATCTAAAATGAGGCCAGATAAATGGTTAGCAGTTTCCATTCAGATCTGTTCAGCTTCAAGGATACAGGAATAAAGGAGGTAGGTAATTACATTTAAACACAGCTGAGGTTTCACCTGAATAATAAGACAAGTGAGAATGGGGTAAGGGGGTAAAGAATAGATACAAGAGAGTGATTATGATAAGAGGTAATGATATTTAAATAAGGAAGGCTGAGAATATGAGGGGTTTAAATAGAGTATGAACAGGTGTTGAGATAATGCATGGGGATGGAAAGACTTTTGGAATCAGGGACTAGAAAAAAAAAGAGAGAGTATACTGCTTGAAAATTAAAATTATAAAGGGATTGAAAGTTTTGTCATGACAAGGCCTAGCATATGACCATGATAATGAGAGCCTGAGGGAAAGTAGAGGGGGAAAATATCATTGGAAAAAAAGAAGTCAAAGAGATGAGAGGCCACATTATCTAGGTGGATATTGAAATTCACAAGGACTTTATGATAGGACATTGGAAAGAATGATAGGAAAACAAGGAGCTAAAATCTTGGAGTGGGTGGAGAGAATGAGCTTTTGGGATTAGAAGTTGACTGCAAAAAATGGGGGAGGTGGGAGGTAGCAGGTGGTTGATAATTAAATTAAATGCTAGGGATTTTGTGCAAGGAATAGTGAGAACAAATGGTCTAATAGAAATATAATGTGGGACATATATAATTTTAAATTTTGTAGTAACCTCATTAAAAAAGGAAAAGAGAAGAAAGTAGAATTAAGTTTAATAATATATTTTATTTAACCCAATATACCCCAAACAGTATTATTTCAACATGCAATTAATATGAAAACTTATTCATTAAATATATTACATTCTCTTTTTCATACTGTCTTCAAAATCCAGTGTGCATTTTTTCACATACAGTGCATCTCGATTTAATCTAGACACATTTTAAATGTTTAGGAGACACATATGTCTAATGGTTACCATATTGGACAGTGAAGATCTAGGGATATCAATTATATGAGGGGTGTGGTAGAGAATTCAGTTTCCTGAGCCACTGATTCACAGAGTTTCTAAAGCCATCAATTCATAGAGTTTCTGGAGAAACAGTACTCGGGGTGAAAGCCGATTTCATTACATCAAGAAGGTGAAGGAAATATTCAAAACACAACACAAAAAAACAAAACAAAATAAAATAAAATTAAATTAAATTAAAAAGGAGGAGAATATAGGGGATTTTGCTGATGACCACCTGGAGTCCCAGAGGACACAGTGGAGGATTTTCACGTCTTCGAGAAGATGGTAGATAGGTAAGAAGATAGAATGGGCAGAGATATATGAAGACATGAACCTGCAGGATAAGGAGTCTTGAGTTTGCAGTAGTGGCTGATAGAATCAAGAGTAAAGTGAAATTTTGTCCTGGTAGTTTCCATGGGGAACATTATGGTAAAGCTGAATCTTGGGAGTTGGGATAGAAGAAAGAGAAGTGTTGCCAATTAACTTCTGAATTCCAGGACCCCTCTTCGCCTGAGCTGAACGTGTTGAGGAGGAAGTTGGCAAAGAAACACATTCATCCAGACTTATCTGGGATTCCCAGCTCTCTCCCAAAGCAGAGGCCATCCTGAGCTTTCTTCTGATGCTAACAGGCAGCTGGGGGTGAACGGTAGGATTTACTTGTTTTAAGTTTCCTATAATATGTTATGAAGAATTTTTCTAAAGTACATGACTCAAGGTAGGGCTATAAAAATGCTAGATTGACATGCTCCCAAATTTTCTTCTAATGCTATTTATATAGACATCATATTTTATTATAAGCTCACAAGATCTGCTGAAGAAAGAAAAATAATAATAGATAGACAGTGGTTGTTGACTCTGAGGAGAATCTCTAAATCACTATTACTAAGTGAATATAATAATAATAATAATAATAATATTTTACCTTTGTATAGGTACAGGAATGATATAAATAGACTAAGGGCTGGGAAATTGACCCTAGTTATAGAGTTTCACTCAAAAATGTACACATGAGAGTTTCACCAGTAACTTCTGTTGAACCCGCGGGTAAATAGCCAGAGCTGTGAAAAAAACATTAGGATGGGTATAAAGAGTATGAAAAAAGTTAATGGTTTTGAAAGCTAATTTCGGAGAGAACCTTCTAGAATCCTTACCTCAATCAGTGATTTCCCTGGCAGCAGGACAGAGTCACAGGAAGAAAGCCAGGAAGCTCCAAATAAAACTGCTGCTGTGGATTCTGCTTTGTGTAACTATCTGTGTGCAGTCAACTACCTTGTTTACTTACTGTTATGGACAGCATTGTATCCCCCCAAACCCCAATGTGGCTATGTGGATATAAGAACTCTAGAGAGGGGCTGGCAGAGTGGCGCGTTGGTTAAGAACTGGCTTGGGATGCCAGAGGGCCCCGGTTCGGATCCCACATATGAGAGCCAGTGACACTGCCCTCTACAGCTAAGATGCTGAACAACAGCTCAACCTGGAGCTGGGCTGCCATGAGTCACTGGCGACGGTATAGGCTGCAGCCCCTGTGGCAGTGGGTTGCCATGGGCTACCGTGTGTAGCCAGCAGCCGCTGTGAGCAGCCAGCAGCTGCAGTGAGCGGCCATCCAGAAGCTGGCTACTGATCTGCCTCTCCTGGGAAAAGCGCAATGATGGTGCCAACTTGGGCCAGTGAAGCAACGTCCTCCACAACCAGACTGAAGAACAAAAGGACAGCAACTTGTCTGTTCCCCTTCCCTCAATTCCCCAATAAAAATCTTAAAAAAAAAAAAAAGAACTCTAGAGAGGTAAATAAGGTTAAATGAGATCATAAGGGTAGGGCCCTAATCCAATAGGACTGGTGTCCTTATAAAAAGAGGGAGAGACATCCTCTTCCTCTGCGTGCACAGGCACACAAAAAAAAGTCATGTGAGAACTAAGAGAGAATGCAGGCATCTGCAAGCCAGGAAGAGTGCTCTCACCAAAAACCAAACCTGATGGTGCCTTGAACTTGAAATTCTAGCCTCCAGAACTGAGAAATCCATTTCTTTTTAAGCCACCAGTCTATAGTATTTTGTTATGGCAACCCTTGCAAACTAATACTTATCCTAAAGAGATTTTACTATTCTTTATTTTTTGGAATTTGGGACAACTGCCCAAAATTGCTTTATACCTTTCAGAAAAATTTTTCCCGTGAACATTCTCACTTAACTCTTGTACTGGGGCCTCTTGGGTTACAAATCTGAGAATGTAATTCGAGCTAGTGTTGGCAGGAAAGAGATTTTTATTTCTATATAGAAAATTCACATGACACGCAAAGTTAGAAGGTTAGGTAAGCATCATGGAGGCCTGGAAAGCTGTCTGAACCCTCGTTTATGCCCCATCTCTCTAGCTATGATTCATTTTTCTCTTTCTCTCCAAATACATTTCCTCTTCTTCACTGGTCCATATGGTGATTTTGAGGGTTAATTCTCGGGTGGCTGATTATAGGTCCAGGTACAAGCATGTGGAAACATCAATCCCTTTCTGTCCCACAATTCCAAATATTTAGTAATAGGAGTTTATTGATTAGCTTGGGTGCTATGTTCACCCTGGTCCAGGCTGGGGGATGGGGCACTAGGGGCAGACATACCAAGTAACTGGGGTCCTACCATGGATGGATGAGCCAAATAAGGTGCTTACCCCAATCTCAGAACAAACCAGAGAGGTCAGGATTATCATGCCCATATTATTTTTCAGGGAACTGAAACTCATTTGTCCACAGGCACACAGCTCTTGAATGGAATCCAAACAATTGCCTGTGATTCCATATTCAAAGTCTATCAACATCACCACCTGACTAAAGTGATATGTCGCCTCACTTTTAAATATTTTAAACTGAACTGAGAAATTAGCCTTCAAAATTCAAATACACATGAAACTGATGATTATTTTAGAAAGATATATTTCATTTGTTGAAGTTACAAAGCTGATATTCTTTCAGCAGAACCTAAGTTGTGTGAAAATGCAGATTTCTCCCTTCAGTTTTATGTTGTGAATTGTCACATTATGTGTGAGGATAGCTCATTTTTTAAATGCACCAATATTTTATCTTTGAGGTGGTGTGAAAATAAGTACATTTCATAAACATATGAGTGATGAACTAGATATTCTTTCTTCTTCATTCCTAGGATACACTGGCAAAGAAAAACAGTAGGGAGTCCCCATTACTGTCTCCTTTCTATTTATTACTGGAAGCCAGTGGCATTGCTTTTACTTACTTCTTGTATGTTCAGTATTATGGGAAAAGGTTGTCATTAGTTACTGGAGACAAAAAGTTACAGTAATAGTGGAAGTCACCTTGATAATTCCACTTAAATTCATTTACTTCCAAAACAACTGTCAATTTATAAAATCCCTTGGGGTGTTATTTTTTTTTCAAAAATAAGATATTTTCCAATAAATTTTTTATAGGAATACAACTTAAAAATACATATATTTTTGTCCTTTTGCTTTTATTGTACAAGATGTCAGATGAAAAATATCAGAAAGCTTTCAAACTTAGTTATATTACTGTCCTTAGCATCTGTTAAATTTTCTATTCTTAAAAATTTCTTTTTTATTTTTTGCCTAAAATTTCCATGTGGTATCCTCAAATAGGGAATGGAGGCACAATATAATGTATAAGAAAACAAACCATCTCTTGGTAAGTCCAGCTTACACTACACAAATGTATATGTAACCAATCCTTTACATAGCATATGAGTCAATATTCTACCCAATAAAGAATTAAAGGTAAAGAGGACAGCAGAAGCTCCTGTATTCTTATTCACCTTTTGTAGAAATTATGGGTAAAGTTATTGCATATTCTGGAG
>NW_017732379.1:380961-382139 GCF_001890085.2 Hipposideros armiger | reverse complement strand
GGTGGCCAAGATATGGAAACAACCAAAGTGTCCTTAGATTGATGAATGGATAAAGAAGTTGTGGCATATATACACAATGGAATACTATTCTGCCATAAGAAAAGATGAAATACTACCATTTGTGACAACATGGATGGATCTTGAGATTATTATGTTAAGTGAAATAAGTCAGACAGAAAAAGTTGAGAACCATAAGACTTCACTCATATGTGGGATATAAAACTGAAAGCAATAAATGAACAAGAGAAACAAATGAAGAAACAAAAACTCATAGACACAGACAATAATTTAGTGGTTACCAGAGGGTAAGGGGGGATGAAGGTGGTAGATGAGGGTAAAAGGGATCAAATATATGGTGATGGAAGGAAAACTCACTCTGGGTAGTGAACACACAATATGATATATAGATGATGTATTATAGAAATGTACACTTGAAACCTGTATAATTTTACTAACCATTGTCACACCAATAAATTTAATAAAAAATTTTTAAAAGAAAATAGACAAATATGATTATCAAGAATCTTATTTCCATTACAAACTAGAAGACCAAATTTCATAGCAAGGGAACACAGAGGCAGGTACAGATTTGGTGTGGAAAAAAAATGCTACATTTAGATTTTAGGCACATGACTTTGATAAGCCTCATTTGTCTGGCAGGTGGCTTGCTGTTATTTTGTCAGCGTGTATAATTGATCTGGGTAATCAGAACATGGAAGTGATTGGACACTGATTAGATATTTTCTCTGTGACCCTAACTAGGGGCTTTAAAATAGTCAGCCAAAGGCATGACCAAGAACTACTCTAAGATATATATAGTCTTTAGAGTCTCAACTGATAGCTGGTGTGTTCATCACGGTTTCTCCATTGTGCATCTTCAGAACTCTAATCTCTCCTATTGCTGTTCAACTAACAACAAAAATATTTGTCTGGCTTACAGACCCCAGTACTTATTTTCTGTTAGTTCTCTTAGAATCTTGAAACATGCATGACCATTTAGACTTCATTCAAAGATTGGCGGTATCCCTATGCTGGTATCTGGATTATTCTCTGTGCTAATTTGCCCTGAAAATTATCGCTGCCTCAGCAGCCCAAGCTAATCTGTTTCCTCCACCCAGTGAGACTGCTGACCTTTCCTTGGACTCCACTTCCCAGACCAAGGTATGAAAATTTCCTCC
>NW_017732379.1:375475-378781 GCF_001890085.2 Hipposideros armiger | reverse complement strand
AATGCAATTTCTTCCTGAGCCAAACTGATCAGGGGGACTATTGAGAGATCTTACATAAAGTGATCTTCAGGGTTAGGAAAATAATAAAGCCATTGACCCTCTAACTATATATCTCAAGAGGAGACACATGAGAACTAGGATTAAGCAGATGAAAACACTGATTATAGAATCACATAGAAGTCAGTGTATCACAAAGAAACTGAAGTCAGGACATATTATTCCACTGTTCAAAATACCAACAGTCAACAGACAAAAAGACAAATTGCAGTATTTGGGTGTGACACAACAGTGTAGCTCTTACCCAGCAACGTGGCAGAAGGTCTATCTATATTAATGGAAAACTCAGAATCAGGATGGTGAAAAGAGCAATGTTGTAGTAACATCAGCAGCCCAGTTAGTCCTTTTTATTCAGAAAAAAATAGAATGGCAACAAGGGAATAATGAAAAAATGGTGCTATAATTCAACATTGTGCTCGAAAGAAGGTCTCATAGCACACATTACGACCATCAGGTTCGTTTCTACCAACAGAGTAGGATGGCCAGCCTGAAGAATACTAACAAAATGAAAATAGAGGAGATTTCCCCTCTAATCTACCTATACCATTAAAAAACAAAAAACAGACATGACCTAATCATGAAGACAATGCTCTAAAACAACCGTGGACAAACCGGAGAGTTGCCTTTGCATAGGAAAAAGCTACACTTTCTAGGAAACATTTCTTGATTTTCTGTTTTTCTTTGAAAATTTTTCAGTTTATACCTGTTATAAAATAAAGAAGGAAATGTTATGCTTGCATTTTTAAAAATTTAAATCTGACTAAACATATCTAAAATATTCATAAAATTAAGCTTTTTCAGGATTGAAAAACATGGTTTTCTAAATTGTTTATAAGAGTGACTATAAGCTGATAGAGCTATTTTGAGCAAAGGTGCAGCAGAATTTTAAATAACTTCCTCTCACTCCTCATCAGTGTCTATATGATTTCTAATCAATCCTCTACACATCAGCTGTGATGAGAATGAATCCAGGTGTAATGACACGATGTTCTTGCTATTCTAAAGGGCATTTAATTTTATTTATGTCATTGTGTTTGGCTCTTCAAGCAATAATTAGAAGAAACAGGAATACAAAACTCCTAACATAAACCTTCTGCTAGCTGCATTTCTGCAACGAGGGGGAGGATCTCTTCTGTTTTGGATAAAGGGTTCAAATTGGAATAGGATGATGAGGCCACGATACTAATTTGTAAATTGCCCATAGTCTGCTGTGGAGTAAGGGAAAATTTTCCANTTATGTTCAATGTGAATAAAAAAGATTTGAGGAAAAGTAAGGAGAAAGCAATTAGCATTTGAGTACTTGCCTTTTGAAGCTATTATTAACAAATTTAGCAAATACTTAAACCAAGTCTAATACATAAGGATTGTCAACTTCATTTTACTGAAGTAGAATCTAAAGCTCTGAGAGATTAAAGAACTGCTCAAATTTATCCTGGTTAGTACTCAAACTTACATTTTTTAAAAATTTAGAATATTTATGTTCTTTTCATTATAGGAATAAAAATCTTAGGCACAATATCACTCCTCCCCTGTTTCCACCCCCCAGCATACAGAGTTAAAACTATTTGTTCATGTTAAACAGGTTTGTTTCATTTTACAGGCTCAATAGATTTGTTCTGAAAAAATAATTTCACTGTTTAAGATGTAGTGTCTCAGATCTCCACTTTTAAAACAGGTTAAGATGTGGGTTGAGGAACAGAAAAACAGTTCACTTGAACACATAATCCCTGTTGTCTATTAAAACAGATTACATAAATTGCACTCAATAAAACAAAGCCTTACCATTATTTGATTTGCAACAACACAAGGTCACCCTTTGAAACACAAAGAGATGGCATAGGCTTTGGCAGAATAATGTGCAGATACCATAGCTAATCCTTCGAAAGAAATCCAAACTGATCACAAAGCCCTTTAGAAGACCATAATAAAACGAAAAGAAGAAAATAAAAAGAAGATAAAACCAACAATGTTAAGGGAGATGAAAAATACATTATGCTGATCAAATTAATCATGTAATTCAGCATTTTGTTGATAAAATAGCTTGTATTCTAGAGACCCTCATGAGATGAATAAATGGTAAGAATTAGTACAAACGCAACCTCCATCAATAGAGACTAGCACGAGCCCTCAGGACAGTCAGTCTTCCACCTGTGTTTCAGCAAGGCAGCCCCCATAAGTCCATGCCCCTTATAACACTATGCAATGTTCCTATGTGCTACTACTAGTGCCTCCTGGGAACAAACTGAAAATTCACTGGGAAGATCTGCCAACTCCTAGCTGTGCAAAGTAACATCAACCTTGATCCAGAGAGCTGCAAATGAAATTTTAACTGGAATATTGCACGGTGACCACAAATGAGAGACATTGTCTTTGGTAGAGTGACAAAGCAAAACTGGCTGAAACCTCATTTTTGTCTAGACTATCAGCTGAAATTCCATGAATCACAAACAGTCCTCATTTAAAGTTAGGAAAACCAGTAAGGCCCCTACAAACTGTGTCAAGCCAGAATCTGTGCGTGAAGACAAAGGTGACGAGATAAGCCAACTTGAAATTCATAATTCAAAATCAATGCAGCCTGTGGACATAAGGCAAACTCATGCCATCCAGGGCCATGCAGGTACATCAACCCAGAGTTGACATATGTGCCAAAGGTTTCTGGTAACTGTATGGGACAATGCTCTTGGGATACACTGTGGAAATACAGATTATGGTAATGTGATTTAACACTCTTGCTTTATGTTCTAGATAAATATTTTTGGTAAACATCACTTATATTTTTGTCAAGAGAAAGGCACCAGGCTATCCATTGCAGAGAACTTCCAAGAATAATCATAATATCACAAATACTTGTATATGTTGGCCATTCTTGCTAAGAATAATGCTACCAGAGGCAATACATGTGGCTGAAAACACACAGGGCTAGGATAGCAGAGACCTAGCTCTCTCCTCCAGTCTTCCATAAATTGACCTATTCACTGGCAAAATGAGCTACATCAGTAGTGTTAAATGATTATACTCATGTAACCATTCTAGAAATAAAACATGAGAAATAATATACATACATATGCACACATGTGCACAAACACACACATATTGGAATTGCTGCTTCAAAAGAGGCAAAGTTAAAGGGATCATCACCCACACACTCCTCTATGGTTTGTCTCTAAGACACCTCTATAGAGAAACTAAAGTAGCTAAAAGCTATTTGAAATTGCTAAGATTTTCAAATGTGTTAACATAAAACATTGT
>NW_017732379.1:369846-372730 GCF_001890085.2 Hipposideros armiger | reverse complement strand
CTGGTGAAAAGTTGCATAAAGTTTATGGTGCAATGCTCTACAAGAACGTCAGTGCCAACAATGGTTCATGAAATTCCATACTGGTGATTTTGATCCCAACAACGCTCCTTGGTCAGGGAGGCCCACCGAGGTTGATGATGACAAAATAAAGGCATTGATGGAGTCAAACCCACGTTATAGGACACAAGAGATTGCAGAAACATTGAACATCCATCATTCAAGCATTCATGACCACCTGAAGAAGCTGGGATAAGTAAGCAAGCTCGATATTTGGGTTTCGCATAAACTCAAAGAAGTTCATTTAACAATGTATATGAACATCTGCAATATGCTCATTAAACGTGAGGAAAATGATCCCTTTTTGAAGCGTCTGATAACTGATGATGAGAAGTGAATTGTTTCCAACAATGTGGTGCACAAACGGTCTTGGTCCCAACCTGATGATTCACCTCAAATGACATCGAAAGCAGACATTCATCAGAGGAAGGTTATGCTCTCAGTGTGGTGGGATTTTAAAGGTGTTGTGTTTTTCAAGGAACCAAACAATCAATTTGAATGTGTGCTGTTGGCAATTGGACAGTTTGAACAAATCCATCATCCAGAAGCATCCAGAGTTTGTTAATCATAGAGGGGTTGTGTTCCATCGCAACAATGAGAGACCACACACAAGTTTGATCACCCATCAAAAATGACTGGAATTTGGATGGGATGCGTTACCACATCCACCATACTTGCCTGACCTTGTGCCATCAGACTTCCACTTGTTTTGCTCTCTTCAAAACTTCTTGCATGCTATAACGTTCAATTTAGTTTTTCGCAAATAAAGATAGGTCCTTCTATGAACAAGGAATTATGAAGTTCACTGAAAAATGGCAAAAGTTTCTCGAACAAAATGGGCAATATATCATTGATTGATGTTTGTTCTTTATATAAATAAATGACCTTTGAAAAACAGACACAATATGTTCATGACTTTTCCAACAACCCAATATAGTAAAAAGGGTTTTAAATTAAGAAACATGTAACTCAATAATTGTTTTGTTATAATTATATTACTTGATATTTTTAAGTTTTAATCTTAAACTCTTATTTTGTCCTTGAGAAATGCTGCAGGATGGAAACCTCACAAAGGAGTTGTTCGTAGGGATTTCTCAAAGGTATATGTGGTCTATTTGGAAAGGTTACTTCGTGAAATCAATATAA
This sequence comes from Hipposideros armiger, assembly GCF_001890085.2. Lineage (NCBI taxonomy): Eukaryota > Metazoa > Chordata > Mammalia > Chiroptera > Hipposideridae > Hipposideros > Hipposideros armiger. The sequence continues at coordinate 371,527 of NW_017732379.1, read as the reverse complement.
GGAAGTGATTAAAGAGGATAAGATATGAAGTAATGTGTGGTAGCTGATGAAGGAGGACATGTGATTAAGCTCGGAAATAGAATGTAATGTGCATATATAATGGGATTACTTTTCCATCAAGTCTCATTGCTAGAAAGTCCTCTTCAACCTAGGGATAGAACAGGTTGTATTTAAGTCCTCTTTGTGTCACTGCTGGGAGTGGAAAGCAGGGGAAAATTTGCACTAGCATTTCTCAAAGTCTGTTTCTCAAACCCATGATGCTCTTCATGAAAATTTTGCATACATNTGGTTTTCCCACCTCTCTCTAAATGGTTCTAAGGAAGAGCAGCTCTGCCCTTCCTTAGTTCCTGTGGTGGCAGGATAATTCTCAGGAAATACTTTCAATCCTCAGACTCCCTTGACTTCCATGGCTCTTGATATTTCTAGTAAAAGAGAAATCCTAAGAAGAATATTATTTGCGATTCCCAACAAAAGTAACTAAACTGTGCTTCATTTACTGGTCAAGTCCTATTATGACAGAAATGATTTCAATAAAATTGTCCACATAATAAAAAATACCTAACTGATTACCCTTTATTTCAGAAAATCTTTTCTCAGAATTGTAGTATAAGGACCACAGCCAGACTTCAGTAGAGTTCACTGTAATAGGACCTGATTTATTATGAGCCTCTAAATCCTTTCATTCACATAAGCTATTTATAAGCATTCCTCTGTTTTCGGTATTGATGTTTTCTCTATCAGGGTTAGATGACATCAACATTATCATTCCCTTTGTGTGGTTCCAAACACATCAAATTCATTGTTTTTAATCAAGCCATTTCACTTTCCAATTCACAGACTCTTATTTGCTATGAATCCTGTTAGTCATTAGTATAAATTAGGATGGGTCTACAATTGTAATGATCCATGCCTTATTAACCTCCTCCCTGTATCAAGCACTGTAATTTAAGAGATATCAATTCAGCATACAGAGCCTGAAAAACTAACATCAGTCACTCTGGAAATAATCATGAAAGAAAGCATTTTAACAACATAGAAATAAACCCTGACCCTTATTGATTCATTAATTTAAAACTATGGAAAGAAAAAAGGGTAAATATGTGTGAATCTATGCAAGAATATGCCCCTTCAGTTGTGTTGGATTTAGTTACCCCAAACACTGAATTCTAAGCATGTAAAATATCTGGTAATAGGTTTTAAATGGAGGTAGCATGGTTTAATGGACTAAGCTCTAGGACTTAATGGAATCAATGAGGGAATTTTAAAACCTGGTTTACCACTAAAAAGTTATATAAACTTTAGGAGTCACTTAAATGTTAGTAGTTTCAGGTTCATTACTTCTAGTCAGTAACATCTGAAATATTATTGCCTGCCAAAAATCTATTCTGTTATCAGCTAAAAAATTTACTAGAATAGGTATCTGTCTCTATAAGTGTCCATATACTTATATTTTTATATTCATATTTTCTGTTTAGTTATGTGTTTAATTTTAAGTACATAATCACTAAATGAGATTTCAGTTTATTGCTATTGCCTTTCACACAGTACCTTTGTAAACCTATGATTGATTGCTAATGAGAAATAAGAATCCTCTTTTTTTCAATTCAATAATGGTAAACATTGAATCACTTAGGTATTTGTACTAGAAATGATACAAAAGGTGGAAGTGGTCTGGCTCTTC
>NW_017732379.1:344367-360153 GCF_001890085.2 Hipposideros armiger | reverse complement strand
TCTAATGATTCACATTTGCTGCTGTGCAAATAAGAAAAATAAACAAGAGCTAACTAAAGAAACAAATCTTAATGTTAGAAGCCCACTTGATCACATTCAGGAAATGGTTATATTTGGTGGATACTTACTAAAGTTGCATATTTAAGTCTATTAAGATGCATTTCATTACCTCTGCCAAGTGCAAACAGGCTTTCAACCTTTTCAGGGCAGCAGGATTTATTGTACAGTTCACAGAACGATTGTATCTGCCCTCTGGGTTTGGTGTAGTCTAATTTTATAATATATACACAAACAAGATTTGTTCTCATAGTAACACTGGAAGAATTTCAGAGTTGTAAGTCAGGTGCTTGATGAGCTCCTGAAAATATTTGTTTAGTATTCTGAATGATACATATAATTTACAGTGTTATTCTGAGATAACGAGAAAATGTTATTTCAAATAACAGCTTACTCAGTAAACACGGGTTCCACTGGAGATACGACCCAGCTACCATGAGACACCATACATTTATTTTACGTAAGCCCATATCTATAACTCATGTCCTAAGAAAATTATGAATATTGTTGTGAATTGGCTGACATTCTGCTCAAATAATATTTCTCTAGTAGCTACAAAATGCAAATGAATTAATGCAAATTAATTGCTTTGAAAGGCTTTATTGCATTGATAAAAATTACATTTCACTTGAAGTGCAGCCAGGGGAAAAACAACTCATAGGCCACAAAGGAAGTATAATCAAAATATGCTTGAAATAATTATAATGTAAAATATTAAAAATTTGTCTATTTTCATCAAAGGTTAGATTATAAAATGATGTTACTTATACATATCAATATTCCCTTGAATTTTTAAAACTTTTTATTTTCAAAATTTAATTGATACTCTCTCACAAAGAATGAGGCATTCCTAAATGTCCTGGTATACTTTATTTCAACAGTTCAGTTTGAAATTTAGGTAGTTGTATTATTGGCTCTTGTATTATTTTAAAATTCACATTAACTATCAAATTTGAACTTGCCATTTTTTTCTACTCATCCAAAGTTTTTTATGAAATTATAAGATTTCAAAATATAATTCCAATTAATTGTTTATCTAGTTGCTTCTGAAGTACCTGTTACCAAGATGGTTAAATATGCAAACATATTATTCCTCACACAGTGTATATTTTTTTCTTAAATAGATATGTACTATGTAAAGTAGTTATAACAACCACAATAAATACAGATTTTTTTTTTTACCTAAATATCTACTACCATAAAGAAACATTAGGTGAAGTCTTGTAGGAATGAGACAAAATTCCTTACATTTTTTTGGTGCATATTTGCTCATCATTGCCATTTTTTTTTGACCAGCCTTGTAATATGAGAATGGTAGAGAGCTTTGAACTAATAAAATTAGTCTAGATAACCAAAGGAAAAACAAAAAGTTTAAAACATCTCAGAAAATGTACTCTGTTAGTTAAGGCACAATTCTAAATCAATGTTTCTTTAGTTATAATTCATTGTCTATACTATTAAAATATTTTTAAGAAATATGAACACTTTAAGTTGCCCCAAATATTAAAGCTTTATTTCGCCATTTTAAACTTTAGACCTATATCAATTTCATTTATTTAACATGGAAGTCCAAATTTATTCCAAGTTTTGTTTTGCAATTTACTAGATGTATATGTTTTTTATTTGATATGTGTCATCATTAAATAAATATATTTCAAAGAAATATAGAAAATAAATCAGGGGATGATATAATCAATAAAGATTATGAAAAATATAAATCATCAATAAGAGATGCTACCACAGTGCTAAAGTTTTCTTTAAAATACAAACATAAAAACACTACCACCACCAACAACAATAAAATAACAAATAACACCAGTATCCTCTTTGCTCTGACTTCTGGGTAAATACCTCACTAACATCAGGAAAGAAAGCCAAGTTCATCAAATGCTGCTTCTAGCAACAGCTGAAAAGTGAGTTAGGTAAATTACAGCTGCCTCTCAGTGGCAACTATCCTACCCTTAGATGACCCCCTCTCTACTCCCACTCTCATTGACTTCTATTAACTCAGCTTTTCCCATGAGAGCCACTACGTGTCTGTCTTCATACTCACCCATGGTATTCAGTGTAAAGATTAAAAATACTTTCCATAAAAGAACAGCCCTTGGACATCGATATCTCTCTGCTCTACATGTACTTCTTCTTTATAGAATGACAGGCAAGATTGAGAAGTATCAAGTCTTTTTGGTCCCCAAACTTGCCTCAGGCTTTCAACATGCTGGAAGCAACAGGATAGAATGCCTAAATCCATCCTTCAACATGCTCCAATCTCCAACTGGATCTCAGGAAAATAATTGTTTTCTTAAAATTAATATCAGTTATGTGAAAACAATTTCAAAGAGTTGACAATGGTTTTTCAAATCCTTTAATCTCATCATTGAATAATTGATATGTGTCATTTATTCTGCCAGTATACACCACGTGTTCTTTACATGTTGGGGTATGTAACAGAGCACATACAAGAAGACCCCGTTCTTACTCATAAGGAAACAAATAAATAAGATAATTTTTGCTTCCCTAACCTCAGCAGTAAAATTACTCATCTGTTCACCCGGTCATTGAATATTTATTGAGAGCCTATAATGGGCTGGGCACTGCTCCAGCAGTTGTGAATAAAAACAAAAACCCCAGTCCTCATCCACTTATATTCAAGTGGGAAGGTAGAGATAATAAGCTAAATAGGCAATTAAAATATATGTTAGATGCTAGTATGTACCATAGAAAGAAAATAACGAAGGCGAGTACATAAAGAAGAAGGTTAGAACAATGGAGGTAGGGAATAGGGTTTTAATTTAAGATTGGGTAGTAAAAGAATTACTTTCCGTGAATGTATTCAGTGAGTAAAATTCTGAAGGAGGCTAGGGAGCAGCACCTGGGAATCACCTAGGGGCAGTGAAATACTGGTACCTGGCTTGTTCCAAGAATACTAAGAAAGTCAATATGACCAGACTGAGCAGTTGAGGAGAATCATGGTAGGGGAAGAGGTGAGGGAGATAAGGACATGGTTTGGAGGGCTTAAACTGATGGTTTAGAATCCTGAAGACTATTCTGAGGACTTTGACTTTTAATCTGAGTGCAGTGGGAAGCCACTGGAACATTCTGAGCAGATAGATTTCACATATCTGACATGTTTTAAAAAGGGAGAGACAAGAAGACCAATTAGTTGGATGAGAGCTTAGCATAAAACATGTTATTCCACCAAGAGCACAGTGGTGGAGATGGTAAAGAATTTTTGGATTTAGAAGCTAGAGTCTATAAGATTTACTGGTGATTGGATTTGGGGTGTAAGTAAAAACAGAAAAATCAAGGATGACTCCAAGATTATCGCCTGGGCCACGGAAAGAACTAAGTCACCATTAACTGAGATGGAGAACCAAGGGAAGAACTGATTTGGGAGGAAAAGTAAGAGTTCTGTTATGGATATGTAAGTTTTAAGATACATACTAAACATCTGAAACATCTAAGTATGGATACAGAAATCTGGAGCTCAGAGGAGAACTCTTGGTGGGAGATATAAATCTACAAATCATGATATTTCAAGTTATGTGAATTAAGAAAAGTGTGATAGTTGCATTTAACTATACTCCAGGGTATTGCTACAAAGAATATTCTCAGACATTTACACTGGACCTAAAACAAAGTTAAGACTTTAATAAATGTTAACCATCATTAATATGGATGATTATTATTATTTAGGAGTCTACTTTATAGGCAACTATTTTTTTTATTGATAATTACCATAATAGTAACTACCAGAAACCATAATGTCAAGTCTGATTAAAATGTACTACTACCCCTGTAATTGAGGTCATGTTACAGATTATACAAGGTTCATAGTATAGGTAGAAATAGAAATCAAAATTCCTATGAGAATATGAGTGTGAAACACTATGCATGAAACATTATGCAGTGGTTTTGTGGATATTAACCCTGGAATATAGCCCTCTGAGAAGAAATAAGTAAATAAATGTTTATATCAGATGACCTTCCCCCCCCCAAAAAAATAGGTTTATATTTCCCTGTTATGTGGTAATTCAGACTCGAACTCAGGAGAAACTTGATTGACATGTTAAAATCATGAAAAATTAAATTCAGCCATATTGTAAAAGGAGTTGAATATAAAGACTATCAGATAATATAGAAAATGTGTTGGGGGTGTGCTCTGTTACCTTTTCTTATATTTCTCATTTGAGAACATCTATTTAATTAGTTAGGATAAAACAGACTTAAGTATTTTCCAGTTATTTCAATATATGACCTCTGTTAAGATTGCTTTAAATCATAACCTTATTGAGCTATAAAAATAAAAGGGAATAATAAAGAGTAACAAAATTTTCCACAATCATATTGCATTGATTTTAAAGAATAAGCATTATGGGTTGCAAGAGATTAGGAGTGATTTAAATCCCATTCCCAAGGAAACACTGATAGAATCTGTTAACATTTACTGGTCTTTTCACATTTTTGCCTCTATATTTCAACCAAATTTGGCAAAGCAGATTATTTACATATACTCAAAAACAGATTTTAAATCAATATTGGTTGTGGTTTTGCTATTATTTTTCTCATTTGAATCACTTAAATTGTAGAGCAAAACAAAAATCAGTATTTTCTTGATCAGTCATTATGTTTCCATACAAGTTCAAAGTATAAACATGGAAGTGAGCAGTTATGAACAAACCTTTAGGAACCATTCTTCTATCAGCATACTTGCACTTAAAAATCCATTAATAAACATAACTAAGAGTATTAAACATTCTTAAACATGTTACACAGGCACCTACACCTTAACAGATATTGAAAAGCTGCATCTATTATGTCACCTAGTGGATAAAAAGAAAATAGCAAGACTGTCACTCCCTGTGTATAATAGTTGGGGGCCGCGAAGTCAGACCTTATATTCTGAGTTCACAGTACCTCACTAGAAAGTTTGTAGAAGCAACTAGATAGTTGCTTCTTGTTCTCATGAGAAAGAAGTGATTATTCAAGCATAAAGTTATCTCCAGTATTGAGAAAGAGAGAGAGAGGAATCCAGTTTAGGTTTAAGTAGGTTTTGATGTTTTCCAAAAAGCCGATCCAAGTCCTGTCCAATGAAAAATCCGGTGTAGATACTAATAGAAGGTTCCATGCAAGCTACTTCTATTTCTCTGAGTTGACCCAATGAGAATATCATTTATACACTCAACAAGTACACAATTATTGTTTCCCTAAGAAATGAGGAAGTAAAGGTAGATCTGAACATAACAAAATCATGTACAGACATGTGGTTTAGGGATTTTGAAAACCAGCCTGTAAGGTAACTCGGAAATTATTTAAAAATCCAATTACTCCCAGGAACCAATATGATTGAAATACTTTGCCATAGAGGGAAAAAGGGACCTAATTGATGTCAAACATAAACTTAATTGATAGTCACAATTTTAAACTTCAAGGCTTAAGTATTGTTTAAGAATTTGCATTTCTATTGATCACATTTTAATAGCATTTGACTATCCAAATTTTGAATCAGATGCTTTCCTAACAGAAGTATGTGACCCAGATATAGAGCTTACAACTTGCATAGCAAATTCTCAGAACTGACAGATACATCATGTAGTTTTATTTTTCTTAAAAAAAAAAAAAAGATTAGATGTTGTAGGAGAGTTTTACTTACTGGGAAACAACCAGAAACTTAATGAAAGAAAGGAAAGCTCGCACGTTCTTCGTGCCACAAGAAGGAAAAGGCATGTAAGTCTAATCAGCTTGTACAACCTCTTCTCTTACCCCACTGATGGAGAGTTATGCAGCTGGAAAGCAGACATGAAATCTGTCAACAATTTTAACGTGATTAGTTTAGGAGAACTGCTGCTAGTTCCTCTTAACCTGATCTGAGGCATTCACATAGTTAGCTTGGGCAAGCCTGTCAACCAGGTCATCTGCCTTAGGCATGAACCTGCCATACAGCATTTTTGATAATCCTTTACTCAATTCCAACTGTCAAGCAACTGTAATGCTGTTTTTCTTAAGTGTCAGTGTAATTGCCCCTGACTGAGAAGTGACTTAGTTGCTGGGTGTCCCACATATCTGGCTTCTTGCCCAAGGGACTTGTATCAGGCTCACTCATGTCACATTCTGTTAGCTGTGGTTAACCAGGAGTAAACTTACATAGCCTGTTTTTTTCTAAAAAGAGATAAAGTAAAATTGAATTTTCAATGAGTAAAAATGATTTTTCAGGTAGATGGGTATGTGTGTGGGCTTTCACACGTGTGCACACGGGTGGGTGGGATACCCGTTGTTTCTTCCCTTGATCTATATCATAAATATAGGCATATGATAGTGGTAGGCACTTCAATATTATCGTGATCCTCGAGAGCCAAGTACGCCAGCAACAAGACTTTTTCTGATCTTTTTTGATACCAAATAAAGACTAACTGATACTGTTATAAGCATGAATAAAAATTTAATATTAAGATAATAATCTGGAAACCTTGAAATATTACCTTTACAACGATCATAATCATGGCAGTTAGATAAAAGTACTGAAAAGAAAATAATTATAAAAAACCTGTTAAATATTTTAAAAATGAAAAAATCTAAACTTATTTTTAAAAATATGTTCCTGATATACTGATAAATGATTAAGTGGATCATGAAAAACCATGGATAATATGACTTTTTTTTGGAGGGGAATGGGTAAATATTCATAAACGGGTACATAAACATAGAAAACTCTCCCAAATGTTAGTGGTTGTTATTTCTTGATAAAAGAATTTTAGGTGAATTTTTGGTTCTTTCTTTATTTCTTGTTATGTTGACAAAAGTGTAGTATATCCAAACAATGAAACACTACTTAACAGTAAAAAGGGATTAATAATACATGAGACAGCATAAATGAATCTCAAAGTAATTATGCTGATCAGTACCCTAGAGAGCCTGATTTGCCAATCTACAGATCAGTAATCAAAGGCATACCTACAAGGTGAGTCAGCTAGGAGTTTTGGTTAAGGTGAGAACTATGCAGTTTCCTCTCTAACTGCAAAGGTTTTCTCATGAAAATAGGATGTTATGTATTGCTGAGCTACTCTGAGAAAAATCTGGAACAATCTTCACACATCCTATTAACACACCAACATGAGTACCACTATTAGCTGAGAACTTCCTAAATGCTTTCAGAAATAATATATGTTAAGGTCAAGGCTAAGCAGTATACTAGCAGAAAAAAATAGCAAGTAGAATTAATAAATGAGTGTTCCAGTGATTATTCTACTGTTAAAATAATAATTTATTAACCTTCTGTAAGATCCTATGCTATAATTACTGATATAAATACATTAGTGTGTTGAGTTAGCTTTGGTTCTTTCTATTAAGTATAATATATGTGAAATTAAAACACTATTTTTTTTTTTTGTTTTTAACTGGGGAACTGGAGAGGGGGACCAGCCAAGTTGTTGTTCTTCAATCTTAGTTGTGGAGAGCGCTATTCACCATCTGGCTCCTCATAGGCAGCTTGTGGCCTCTAAACTCAAGATGCTTTGTTGCAATCTCAGTTGCGGGTGGGCATAGCCACCATCCCATGAGGGAGTCAAACAAGCAACCTTGTTGTTAAGAGCGCATTCTCTATCCACTGAACCATCTGGGCAGCAGCTCAGCTCAAGATGCCGAGTTTTGTATTAGTTGTGGGAAGGAGTAGCCCACCATCGAACAGGCAGTCTTGTTGTTAGGAGCATGTGATCTCCATGATCTCACCAGCTGAGCCATCCTGCCACCTGTTGGCAGCTCAGCGGCAGCTCAGCTTGGGTGCAGTCACTGACCCATGTGGGAATCGAACTGGCAGCTCTGTTGCTCAGAGCTTGCACTCTTAACCAACTGAGCCACTCGGCCTGACCTTAAAACACTATTGTACTATTAATTTTATGGTTTCGATAATTGGACTTCAGCACTAAGTTGTTAATATTAAGGGAAGCTATGTGAATTCTATATTACTTTGCAAATTTCCTGTAAGTCTAAAATTATTTCAAACTAAAATAAATTTTTTAAATAATAATTATGCTGAATTAAAAAAAAAGCCATACAAAATAAGTCATGCTGCATGATTCTACTGATGTGAACCTTCTAGAAAAGTCAAATCTATAGCAACAGAAAGCAGATGAGTGGTTGCCTAGGGCTGGGTGAGAGCAGGGATTGTCTGCAAAGGGGCATAAAGAAACTTTGGAGAGGTGATACAAGTATTCTAAAACTAGATTGTCATGATCTGTGCATGATTATATACATTACTAATGCTTTACAAACTGTACACTTAGAATGAGTGCATTTTATGAAATATATGTTGTATTCAATATATTAATAAAAGAAATATACATAAATAATTCATACACCTATGCAAAGATGTATATGCAAAGGAAGTTCATTGCAGAATTGGTCATAAGAGAGAAAGAAAAAAGAAGTACCTTGATGATACCAAAATATCCAAAAGCGAGAAGTTAAATAAGTTATAATTCATTTATACAACTGGACATGGTACAGCTATTAAGGAGAGTAAAAGGACATGTGTATGTGCTGATATAGAAATATTTCTAAGATGCATTAAGTAACAAACCACAAAACTATATGCATAGTAAGGTACACTTTAGAAAAGGGGTATAAACTGTTATCTGTATATTTTTCCATGAATATTGTGGGAAAGGAAAAAATTCCTTCTACCCTTTAGGGGTTCATAGTCAGGCCTCAGAATTAAACTGATATATAACAGATTAATTGGAGAAAGCATGTACATCTTAATATTACTATGTATACATGGGAGTCTTCAAAAGGAAAATTAAGACCAGAAAGAACTGTTAGGCCCCAAAACTTAAATACCTTTTGAAATAAAGAACAATAAATCATGAGACTATGATGAAACATTGGGGCTTGGACTATGTACAATAAATTGTGGGACCGTGAGTAGGAAATATATGGGGAAAACTAATGGAAGGCAAGCGTTATTTTAGTAGGTTTATATATACAGATCCATTTTGGTGTCAACTCCCAGGCTCTGGTGATAAGAATATTGTTCTCTTCCCAGTGCAGAGAGGGCACCTTCAGGAAATTTTATGACCTGTTTTTATGTAGAAAGGAAGAGGTCAGAGAGCTCTTTCTGCATCTGCTGTTTCTCAAGTGCCTGCAGCTCAAAATACTCAATATGCCAAAGGGTATATTGTGGGGTGGCATGTTCTGAACCCCATCAGGATAAAAATACCTGGAAAGTATGCAAAAAAAATAGCAGTATGACTAGAAATAATTTATTAAAAAAATAAATTCATATTTAATTTTCATCACATGTACATGTAGCAAAACTAATTATTCCCCAGTAGTATTGTATTTACTTTTCCCTTCTGCCTGCTCCTTTGCCCAGTTGAGCCTCTATCAGGCTCATAGAGGGCTGGCCAAGAACTACATTTCCCAGCCTCTCTTGCAATGAAGTAGGGCCATGTGGTAATTAAGTTCTTACAATGAAAAGTGAGCAGAAATCAGGCATTAAACTGCGTGAGCAATTCTTTATAAAAAAATTGCTTGTTTTGTATTTCCTGGTGATTTTCCTTCCAACAGGCTGTGTGGGATGAACTTTAGCCAGCCTTGCCTGGGCACTTGAGACACCCCTAGCTGATCGTGCATTGTGAAGCTGATCTGAGCATCACAAAGCTGAGCTATCTGCTTTTATATGTTACATCCCTTAGAACTCTTCCCTGAGAGAGAAATAAATGGCTGTCTTTTCTGAGCTCTTGCATTTTGAAATCTTTTTACAGCAGCTTGGCCTAATAAAGACAGCATATATTGTCTTAAATATAGTTTAACTATTTAAAATTCAAGCTCAAGGAAAGAAGTATGTTTTAAATTGAGATGATGAAAGGGTCGATCCCATTACTTATTTACCCCATGTGCATATTTAATAGTATTTGAAACTTCCATTTTAGAATGTCATAGTAAATCACTAGTCACTTTTTCTAACTCCTGTACTTGAACTCCCAAATTGTTCCTAATATGATTAAAAGTAAAAAATAAAAATAAAAATAATTAACCATTGTTATGTCCAAAGAAAAATGCTTGCTCTTTTCCTTTCCTTTCAGAGATTTTTTTTTTTGTATTCACTTTTCTTCATTTTCCTAGACAACCCTCTCACAGGACTATATTTTATTTTGACAGCAGTGATATTGTCACTTGCTTACTTCTCATCAGATAATGGACTTTGGTATCTGATTAGCTTTATTCTTGAGAGAAAAATATCATCCTCAGGCTAACATGTCTTATTGATAGCTGTCAGTAATATAGCTTTTGGCACCTTCCCAATACTATTCTAACAACTTCCTCAAAACATACTGTAAACAAGGCTGGCCAGATTCAGATTCAAAAGTGTCATTTAAAATTTGAAACAAGTCCCTAATAATTATTGCCTATAAATCTGTAAAATGCTTAATTTTCAGGAAACGTACATGGCTGGTGAATCAACTTAATCACGCAGTACACATGCTCTTATACCTAGTGTCACTCCTGATTAGTATGGTGTCATTTGCCTCCATCCAATTCTCCTAAATGATGAAATATTTCTTATCCTGAAACTCGTTTTGTACTCTGATTTTAGAGTTCCAACATCAACATTTAAAAACAAAGAATTGGTTGCTTCTAAAAATCTTCTGTGATTACAACAGCATTGCTGTGACTAATCTTACATTTATGTGTTTATAGAGTCTCCTACATCTAAAAGTACATTTTTTCCCTGAGAGTATTTACGTTAACATTTCTACCCTTATTTATCATCAATTTCATCATCAACTTACATAATTGTGAGAGCCTTCTTCATTTATTAAAAAGAAAAATGAAACAAGAGGTCTCATATTGATGGGCTGGTATAGGGGGTTGAGTCACTTCATGCTTAAATGATCCCACCCAGTCTCTACAATTCATTTTGGCTTTTTGAAGTTATCGGTATTGAGTTTATTTTGGAACTCTCAAAAGTAATTATTATTATTAGTATTACTATTATTTTTTGGGGAAAAAATCCTCCAAATAAAGGCAAAGCCTTTACATACATGTAATGTAATTACATACCTGTTATGTAATGAAGAAAAATAGATGAGGCTATTGAACAACTCTAACTTCAGATAATACCCAGAACTACATTACGATCAATGGAGATTAAAAGGAAGGTGCAAATATGAGAAATACTGAGAAATAAAATACATAATGATGGATAACATTTCATATGACTAATGAGATTAGGAAGAGTTCAAGGAAGGCTCTGAGTCTTTAAGTCTAGCAAATTTAGATGACAGGGGAAATGTAAAATAAACATTTGATGAATGAAAGTAAAAGTAATGTCTATGTAAGCTCAAAGTAAAATGGGGAGGCACAGCAGGACTGTTAAAGGAGTCAGTAAATTTAGGAATATTGTCAGTCACAGTAGATATTAAAACTCTTACGTTTCATTTACTTAGAGTCATACTTGCAGAAGGCATTTCAAAGACTTCTACTTTGGGGCATGTCTTTCTCTCTGTTATAACTAATTGTTACAGAAAAAGGAGGAAAACAGACTTTCAACATCAAGTTTAAAAATCAATGTCCAACAAGAGATTTAAGAAAATCATAATTCAACAAACATTTTCTTGAACTTTTAGTACTGGAGTTTGTGCTGCAGTTTTTCTCCAAAAGAAACTATAATTATTCAAGAACTCTAATACAATAGGTATTAAATCAATTATTGTAAGAAAAATAAAAATATGAAACTATTGCTTTCAAGTAAGAGCTCGATCACTTTCATTTAGAGATATACAGAAAAGAAATAATTAGAGCAGGTAGCATTTGTGAAAGAAATGGTTCTCTGATGTTTACCCAACAGAAGTTCACTTCATTGAATCATTGAAATGTTTGTTACTGATCCATGCTGGGATTCAAAGGGTTTTGGAACTTTTATAGCCATTTGAAAATGCATTTTGAAAATAATAACAATGAATCAGAGCTTGTCTTTTATAAGCCTTTTTATATTTATCTTATATCTCTGGCAATTTATTATCATTATTTATATTATAGTGTTGGACTATGACAGACTAGAAACTTTTCAAAAAACAGTCTCTTCATCACAAAGAGGTTGAGAAGCACTGTGTTAGAGTATGGAGAACATTTCTACATAAACATGGAGGGCATTCTTAGGATTTTGCAAAGCAAAGCATTGCACGTGTTCTAGGAGCAGAAAGTAGTCTAGTTTCATTGAAGTACAGTGTGTATAAATGTTTGAAGGTAGAGAAGGTTGTAAATTAACTTTAGGTTAAGACTTAGAAAGTCTTGAAGGGTATACTTAAATTAAAGAGAACTTTCCTAATCTTTGGGCAAGAAAAGTTTATCTTTGAAAATGCGACCATGGCATAGATAATAGGCTAGCTCTGGTTATAAGTTTCTTATAGAGATGCATTTCTAACTAGTGATTTTTCTTCTGTTCCCCTCTCAATTTATCATATATCAATACAAAGCCAGACAGGATAACCAATGTCAAGTAGTATATTATATTCCAGTATATTTCCTCATATAGCCAATGATTTGGAAAAGGGTATTACCTTTAAACCCAAGTTTCATCAAACATCTCATAAAAATGAGGTTTGAATAGTTACCCATCAAGTAATAGAATGCAAGTTCAAGTCATCCTATTATTTTTCATATCAGAACAGCATGAGTTTCTGTTCTTCTTCTTCCTTATTCCTCAATAACAACTTAATACATTTGGGAAAAGAAAAAAAAAGAAAATGAAGGGCTTATACTCTTGTATAAGGATGATTCATTTTGGTTTATTAAGAGACACTGTATTAGATGGATAGTAGGAAAAAAAAATCTACCGAGAGGAAAGGAAAAAAGCCTTTAGGGGAAGCCAGATTCCCAAACACTTTTGATTTATAAATTGAACCCTTCAACATAAATCTCACTTAAGTGAGTACTTCACTATGATATGGACTTCAAAAATGTGATCTAGGATGCATTAGCTGAATGTAGGTCTCTTCTTGGCTCTTAGTCAAAAATAACTACTGGAGGATATGTGAGCTGCTATGAAGCACATCCATTCTGAAAAACCAATTCAACGATCTACGTTCATTTGTTTTTCCTCAGTTCTATTACAATATTCCTATTAGTGAAGTTGCATCAAAGCATTAGGTGCTATCATGGAATTTCCTATCAAAATTACTCTTATAACCTGAAGGACTAGAGTGGAAAAACCCTGATTCTATTATCTTCTAATATAGCTTTGCCACCCAGTGGTTTTAAACTCTATTTCAATACCTACACCCTCAATCTAAAATGACTTTCAAAGAGATTCAGCACATATATTTTTTGAACCAGTAAAAATACAAATAACAAAAGAAAAAAATCAAGGTTTCATTTATTGAATGCTCATTTAATTAGCATTAAGATCCGGCTGATTCTAAACATAAGACAATTGGAAAATGTCTTTTTCTATTAAAAGCACCTTGATAATTTTGTTTCATTTAATGGGCATATGTTATTTTCAAGTCACCCTCCAAAGTTATTTGTTGTTCATTTTCTCCCATGGGGTGGGTAGCTATTGTTGTTTTGGAGAACGGCGTTTTAAATCACATTTGTCTCCTCAGTATTAATTTAAAAAAAGTAGAAGAATCCCCTGAATTGAAGCTAATACAGAATATATGTCAAGGTTAATACGAAAACTCATATAGAAATATAAAATGAATCTGTGCCAAATATTTTATTTAACTCATTAATTAATGAGGGAACCAGTAGAATGTTACAACTGGTTCAAAGGAAAATTCAAATGACTCACACATATAAAAGGCAATCATGAAAGCTGAAATAAATGTGCAAATAGATGTGAAGTTGATGAATATCCATAGGGAAATAATCAGTTGCATGTTACTGGGTAAAATTCATTTTCATTTCTATGGACAAGAATTATTTGCATTACTAAATAGCTCAATAAGAATGAAAGGACCAGGACCAAACAGAATCAGAAGGCTAGGCAAAGTACACTACCCAGGACACTCAGTAATTTTTTTTTTTACCATTTCAATGCCTTTAGAAATTTCCCCATATAATCCTATCAACAGTAACCATCTATTTTTGTACATTGTGTTTTATTGTAGTTATTATTATTATTTTACCAATTTATCCTCAAGTAAGAAGAGGAGATTGTCAAGCTTCCTTAAAAATGGAATCAAATGATTTCAAATCAACTGCTTTCCAAAAAGCGCAGCTGCCAGGCATTGGAGAAAAAGGTGCACTGGGTCGGTGTATTCTCCATGGCTAACATCCTTTGGTGGCGCCTACAAGTAGCCATGTGTTGTTGGTATAGGTTTCTTCCAATTCTCCATATGGAAAATGTGTTTGTTTTTAATCTACCACCATTTACTGGCACTTAGAAGACCATCTTTGTTTCGGGAGGCCTGCCTGACAGCCTGTGGTGTACAAGAGAAATTCAGTACACACTCTGCTACATGGCAGTAGAGTGTACAGTGAATCTATAGCCTCTCAGCTTAGTAAATGGGAGTGTCAGCGAACAGTGGGATGTTTTGCCAGCAAACGGCTTCTTGGAGGAAGCCCATACCTTACTAGGACTACTCCAACTTCCACTGTCATTTTAAAGCCCTTACTGAACACAGCCCTGGAATGATTTGTGCCTCCTGAATAGGAGCTGGTAGTTTTCGGAAAGGCCCTATTAGGCAGGCATCAATGCTTCCCGGAAACTTGAAAGGGATAGCACAAGCCTGAGGGGCTTTCGAGTTTACTCCTCTGAGCCACGTTGGTTGATTAAGTTTGAGAGTCTTGTGTGAAGTGCTTTGAGGGAGTCCGCACTGTGAGGTTGGCAACACAATACTTCTTTTTCTGATTACCTTCCCCGGGGCCCTCCAGTCAAAACCTCGCACTTGCACTCACTTCACTTAAAATTTTACAAAAGCCAGAACCCCTGAGGTCTCATTGGCTTCTACTGAAATGTGCCTTTGCTGCCAAAAATCTATCTTCTTTAGCAGAGGCCTCTATCCTCCCACCTATGTCCCCTTTGGAAAATTGTCCAGCTGTGGATCAGACCTCACAGGCTCTCCGTCTGATAGCCAAGATAAATCGGACTCCGTGACTACAGTCATTCAGATTCAAATAATTACATGCTAGGCTTAGGAGTGAGTGCCAGCCCCAAATGTGATAATTTCTTCTCCAGCAGCCTCACACAAAGAGGTAATTTGTTCCGTGCCCCCAGCAACAGGTGAATGGCACAAAACATGAGCAATGCATACACAGAGAGAAAAGCACATTTTATGGATAAAATGGCTGACAGAGAAATGATCCATGGGCACAATTACTAAATTTGCATTAATCATTTTGGGATGGATGCTCCCATTGTATGAGTCTTGGGAAATCTGGCAGAGGAAAGCTGTTGCCTAGAGGATAAAAATAGCTTTATTCTTGCCATCATAAGCCTGAGCACAGAGAGATTCAATTCCCTTGCCAACTTTTTGAAACTCCAGCCCAAGGCACTAGAGTGTCACTTAAACCCCTCCACTTCTTAATCAAATTCCAAGTTTTTCTTTTTCCAATACTTTGGTTTTATTTGCTCTCAAACAACAGTATCAGATAAGCTTGCCTTTCTCTTGGCTAGTATATGATCTTGGCTAGTATATGAACAGCACATGATTGAAGTTATGCACATAATTAGAAAAATTAAAAGGTATTCCACAGGTAAATATACAGAAGCTATTAGTGTGTGTG
>NW_017732379.1:338838-344037 GCF_001890085.2 Hipposideros armiger | reverse complement strand
GAATCCCACATGAGGGCCAGTGACGCTGCGCCCTCTACAGCTAAGATGGTGAACAACAGCTCGACCTGGAGCTGGGCTGCCATGAGTCCCTGCAGATGGGGTAGGCTGCAGTGGGGATGTCCGGCAGCTGGCGTGAGCTTTCGTGAGCTTTCATGAGCTGCTGTGAGTGGCCATCCACTGGCCAGTGAGGAACTGCGCAATGATAATACCAACATGGGCCAGTGAAGCAACGAACGTCCTCCACAACTAGACTAAAGAGAAAAAGAACAGCAACTTGTCTATTCCCCTTCCCTGATTCCCCAACACTGTTCCCCTCCCCCAACTCCCCAATAAAATCTTTTAAAAAAAAAAAGCTTGGAGGAAAACAAATTAAAACATAATAGGTGTTGAATGAGAGATACAACAATATTTACATATCCATATGAATGGAGGTTCCATGGTTAACTTTTTGTTCTATTAATTATACCTATGGAGATCTCCGTTTACCTGGGGAACCATTCCTTCCATGCCCACAAACCAAGAATGTCACTCTCAAACAGCTTCTCCATCCCTCCCCAAAACACTGAAGACCTCTTCATGCCTCATCATGACCACCTTCCCACACGCATACCCCTGTACGATTTCTCTAGTTTCTACCTCCTATATCTGCTTGTGCCACCTTTGTGAGCGCTGCTGTAAAGCCTCCTCCAGTCCTGTTTCAGAAGCGTTTCCCAGAAACAAATATTTTAAACTACCTTTTTGTTCCTGAGGCCAATCTCACAAAATGGACTTTGGCTCTCCTTTGTTCTATTTGCAGATGACATCTGGGAGAGACCAAGGGATGTGGAGTACATCTACAGCATGTTACCTCTTCCAATCCAGTATGTCTGTCTATGTTGTTCCCATCTTTTTTTTTTTTTTAAGTCCACAAAACTGAACAAGAAAGTAGCATGTTCTGATTGCAAGGGATGGGGCATGCAGAAATGCCAGCATTTTACAGGAATTCTTGACCTGCTAACCATTGGTGGTAGGCAGGATTATGGTCCTGAGTCAACATACGAGTAATCATCAAAGCTGAGGCCCACAGATGAGGGAGCCCAGCTGAAATCAGTAAAGCTGCCTACAGAACACAGATGGGTGACAGTGCCTAGTGAAACCCAGAGGCCTCGTTAAGCCTCATCTACATTGCTAAGCTGTAAAATCATGATCTAACTAAATGTTTATTATTTCAAGTTACTAAATATTGGGGTGACTTGTACAGCAATAGCCAACTAGTACCATACATACAACTAGTACCTCTACCACGTGCTTCACAGAAAGCGTTTGCATGCCTGGATACTTGGATGCCTACGTTCTGGCATGCATGGATTCTGTCACAAGCAAGCCCTGTGACATTTGTCAAGTCATTTAGTTCTCAAACTTTTCATCTGTAAAATGAGAAGTTGCTACCATGTGATAGATATACAATACCACATTTAGCTTTATGACTCCATCAAAGATAAAAAGAGAAAAGGGTTTCAAAATATTCCTGTCATTAAAGCAAAGAGAGTAGTATGACTGGTATATGCTCCACAGAATACCTCTTCTTATGTGATTGGGAGAATGGATTTTAATAACTCTTGCAAGCAAAATTAAAACCTGAGTTGCATATATACATTTATTTCACATATCCTCTTCTCATTCATCTACCCTCCAAAAACAGAAACTAAAGTATATAGTTCAGTAACAATAAAAATAAATGGTAAACAATAGAAAGAAAGGACTGTTTGGATTATCAAGCATTCAGCCCCATTACTAGACTCTAATAAAAAAAATAACACACTATTCTCTCTTTGTATATAAACTAATGACTTTGCTTTTGTATTTAAAGAAAATCTAGAAAGCAGCTCTATGCTTTCTGAAATAGAGTTAATTACCACAAAAAATGAATATTTACTTAGTTTTAAAGGTAAGACCATCAGAATTGTGTATATTATCAATGTATTTCTTCTCAGTTCTAAATCCATCCTTCATCCCTTTGTTTTGTTAAAGTTGGACTCTCATTTTTCCTATGCCTGTTGACACAATGTCAGGCTTTGTCAATAGAGGGAGCAAGACCAAAAAAGAAAGAGCTTTTCCAGATTCAGGAGGTTCTTAGGTTGCAGCTCTTAGTCAATGGGTATGCAGGAGACCTAGCAGCAGCAGTCAATCTTTGGCACATTCCCTGGCCACAGTGGACTGCTATGGGACAGCTCAGTCTGCAAGTTTCTCTGCCCCCAGCTGGCTGCTTTCTGTGGATGGACTCCAGCTGTTAGTATTTGTATAACCACAGTACATGATAAACAAGTGCTGTACTATTGTTTGATCTTTTTTTACTAGCAGTCAACTATTATCATATCAAAAAAATATCTTATCAAAAATACATGAAAGTTGATAATTCATGTATTGTGTCTAAAGTTTCAGAAGTGAAATTTTCTGCTCCTCAAAGTGGGAAGACTAACTGCCCTATCAAAGAATAAGCAAATTACAAGGGTTACATTTAGGCTGACATTTTTTTTCTGGAGAATATCAATTCATTGATTATAGTCAGAAGATAGCCAGTAGGCCTATTCTTAGTTTAGGAAGGTATCAATCTAAAATAATACCAATAGCACAAACACTTCTTCAGTCTTAAAAAAAATATATTCTGATTTCTCTTTAGAAACTTATTGTGGACATGGCTGGAAGTGAGTCATGTGCTTATAGTTTGTCTTAGGTCAGGCTCCTCAGAAGCAGATCTTAAGAAGAGGATTCTTTTGCTGGTATTGTATTCAGGAAATAATCCCAGGAGAGATCACTAAGGGAAGCTGGTAGGACAGTGGGGAACATATGACAGAGAAAAGGATGAAGATAACCAGGGCTGCCGCTGCAGACAATGTCTGAGGTGGGCTTTCAGCCCACTACTGCAGAACTCTGGAGTGTTTTGCTTTAGAATTTTCCCAGCCTGAGGTGAGGGAGCTGGGTCCTCAAGTTTTCATTACATTAGTCATTGGCTAAGGGCCTCCTAGAGGAAAGTCCCCTTCCAGGCATTTTGGGCTCTCTGCCCATGCCCACAGAGCAGATCTGATAAACTGAGGGCTGACCTCTGCAGAGGATGCAAAAGCACAGGAGAACAGGGAGGGGAATGACGCGGGAATGGGCGGAGTTAAGGATGTATCCAAGATCATCTGAGCAGACCCACAACAGCAATTGCTACTTAACAAAAGAAAACAATTCTTCTGTCCTTCTTACTGTTTTTATTTCATATGACTGTCTGAACTATTCTGAAGAAGATGCAACAGTGAGAAGACCCATAATCAAAGAACTTATCAAAAAATCAGGCGTGGTGTCAAGTAGTGATGACCAGAGATGGGTTTAGTAGTCCCATGGTACCGTCTAAGTCAAGACCTCTCTCTTGCAAAATAAACAGCAATGTTTGAAGGAAATACAAGGAATCATATAAAATTCAAACATTACATTATGTTCTGTTGAAGTATAATCATTAGAGAGGATAGATGTGAAGGCATTCCCCAGGGGCCTCCAGGGCCTCTTTTCACAATGTTACCTTATATATTTGTTTGAGGCTCTCGGCTGAACCTACATAGTTAGGTATGTTATCTAATTTGGGTTCAGAATATTTCTTTTTGGTTCTATGCAGCCTGAATCTGAATCATATCTATGCCCTGATGATGCATAAACACTGGAAGTAAAAAAGTGGTGAGAAAACTGCTGAACCAGAGAATATAAAAGGATATAGGGAAATGTGAGTTTTTGTAAAGACTACAAGTAAAAAGAAATTTGGCAACTTATAAAATTATTATATGAAATATATGAATTCCACCCTCTCATGGACAAGCAAGATGGCTTCCGGAAAACTTAATTAACTAAGTAGGGGTGCTTAAGGGTTACAGAGCAGCCGTATCTGTAGTTATGAAACATTACTCATACACATAAAGTATACCTGAAAATAAACCTGAGCTTACAGTGACATTCTAAGAGGGTAGGATAGACAATGAATGCCAGAAATGATGTGTTACAGTGTCCAATGGTCTTGCTTCTGGCTGATTTTACCATGTATTGTATAATGCAAATGACATATATGTATGGTTCAATCTTTGGCAAAGAATAAAAAGTATAAATCAGATTTCATGTCGCTACAAAAGAATTAAGGATATAACAAGCTTAATCAGATAAGTCAGAATAATCAGGAAAACTCATTCTCAAGTTCACAAACCTAAAATTAAAGAAACACCGATGTTTGAGCAAACAAGGAGGGAGGGCGAAATGCAAAGAGATAAGAACAGCAAGGAGGAACTTTAGTTATGCTGAAATCAGACATTGGTTTATTCTTTCTCTCTCTCTTCCTATCTTGCTCTCTCTTTCCTCTCTTCTTTCTCTCCTTTTCCGTTTCCTAGTGAAAAATTAATTACATATAATGACGTGCACTAAGTGTATTAATCTTTAGTATACAGTTCATTGATGGACTCTTTACACACACACACACACATACACACACACACGTGCATGCAAGCATGTCCACACAATTATGTGATCATTTCCAACACCCAAACTCCCAAATAAATCACCTAAGGAGCAATTACCCTAATCTCTGTCACCATACATACATTATATCTACTTTTTAACTATTCAGAAGTAGATTAATACAGAATGCATTTTTTCTTGGGCTTCATTATAACTCCTTATGTATTTGAGATCATCATGTTTCATTTGTCAGAACTTTATTCTTTTTTACTATTGTGCACATCCCATTGTGTGCATATCCTACCTTTTAACTGTCCTTTCTATTTGTGAAGAAAAGTACAGACTGTTTCTTTTGGGGACCTGTTATGAATGTTGCTGCTGCACTTTTTTATACATGTGAATTGGTGGACACAAGGCACATTTCTGTGTGGCATGTGCACAGGAGTAGGATGGGTGGGACAAAGGGCGTGATGTTTGGCTTTGCAGACACAGACAGTTTTCCAAAGAGGCTGTTTCAATATCTATTTCTCCCAGCAGTCTTTCAAGTGCTCCACATTCTTCCTAGAATTTGTTATTACCCTACATTTGGTTTAATCATTCTGGCGAGATTAAGTGGGATAACTTTGTGTTTATAATTTGCATTTCCATGATGACTAATGATATTAACTGCCTTTTCATGTTTATTGGCCTATTGATAGCTCCTTTCATGAAGTACCTGCTCATGACATTTAGTCATTTTTT
>NW_017732379.1:329974-333208 GCF_001890085.2 Hipposideros armiger | reverse complement strand
ATATATATATATATATATTAGAACTCAGAACAAAGTCTTTTGTGATTGATATTATTAAATACATCTTGATTCATGGAACATAAAGCTCATAATAATAAATGATCCAAAGTGATATAATTAGCAAAAATGGTAGACATGGGTGAAAAGTTAATCCTTTAAAGTTGAAGTTCTATGCACTTTCCAGTACACCAGGAAAGGAAAAGTACACTAGAACTATTATTTTAAAAAGGACTATACTGCTAAATATTGAACACCAGAATGCAAGGCTTAGGGTTCCTTATTGCAGAAATGTCCCAGTGAGAGTCACCTGCTTTCCTGCATCCTTACCAATCATGGCTTCCATCTGAAGTGATTAGTCAGAAAGGAAAATGAGATAAATCAATTCTTAAAACAAGCCACCAGGTGAAACTGCATAGGTGACTACCTTCAGAGGTTAATTATCTCCCCAAGGGAAAGACTAGAGTCCCAGAAGGAATTTGAACACCCTAATACATCATGGATTAAGCTCATGCCTTTGAAATTGCAATGATTTTCTCCACTCCAAGATAAGCTAAATGGAAGAAAACATCAGAGAAAACCAAAATAGAAACTGGATTTACCTTTTTTTTTTTTACATAAAAGAATTTCCTCCGCAAGCCTTTTACTTCATCATCTGCCATTGAAGAATGTGAAACTACTGAGTACTGCAATGGGAGTCACATTGAAATAATTCCAGATACCCTAGTTTCCAGGCATACCCTACATTTCACATTATTCATCATCTTCACTGTCAGGAGTTGTATTGTCATCTATTAGATCATCAGCTAGATGACATTTATCACTCAGCCATTGTTTCCTTTAGAACACTTACAAATATCCTTCCCCGATGGCCAAAAAGAAAGAGATTTAAAAAATCCGAGAAAAGGAAAAATGTTGGAGCAGCAANCAATGTCCACAACAATATATGCTGGGATTTTAATTAGGATTGTGTTAAGTTTATAGATAAATTTGAGACTAGACATGTTAAAAATATTCATTCTTTTGATTCATGACTATGATATAGCTCTCCATGTGTTTAGTTCTTGAACATTTCCTAGTAATATTTTACAGATTTAAGTATGACTATTGTGCACATTCTTTATTAGATTTACTCTTAGATGTTTTATACTTCTTGCTATGTGGAGATGGTGTGTGTTTTTAAAATGCTGTTACAATTATAATTTAATATAAATACAAATGATTTCTGAATATTAACTTTCTATCTAACAACATTAATAAATTCACTCTAATTTAGTTTTCCTCTTTTTCTCATTTTTCCTTCCTTTATTAGTATCAGACCACTTCATTTGGGAAAAAAAATACACACAAGAAATATTTATTTGTAGCATTGTTTAATGCTACTCACATAGTTTACACATGAGTCTTTCCACAGTTCTGTGATGACAATCAAGGAAAAATTGTTTATATTTATGTTAACTGCCAAAATAAGAACATATTAAAGTATATGAAATATTTTCCTCTACCTGAAAAGTTCACTTTTTCTATTAAAAAATATGAGAAGGTAAAGGGGTCTTCTAAAAATGTTATCAGTACATAGAGAAGAGAGATGAAGATGAAATTTTATGTGACAATATTATAAACAAACCAGTGTCTACATACACAATGTCAAGAAGAGAACTGAGGCAATCTTCGGATGATTTAGACAATGCTAAAATTTAATCAATTTTTCTTTCTCCTTTGCATGTGGACCAAATTTTCTAATGAGGACCAAATGTACATTTAAATTTAGTACATAAGTTTATTCTTTAATCTGACAAATACTTATTATATACCTACACGCACCAAATATAAGGAATAAGGAAGGATTTTTCAGTCTAGTGAGATACATACAGCTACTGAGACAATTAAAAAACTTTATCATTTCCTTGATAGGAGGAAAGGAATGGATGCTTCACAGTTTTGATGGATGATTTAGAAGTAAGGTAGAAATAAGGTAGAAATTAGGTAGAAATACTGTCTTAGCTGAGCCAAGTGAGAGAAGTATGCATTTATAAGGAGAAGAAATGATACATGAAATTAATAAATAAAAATATTGACCCTCTCTAAACAATATCCCCTGAACAGTATCTCCTGAATGCATCTCTCTCTGAACAATATTCCCTAAATAAATTTTAAATGTAATTGTTTCTTTTTCCCCCACCATAGATTCACACTACCCTCCTCCATATCTCCGCTGTCCCCCAAAAGTATGTTGGAGGGCCCTTTTTTTTAATTTTGTCATTGAGAAAAAGAAGTAGTTTCACATGATCTTTAATATCATAGCACCAAAGATAAAAGCCCTATGACAATTTTCTTAGAAAAAGGATAGTTTTATTTATGATACTGGAATTAATATACAGTGGAGTTAGGCTACAAAGATGGAGTTCTCTTTCTTTTATTTCTTTCCCTTTCAATTCCTCACTTTACTATGTACTGAAAAAGTGCAAATTTTCATTCTACCTTAAGTATACAGTAAACTTCATGTAATGAGCTGGACTAATAGAGTTAAAAGAGATGGTTACAGTATCTAAGAATCTCTTACAAAATGTTTAAATTTAAATTTGTAAAATGTAATGCTTTTAAGGCATTTTGAATGATTTTTGGAACATAAATTTATAATAACTAATACATCTAAATGTATATGTATTGGTCAATATGATATATTAGTTTACTCTTTTGTTTAGCCTTTTGAGAATCTAAAGAACAAACTATTAAATGTCTAAACACAAAAGACAAATACATACACTTTCCTCTACTAAATACAGAAACAAAAGTAATCCATTCAGATAAAAGGTTATTATAATCCAATGAAAGAGAAATTCAAAATATAAAAATGATGATTGTGCTGGTAATGATGATGGTCTGATAGTTATTAAAATAATGATGATCATAATAAGAACATCAAAAATCGATAGAAAGCTAAACATTTTGAGCCATCACTTTTTCCTAAAAAAAGTCTTACAGGTGTGTGTGATAATTATGTCTTCTTTTGTGAAAGAGAAAACTAAGGTGCAAAGACTTTAAGTAAGATGTTCCAAGTCAAATAGCCAGTAAATTTTAGAACAAGGATTTGAATTAAGGGACAATGACTTCAGGCCTACACTCTTAACTATAGGCTATATTACCTATATATATATATATATATCATGCTATATTGCCACTAGTTTTGTTGCTAACTTATATCTATTATTTTTAGCCAAAAAAAGAAAAAGAAAA
>NW_017732379.1:325573-326818 GCF_001890085.2 Hipposideros armiger | reverse complement strand
GACTGGGAAAGGAAATTGTTCAACTGGAGGATGCAAGAGGAATCCCTGGTGGGTTTGTTGCTGTTTTGTTTTGGGTTTGTTTTTTATTTGTTTGTTCTGAAGTCAGCCAGTGTTCATGTGCTACAGCAGAAGAGAAACCTAAAACCTTAGGAGAAATAGATCACTCATACATTGAGTGGAATGGCAGGAATGGAAAATGGCACAACCTCCCTGGAAAGCAATATGGCAGTTTCTTACAAAACTAAACTTGCGCTTACCATACAACGCAGCATTTATACTCTTGAATAATTATCCCAGAGAAATGAAAACTTATGTCCACATAAAACTTTGTACAGGAATATTCATACTAGCTTTATTCATAATAGCCCAAATTGGAAACAACCCAAATATCCTTCAATGGGCAAATAAACTGCAGTATAGCCTTACCAAGAATACTACTCAATAATAAAAAGGAAATAAAGCAACGATAAATGTAACAACCTGGATGGACTCAAGGGAATTATCCTGAGTGAAAAAACAATCTCAAAAAATCACATATTGTATGATTCCATTTATGTAACATTTCGTAAATGAAAATTTATAGAAACGGAGAACAGAAAGCAGGTGGATGGGGGATTAAAGAAGGTGTCTGTGATTATAAAAGCGGTAGACAACAGATTCTTGTGATAGAATTGTTCTGTATCTTGAGTATTATGGTAGTGAAATAAATCTACACATGTGATAAAATTCCCCAGACTTGTGCGTGTGTGTGTGCGTGCACATGCGCACACACACACGCACACACACACACACACACACACACACATTAGTGCTTTTAAAACCAGTGAAACCTGAATAAGATCAGTAGATTGGATCAATTTCTTAATTGTGATATTGTACTCAAGTTATACAACATGTAACTATTGGAGAAAACTGGGTAAATCAATATATCAATGAAATAGAAGTGAAAGTCTAGAAATAAATCTGTACATTTATGACTAATTGATTTTCAACAAAATTACCAGGATTCTTGGGGAAAGAAGTCTTTTCAATAGATGATGATGAGACAATTGGATTTTCACATGCAAAAGAATAAATGCGGACCCCTAATTCATAACATAAACAGAAATTAAAACTTAATGACCTAAATATAAGAACTAAAACTATAAAACTCTTAAAATAAAATGTATAGGGATAAATCCTTATGACATTGGATTTGGTAATGGATTCTTAACATGGCACCAAAAACATGAGTAACAAAAGGAG
>NW_017732379.1:319892-324482 GCF_001890085.2 Hipposideros armiger | reverse complement strand
CCCGAGCTGAGCTGCTGCTGAGCTGCCAACAGGTGGCAGGATGGCTTACCTGGTGAGAGCACGTGCTCCTAGCAACAAGTTTGCCTGTTTGAGATGGTGGGCTATGCCCACCCACAACTACGACTGAACTCAGCACTTTGAGCTGAACTGACGCCCAAGTGGCTCAGGGGATAAAGCGTGTGCTCTTAACAACAAGGGTGCTGGTTCGACTCCTCCATGGGATGGTGGCTACACCCACCCACAACTAATTGAACACAGCACCTTGAGCTG
Organism: Hipposideros armiger; assembly: GCF_001890085.2. Lineage (NCBI taxonomy): Eukaryota > Metazoa > Chordata > Mammalia > Chiroptera > Hipposideridae > Hipposideros > Hipposideros armiger. The sequence goes on along the minus strand of NW_017732379.1, from coordinate 324,212 downwards.
AGCGGTGTGACAGGACTTGGAGCTGAGCTGGCTGCACCCTCCACAATTAAGATTGAAGGTCAACAACTTGGCTGTTCCCCTTCCCCAATTCCCCAACACTGTTCTCCTCCCCCAAATCCCCAATAAAATCTTTGAAAAAAAATGGTTAAATGGCAAATTTTAACATATATATGTTACATATTATACATTATATATGTTATATTTCATATGTGTGTGTGTGTATTAAATAGGATTGGGTTGGGGGATAGGGTAAAGGTGTGTTTACAAAGGGTTTTTACCAAGGGCATGAGGGACTTCTTTAGAGTGATGGGTCTGTTCTGTATCTTGATTATGTTGGTAATACACAATCATCCCACCTTTCAATTCCACTAATTCCTCCTGCCTGTACTACTGATGCAGAATTCCTCTACAACTGCCCCCTTGTAGTTTCAAACATGCCAAGATATGCAAAAGTTCAGGATTTCCTGAACTTTTTTTGCATTTGTCCATATTCATAGAATTGTATACCAAAGCATGTGAATTTCATTGTATGTAAATTTAAAATTATAATCCACTCTCCCCCCGCAAAAAAAAAGTCTTTAGAAATAGCTTAAAGAGATAGAATGCTTGTTACCCACTCACTCACATAAGCAATGGATAGGCTTCAATAATTTCTAAAGAAGTCCTAATTTTTGTGTGGTATTCATTTTATTTTACACTTTCCTTATAACTTGGAAGTATTTCCAAATTATATGACAAAAATGTAAGTGCTTAATTTGTGGGGACACTGGCTATCAACCCAGCTTATAATTAGAATTTACAGAATATGCACTGATAAAGCATTCATGAAAATTAAACAAGAATATTATTAAGTGCCTCATCAGGTAGAAGGGATTTCATGATTTTCTGATGGAAAGTGTTGGTTCAGTCTGTAACAATTGACAGACCAAGCCCATCATCATATTTAAATCTTTACTTTGCCTCAATTCTGTTCCTCTGAAGGGACAATGGCCATTGGTCCTCTGAGCCCTGCCATTAATCATTCCTGAAGTTATGCCACTAACATTTTTAAAAATTTTCATAAGATTGAAGAAGTGCCCTATTTTTTCTCACTAAGATAAAACTCTAACTTTATTGTTTCTTCTGGAAGATTCATGAATCATATTATCTGTAACTATTTCTGATTTTTCCATATTAGAAGTAATCATTCTTCTCCCAATGTATTTTTAATAAGCCCAGTAGTGAGGAGTATTATCATTTCAGTTCATTCAAAGTGTCTGAAGTGAAGAGCAGCTATGCCTGTCATAACTGTCTTTAAGATTTTGAGTTCTATACCTGACTATGAATTCAGCTGCTAGTAACTTCCAGGATTCCCTTTTGTCAGGGAATCATTCCACATCCGACCTTTCAATTCCACTACCTCCTACTGCCAGTATTACTGATGCAGAATTCCTCTACAACTGTCCTCTCATAGTTTCAAACATGCCAAAATGTACAAAAATTCAGGATCTATATACCCCATTCTTTTTTAACCATGACTGCTGATCTCTCAAAACAAAAAATAAAACTGTTTCATAACACAGAGAATTGCACTGAAGTCACAAATGTTCCACTCAATGCCATATGGAAACACCAATTTCATTGCTGGTCTCACAATAAGCATACAAAATGAGATTTGCAGTTGGTAAGCTTGGATGATCTGTATTAAGGCTGCCATCTTTATGGAAATCCCATTGGAAAGAAAACTCATGTGTTTTCCTTCCCAGTACATAAGATGACTTTTATTTGAAACATTGTTCACCGAGCTGAAACTCTGCATTGTGACGTACTGTGCTTCACATCTAGATTTCACAGTTATAACCTAAAGGTAATAGAAGCAGAATTATCTACATGCACTAAAGGCCTTGGAATATTTTCCCCTGTCTTCAGAGGTAAGGCTTATTACAATGTATTTACATCTTACATTTGAAATCTTTTAAGTTTTTATGCATTACGTAGTCATAGCTTTTAAATCATCCACATCTACTTGAAATAATGTTGACAAATCTTATGGTTCCTCTTGGGTCCTTAAGTGATATCCCTACCCCGCCACAATTAGGGTTTAAACAGAGGTCCATCGATAGAAATTATACTTATATTCTTTCTGTATTTATCATGCAAGGGCACTCATACAACATAGCGCTATAAGGTGTAAATATAAAATAAAAGGTTCATTGGGAAAACTCACAAGCAGAGATGCCGCAGAGTGGACAACTCCATCCTCTTGGCACTGAGAAGAGAGGCATGCTGGGATAGAGCACAGCTGGAGGGCCTTTGAGCTTAGTTAGCTTTAGTATCTGGCTGTGTTACTATTGAGCTAATTCAAAACTGCTGTGCTAGCTGCTTGCTAAGCTACCAAAAGAGAATGGGAGTGAAGGGATGAGGATAATGAGCCTCAGAACCACCCAAATCGGTCTCTCCTCAGTCCATCCCCTGGCCCTTGGTGGTTCATTAAGTACACATCTTTCCATTAACGTGCATGGATTCTGGGTCACAGTGATTCTTGCATAATGGCCTGGGAGGTCTCCTACAGCTGGGACAAACAGAAAAAAAAAATTGCTTGAAACAATTGTGAAAGACCATTTTGGCCTTTTTATCCATATCTGAAGTAGGAAACCTACACATGCCATGTGTTTTCTGGGGATCACAGGTATCCATGCCTGACTAATTGACATTTGTTATCCCTCTTTGATTATAAGTTAGGCTGTATAGCCACTTTAAAAAAAAAGTTCTTCAGAGACTCAGAAATCATCCTTTTGTTATCAAAAGCAACTTCTGGGCATAGAAGAAGGTAGTCACACAACCATGAGAGGAAAAGTCAATGTCCAGATTTGTGTCTCCTCAGGTGTCCTCAACCTGGGCTACAGACCCTATCCATTCACTCAGAAGGTCATAAGTTGTCCATCTACAAGGTCAGACAATTAAGTTCACAAACTAGTTGCACTGATATTGCTAACCCTTTTTGATATCAGAGGGATTATACATTATGAATTTGTACCAACTGGGCAAACAGTTAACCAAGTTTACTATTTGGAATGCTGAAAAGACTGTGTGAAAAAGTTAGACAACCTGAACTTTTCGCCAGCGATTCATGGCTTTTGCATCACAACAATGCACCAGCTCACATGTCACTGCCTGTGAGGGAGTTTTTAGCCTGTAAACAAATACCCTCCCTACTAACCTGACCTGGCCTCCAATGACTTCTTTCTTTATCCAAAGATAAAGGAAACATTGAAAGGAAGACATTTTGATGACATTCAGGACATCAAGCGTAATGCAACAACAGCTCTGATGACCATTCCAGAAATAGAGTTCCAAAATTGCTTTGAAGGGTAAACTAAGCACTGGCATTGGTGTGTAAGCTTCCCAAGGGGAGCACGTCAAAGGTGATTGTAGTGATATTCAACAATGAGGTATATAGCACTTTTTCTATGATGAGTTTGCAAACTTAATTGTCAGACCTCGTACACACCATTGCCAAAGCAAACACAAATTTTCAAAATACTGAAAATGGTCAAAATGTTCCTCCTCAAACTCTCCTGGTTTGCTACCTCCGTGACTCCTTGGTGTACTATTACTCAGCCAAGGAAAGGCAGTATAACATGTGCAACTTTTACAGAACAGTAGGCAGCCGGCCCAGCTAGCCTTGTAGATGTAATTAATGGAGAGACTAGAATAGATGGCAAATAAAAGAGTCTATGAGTGTCAAAACTTTCCTCATTGGGTATCACTGTCAATTATGGTGGTTCTAGTCCACTAGATAAAACATAGTCAGGGAAACTTCATTCAATGGAAGCCATTGTGATGGGTGTAGGGACCACTGCAATGGGTTTTGGAGTTGGGGAGAGAAATTGGACTCAACTCCAAACACAGCACTGGCTAGTGGGAATTTATAGCTAAGGAGCAGGGTGCAGGTCAGTGGATAGAAAATCAGTAAGAGAAAATATCAGAAATAAGGGGGGTTTGGGATAAACCAATTAACCAGATTCTTGCTGAAGGCAGGCCATGGTGATCAGACATACTTGGGAGATGGTAGAGGATGAGGAACCTGACCAGTTATCAAGGGGGATAGCGATGAAAAAAAAAATTAATATGTAGAAGCACATTTTTAATGATGGGTTAATTCTATTACTACATTTTTGTTATGACATAGTACTCATTTAAACAGTTAAAGTGGAACATGTACAAAAATTAAATTAACACAGAGTAAATTGATTAAATATTTGGTTTTTATATAAATAAATATCATAACCACACTGTTGACATGTAATAATGTTATAACACAACAATTAAACTTGTGAG
>NW_017732379.1:317247-319716 GCF_001890085.2 Hipposideros armiger | reverse complement strand
AAGTGTCACAGTGGGTGAGCTAAACCAACTTGCAGGATTTTTACTAGAATTATACATTGCAGAGGCTTCCAAATATGAAATCCAAAACTGGAGGTCTACTTGAACAGTTCAGGGGTGCCTAATAGAGTTTAGTCCAGGAGAGACTCTTTGTCATGTTGCATGCATCTCTGTGGATGTTTATTTCAGTCAATTTCAGGAATGCTATTCTATGATTAGGAGAACTAACATTTAGTCCATAGCATAGAACCACTAATGCTTTGGGTTTTCAACAACTTACATTGTGTTTGTCGGGTGGCTATGGCATTCCCTAGAATTAACCCAACTTGGAGGAGGGTTGTTTTATTATCAGTGATTCATGCCCTTGTTAAGGTGGAAAATCTTGTGAACAAGACCCCTACTGAGCAAACAGTTGGGTAAAGCTATAGGTGGGTCATTTTGTGAAAAATTAATAGTAAGTTATCTATTTATGATGTTAACTAAAACTCAGAAAACAAGCCCAGCTCTTGATTGGTTGTATCATATCCATTGTTCAACAGATTAGTTTTAGGTTTACCTTTTTTTATGTGATTTATGATTCAGTGCAGTAGCTTTACAGGAAAAATCATAAAGTGTAAGAAAAGTAAAACTCTTCTTTTAAGAATGATTTTTAGTCAGTAGGGCCCAATCACAGGCTAGCAGCTGTTGCTAGACCTCAGAATAAAGTTTTCAAGTCCAAAAGCCCAGAAGCCACTGACCAGCAATCAAGTTTTTTGTTTGTTGGCTATGTTTTGCTTTGATTTTGGTTGTTTTTGCTAAGGCTCATTACAGCTATAATGCTGGGAATAGGAATCTAGAATTTGGGATCTATAGTAATTGGTAGCCCATGGATAGGGCTTATCTTATTACTATCTGGACACTTTTCAAGGTTATGGCCTGCCAGTCAAGTCTGGCCAGTAATCTAATGCATTGGGATAATGATTTCAGCAAAATTAGCATAGAACACGGTTCTACCAATATCCAAAGAGGTCAAACAATTGATGGGTCTCCTTCTTTACAGTGGGAGACAGAAAAGCCAGCAAATTATACTTATACACCATGAAATGGCTCTGAGGCCTGTAGTACAGTCAGCATCCAAGGTTAGTTGTATGGCAGAACCTTGGGGTCTATTTTTATTGAAGGTCCCATTCATACTTAGTCACTTGGTCTTGGATGCCATGTAATGTAATAAGAGATGATGCAGTGAGAACCACTATCAAACTATTATCAACATCCTAGAATATTTAGGCATCATCTAGAAATCCACATTGTACTCAAGTTTGTCAAATTCCTGATCATACTTCTCAGGAGAGCTTGGGAGAGTAAAAACATACTAAAACATACTCTGTTACTTATTAAATAAAGACAAACGGATTTGGGAGATATTTAGTTAAGGAATATAGAAAAGGGGGCATTAGCAATGCTCAAGGTTCCATATAAAATATCGTTGGTGACAGCTATTTGTTCAGTCACTGTGATGAAATTCTGCACGACAAGAACAACAGTTCCTTCTTTACAAGCCTCAGTAGTCCCCAGTAAGTCTCCAAGTACCGGTGACTTTTAATGACTTTTTGTGTGCCAGAATGGAGGTTGTTTTTATAGCACTCTTGCCTCCAATGATGCCTGGATGAGGAGAGTAAATTTGTTTGTCCTTCTTGGGAAAGGTGACATTATTTCACTGTCACAACCTTGACAGACTCTAAGCTTACAAGCAGTTCTGAGCCATGGATTCAAATACTAGAGAAGCCACCAACAAGAGTCACAATGAATGTATCTGATCAGTAGGTCCTGGTACCCATGCATTCATGACATTCATATTAATTAAAAGTAGAATAACACAGAAGGAAAAACACAGTCCAGGACCCTCTGTTTTGTCAGGGCCCTCTCCCCACAAAATGATTAACACTAGTTAAAAGATCTCCTCATGATTCTTTTAAATCCTGTAATAAAGGTTTTCACATTAATGCAGTAGATTGTTTGCATTTTTCACTGCACAAGTAGCCAAATAAATTACAGGTGATTTTATAAGTCAGTTAGTCTGGATGCATTTATGAGCAGTTCCCAACTTGGTTTATTCCAAGTAATTTTGTCCTCTAGGTGAAGTCTCTACCTTTCCTCTCCCAAAGTGCTGCCAGTTTTTATAATATTCTTAAATATTTTTTAGGCTCCCTCATCCTCAAGACAGCCACCAGTCCCAGCAAAGTCCATCTTTATAATTATGTCCATCCTCTGGCCTTCAGTCTCATTTACAGTGAATGGAATGCTTCCTACTACCCAGCCTACCCCATCCATCTCAGCTCTTCTCAGCTCTGCCTTCTTTCCCCTAGTTGTTAACAGCCTCCTTGCTGTGTGTGTGTGTGTGTGTGTGTGTGTGTGTGTGTGTGTGTGTGTGTGGTCCCCCCAACCCTGCCCTTCCCCTCAGGAAATCCATCATTCTGAGATTTCAGATCATAG
>NW_017732379.1:300872-316957 GCF_001890085.2 Hipposideros armiger | reverse complement strand
TAAGTGGGGTGGGGAATCATAGGTCATCTTGTTTGTTCACGGCCTTTACCCACATTCTTATCTACTAACAAAAGGTACTTTTACAGCTTAAAGCATGGTATCCTGCCTAAATTAAGTTCTTACTCTCTCACAGAGGTTGGGAGATGGGGCACTATCTTCCTTGGTGATTACATTTCAAAGGGGTGGCTCCCAGATCCTTGGGAAAGATGGCTTGGTTGGGAAACTGGCAAGAAGCTTTGAAAAGATTGACACCTCAAAAGCACATGCAAAGAATTTCTAAATAGTTTTCTCAAGTAAATATTCCAAGTAAAGGGAGATCAGAGGCCTAGAGACTAGAAAAAAACTTTTCTGCTGTTTAGTCGCGCTGAGAGAAATGATAAAGTCTTCCTGGTTAGCAGGTGTCTTCTTGGATCTTCTAGTCACCAAGCTGGGACTATGAATGAAAGGGCTCTTGGCTTTAAGCTCTGGCTCTGATCTATTTAAGTAAATGTCCGTTATTCAGAAAGTTACTATACGTGGAGCCAGGGTCACTGAGCCTAAGAAATAACATCAGTAAAAAGTAATTAGTCGTGGAGGATCCAAAAATTACCCACATTGAGCAAAAAAATGGAATGTGAGTAAGGCCAGGGAACCAAGTATCAAAGTGATCTCTCCTGGTTCAGGACATTCTTATGCCAGCCACTGAACACCTCATTCATGGCACATTTCTTCAAAGACGCTACCTAGTGTTAAAGTAGTTTCTCTTTCCAGGGATGTCATGGTCCACTCCCCCAACAACTGCATTCTCTTTGATTTGAGTATCCTTGACCTGAAAAACTCTTTGAAACATACTGTAATTAATTTTACTTAATTCGTCCTCAATTTACTTAGTGTCACACAATTTTTTGCAGAACGACTAAGTATTTGAGACTGATGCTTTCTTCCAAGGCCACCCAGGAGTCAAGAACAAGTCAACAGGGCCTTTGGATGGAGTTGCCAGAGTCACCGGGGAAACCAGCATAGCAGATGAGCACATGCAGTTAAGCAGAAAGGGAGAGGGAGGTACCAGTCATGTTCCTTCCCTCTACCACAGTGACCTGCGATTAAATCAGTTGACCCATTTACCATTTTTAATCACAAATATATTAAACATGTTTAGGTTCACCTCATCTCAAACGAAATATTGAACTAGCTCTTTTGCCTGCTTTTAATTGATAAGCGATGCTGCCATTTAAGTTTTCAAAATTCAGAAATAATCCCATCTGTTATTTTCTTAAGACTCTCAGTGGCTCTTCCCAATTTCAGAATAAAGTCACCAAATTCCTTAACTTAGCAAAGAGGGTAGCAAACCCCAAAGGTATGTCTTCTTCCCTTCCACACCAGTGGAACCTAGTCTGCTCTCACCATGCTAAAGAAACCTACCAGAATTGTGCAGTACAGTGAACATTTCCAACACATTCCTTTCAGCTCTTTCCCAAATGGAGCTGCCTTCCCAAGCTAACCTGATTATCATTTGAATCAAAGTGATAGAATTTTCACTGTTGGAGTCAAAGTCTCTCATCTGCTTTCCCTTAAGAGAAGAATGTAGCCTCTTTAGGGACTGGGTATATTGCATCCATCTTTTGTCCACACTGTCCACAGTATAGGGCCTGGCTCATGGTTGACCCTAATAAAAGTGTGTCAATTGAAAGAAATGAATTAATTGTGAATGAATGAGTGGATAAATGACTCTGTGGAACAACTAGTTAGAATTCATTTACAACTCTGGAAAAGAGAAATGCAAATGTGTACTCCAAGAGATCTAACTGATGATGTCAACCTGCAATAACCATGCTGGGTAACTGGGTTAATGAACCACAGGTTCATCCAACACAGATATACAAAAACAGCTGTACGTGGTGTGCAGGTGTAGACATGGGGAAAAATGGCATAATCCCAAGGAATCTTTATCTTATTCTCCTACATCTTTGGAAAGCAGGAAGACGCATTCTGTTTCCTGAAATCACTTTTTCTAACAATCTTTTAGTGAGTTGCATTGATTGATCTTCATCAGCTTTAGCTTTGAAGTGATAAAAAGGGTGGAATATAAATAAAGAGAGGCCTGCACAATATTTAGGTGGAGAACATTTATCAGTGTGAACAGTTTTAACTTACAAGCAGTACGAAGAGTCTGTCCCCGTAGCCCAAGTATAGTTCTCAGCTTTAATGAAAAAAGAGACAATTAGAACAAAGGCATTTGCTCACTTCAAGTCACAATTCATCAAGCTGTCAAAGACAATAAAATGCTACATACCTAATCTTTCCTGTTAACCATAATGTGGGCAATGCAATTACATTGTTGCAGCAAATTGGCAAGAATTAGAGGAAGAATTAATGTAAAAACCTTGTGAAACTTTCTGTTCCAGTAAACGGTGTCATTCATACTTAAAATATGTAAAGAAATATTAAGTATTAAGTAAATTAGCAATAAATACTTCTTATTAGGCTCATTTTCTTGCTCAAAGTTGTTAGAGGTTTTTTTTTAAGTATATAAGCAAGAAAAAAGCAATTAGCAGCACCAAAGCCATCTATTAAAATTAAAACCAAGAGATAATTGTAGGTGAAATGGAAAGTAGCATCACAAACACTTTATAAAAGATAGAAATTCAAAAAGACAGTTAATTTTATATCAAAAATGGTCAATATACTTTGAGTCCCCTTCTTCTACAAATAGTAGATCCATATTAACATAGAAGAGAAAATTGTAGCTGACTGTGAAATTATATGATAAAATATAATTTTCTAAATGACATATTTGCATCCTGTCCTCTGGATCCTGGCTCCTCTCTACTGTGTGTTCAAGAAGCTCTGTTCTCCTTTCTGTCTCATGAACACCTTGATTCTTGTTGCCATTTGTGTTCCCTTTATGTTCTCATTATAGCCTTGACTATGTGTGTACTTTGCCCCACCAGACCCATCTTCTCCCTAATCTGCTCTCTGAGCTTATGAGCCAGTGGTATCAGTCATATCATTGTAATATCATGAAGGAATGCTCTATCTACCTCTTCCACACACACACAGAAACTACCACTAGCTCCAGCTCATGTCCTCTCTCTCTCTCTCTCTCTCTCTCTCTCTCTCTCTCTCTCTCTCTCCCTCTCTCTCTCCCTTCCTCTCTCCTTACTAAAATAGGACATACATCCATTTCTACTCTGATGTAGGTATTTCACGTTGAATTCTCATTTTAAAAAATCTTTTCCTAGACAAACACTCTCCTACCTTTTCCCCAACTCTATCCTGTAAATCTCATACTTCTCTCTCTCCCTCTACACACACACACACACACACACACACACACACACAAAGAGCTTCCTTACATTAATTTCTGTCAGTAGATACATACCACATGTTATATTCTTATTATGTTCCTTCCAGGGGGCATAAAGCCCTATACTTTAGCCCTAAATATGGACAGATTTTAAGGAGAAAAAAACACTTCTTTTCAGTAAGCAAACTGCATGCAGAAATTTTTCACAAGTATTAACCCTGGTAGCCATAATCTCATGACAAGTATGGCATAGGAAGGCAACATTAACACTGTAAAAGTATTAACAAGAATAATTAGGTTAATTTAAGAGACTAAAGAAGGTTTGGAAAAGAGAACATTTGATTTGAATGGTAAGAATGAGAAGAATTTCCAAAAATTACAATGAAAATATTAAAAATTAAAGATTTACTTATATCTATAAGAAATATATTTATTGATCAACATAACTTACAAGAGTTCCGTGGTAGACACAGATATGTGCTACTCATATATGGGCAGATATGTGCCCAGAGTCATCCCTTCAATAATGAACCTGATGCTAAGCTACAGCATATTTAACAGGTAGCCTTCAGCTTTTAGCTCCTGCAGGGTCTGCCTCAGTTTTAGAAGTCACACCATTTTTGAGCCCATATTTATTGACTCATCAAGATGAAGGTATAAAATCCCAGAGATTCTGGCCTGATATGACACTCTGATGGACATCACCTACTTCAGCACTACCCATCAAGTTGGCTGGGGCTCTGAGGGGCCTACATAGCAAGTCAACTGTTTTCATGACCAATTTTTACCTCCTCCCCTTATTTATAGAGAAGCTGATCATTAAGAAACACTTTGTAACCCAAGCTCAATCTCAGCTCCAGGAGAACCCAGAAATGGGGTCCAAGAGAGTAGGCCATAAGATGGGGCCTTGGGGGTAGATGACTCAACAATCCACAGGCAATGAGGATCTCATCCCTGGTGATAGGTCAAGAACATTCCTCCAACCAAGTGGTAGTTAATGCTTTACCCGTAGTAAATTGGGAGGGTGGACCAGAGAAGCAGGGAATAAACTAGCACAGGTAGATCAGGTGGTGTAACTTAGCGAGGAACTGGTAGATGTAAAGATAGCAGGATGGGGTTGCTATAGCTAAGAGCCACTGATGCTCCACTTAGAAAGAAACCAAGCAGTTGAGGTAACAGGCAATCAAAAGCTAAGTATGAAAGCCGTCGGCCTGTTTGGTTGCCCACAAAGACACTCGTATCATCTGTATGCCAGGGCAGAAAAAGGCAGAGACCAAGTCCAAGACCTAAAAGATGAAGTCTAATACATAAAAGACCTAACATGCCTGACAAAAAACAAGGTGAATTGCTCAATCAAGGCCAGTCAGTTACACCACGGACAGGGCTCTGATTAGAGAAATCTTGGACCCTGACATGTGAGACAAAGCTGCTGTCCCAATAAGTATCAGTCATTCTTAGGGTGCAAGGGGTACACAGGGGTCTATGTGTCCTGAAAGGAAGGACCTTTAGCTAGAAGGTGCACGCTTACCTGAAGAGGAAGGTATCATCCTCTTTAGGGTCTGTCTCAACTGTAAAGAACAGCCTCATCCAAGGTCACACCACTTCTAGGGCAGTCCATATCTGGTTACTAAGTGAGAAGGAGGTATTAATATAAAGCCTAGACAGTTCAGCCTGATCCCTAACACGATGACAAGCAAACTTGCTCCAGAGCTCCCCGCTGGTTTGGCTGAAGCCTTGTCTAGTCTGTTGGACTATTTCCCCTGCTGAAACCCACCTCCTCTCCTTTTTGTTCACAGGTTTCCATGTCTAATGTACATCTTGAATCCCAAACTCCATCTCAACAACTGCTTCCAGAGATACCAAACTGCAACTCAAGCAGCTCAAGGAAAAAATAGAGGACAAGTATTAACAAGCAATTAGGAGGTATTTGTTTTGTTTGTTGCCTATAGATCATAGTTAATGAATAATCAATAAGAAGTATTTGAGGTGATGTTTTTGCACATCCAAGAGAGTTTTTTGTCATCTGTAAAACTATTCAACGTTTCATTGATTTGAAACCTTGAAAATTCCCCAGGTGAAATCTGAAATTGACCACCCTACAAGGAGGGTAGGGAGAGATGGAAGAGGTGGGTCACTCCAGATTCATAAATGGCAGGTTTAATAATCAAACAAGGGAACTTACAGATGAGGCTTGTCTTGGGTGGCTATCAGATGGGTGGATGTCCACACCTGGCTGGAATCTTAAAAGTTTATATAAAGGCCTTATTAAAGTTCAATCATGTATGCAGCCCAGAACGTCTCAACAACTTCTTAATCTCTCAACACCGTGTCATTGAAATGGTTCCCACTGTGGGGTTGGTGTGTGAAACATGCATTCCAAAGACAGGGGGCAGGATGATGGGCCTCTGATTGCCCGGTTCCAGCTCTGTGGTCAACCGATGGTCACATCCTCTCAACCTCCTCCAATATTCTTTCAAGTGTCAAAAGAAATTATTATAAGCTTCCATCTGAATTGTCCTTGGAGTGTTTCTATGTCTTTGGTTCAGTATTAATACACTGTGTTCACTTTTAGTCTAAAAATTGGATTCTAATAAAAATTAAAAGATTCTCTGGTGTACTTGAGCTAAGTTAAATAAAGTTCATATTTATAAAGTAGATATTGCTAATGCATATGAATTGACTGAGCTAGAGCATGCACTTCATGTAGCATAGCTGTAAGAATAATAATTATTATTTCATAGCCTTTCACCCTAAATGTCTTATTTAGGATTCAATGAAGGAAGCCATGAAATTGGGCAATAGCAGGAAGGGAGTGAGTGTAGAAATTTTAAAAAGACATCTGTGGACGTCTAACATTAAAATGCCAGGGAGATAAAGAACTGAAAAATGAGCAGCCATTGAGGAAAAGGAGAACCAATAGAGGATGTAAACAATAAGCCAAATGAATAAAATACTTTACAAACGAAGGGAGAATTGTGTAAAATCCTTCTGAGATATCTACTAAGAAGATAATTATAATTAATAATTGGATTTCATACTGTGGAGGTCACTGGTGGCCTTGATGGAGAATTTTATGATGTGGCAGGGTCAACATACTGATTGAAATGAGTAAAACAGAGAATAACGGAAGATAAATTAAGGTTGCGTCTATAAACAACTCTCTTTTTTAGGATTTTTGTTATAAAGAGGACAGAGAAGTTGAAAAGCTGATGGAGAGAAAATGGGGAAATGTTTTTTTAAAGAATGGGTGAAAAGATACAATAAATTGACAATAGGCTCCCTTTTCACTTCAAGATTCAGGGTCACAATCGTGTGAAGAACAGCAATGCAAATGCATTATTCTGCCTTGCAGGGTCAGGTTTATTTTTCATATAGGGCTTTGTACCAAAGACTTTAACTCATAAATGTCATTAAAGAGGATGCCTATTTTTCAGTCAAGTACTTTAAATTACGATCCACTCTCTTAAACACCTGCTCACTTGTAATACTCTTCAAAACAGCTCATTGTTAAACATCCAAGTTAACATACAATCTCTTAACAGGTTAAACACTGGCACTTAACTCCTGAAGTATATTAGCTACAAATTGAACATTAAGTAAAAAGCACTCAAGGCTGTTTAAGGCTTTAGTGCCTTCCTATAAAGGTATGGTATTTGCAATCAGATATGGTTTTCATTAGCTATTATGGGAATAATCCACAGAACAATGTTTCTAATTGGTATTGTAAGAAAATGTTTCTCTTTGCTGCAAAAGCTGAATCAAGGCGAAGATTTGGGTTAAAGAAAATGGCTCCCTTACCTTCAGGGCCCATTTATTTTTGTCTCTCTCTGGTTATTTGGCCCAAAATAAGCAGGGATCCTGGAATGCAGCTTATGTTTAATTGACTCTCTCTATCAGCAGCTGTTTGCTTTGAGAGGCAGATGAGTGAGCATCAACTGCACCCACTGCCAGAGTAAGCCGACATCTAACTACTCCTTTGGCTCCTGGAAGTAACTGCATTACCACTTTTCCTTCCCAATTCCCCACCCTGCTGCCCAGAGGTGAGTTCTGAATATCCAGGGTTCAAGGTAAAGAGACTGAAGCGAAAGCTAAGAGTTATCCCAATTTCCAGCGAATTTGTATTGTTAACAATTTAACTTTTCAAAGCATTTTGGAGTAAAGCAATCAACTCTCTGTTGGAGTTGGGCAGGACACAAGGCTGAGATTGCTGAATCAATATGTGGAAACCTGACTGACAACTGAGGTAATTTGATGCAGGATTTGGGACAACAACTAGAGATAAATTACTTAACATAGTTGGGAACCAAAATTGTGTTCAGAAAGAGAGATGCATTTTCCTGAAAGGAGCGAGGAGAATTGCACTGACAGGAGATTACAGGCACAAACAAAACTTTTACAATTATTCCATGTGCATCTGTGTAAATTCTGATGCATATCTTTGAATTGTTTTTGTAGAGGGTGGGAATTATTGTAACATACATGTAAATCAACAGTGATATAAATGCCTCCTCTTTAAAATATTTAATTATATATAAAAGTTAGGGCTGAAGTATAGGAAAATGCTTATTTTGTGGAGAGAAAAATGCAGTATATGACATTCATATTTTTGTCTATCTGAATCATGATGGAGCCCTTTTAGAATTCAATTTGACTTATGACAAACCTGTGTAAAACTATTTTACTAAAGTTTATTTGTATTTCAACTAACTTGTATTTATGTACTAAAGGAAGTGTCTCTCCCCCCACTCCCAGTTAACATCCCCCTATAATGCAGTATATTCAGTAGTTGCAAAAGCTAAGATGAATAGGTCTGGCCACCTGGGCAACCCTAGAACATGTGAGGTGAAGAGAAAGGGAAGGAGGATGAGAGAGGGGCAAACTCAATTAATTATTCACGGTTACAGTTACTGCCAATTAAGAGAAGATACTCTCTTTTCACATGTGTGAGCAAACAAATGTTTGAAAGGGATGTTTCATTTCTGCATTGCTTCAGTGAAGACTTAAGGGAGAGAGAGCTAAGTGTCTTCCAAGGTGTATCAGAGATTTGTTTTGGGTTTTCAGATTTCAATTCCTCTATCTAATAGAATCTTGATGGACTGTAGAGGAATTATCTTCTCCAGTATGCTCTGCTCTTGCCATATTCAGTAGGTGAAATGTATTATGATCTAGGCCAGTCAGATACTTCCTCTTGAACAGAAAGACCAAGAGACAAGACATAATTGGAACATCCCTTTCTAACAGCCGTAACTTACCCAGATGGTCACTCTTCCTAAACTTTTGTACTTCTTGCTCTGTATCCTCTGGGACTACTTGCCCTGCTAATTTCCAAGTCCTGGCATCCAATGAATTCTGGAATTCCCCATTATTTTCCCAATAAATCCACTTTTGCTTCTCTTAAAGGGAACTGATTTCTCTTGTTTGCAATCAAAGATTCCAGAACTCATTCAGAAGATCATACTTGACTGGCCATAGCTCTGATAATTTTACTGGGTGTTTTGAACCATCCTAGGTCTCCATGAACATACATGTGTGTGTGTTCCTGTGTGTGTAGGAGAAATCTCCATGTGAGCTCTCCAACATTTGTAGTATTTTTTTGGCCACTTCCTTTACTGTCTTTAGCAATTTGTGCATAATGTTATGGTAGCAAAACTGATTCTTTTTGTTGGCATCCTTTCTTAATGAAATTGGTCAACAAAGACTACAGTTACAAATTCTAAATATCACAGAAATTATCCTTAATACCTCACTTCCCTTCACTGCCTTTTTCCAATACCTCACCAAATCTTAATGATTATATCTTCTAAATATCTCCCAGATCTATATACAGTACTCTATCTCTACCACCACTGCTCTGGATAATTGTCATTTTTCTTCTGAGCTACTGTAAAAGCTGTCTGAAAGTTCTGCTTATATTTACTTGTGTCCCTTTCCAATCTATTCATATATAGCCACCAGAGCAATGTTAAGGAAATAATAATTTAAACATCTCAGACTCTGCTTTTAAAAGTTCAGTAGCTTACCAGATCGCTTAAGACAATGTCTAAAATCCTTAATATGACTCCAAGCCAAGTACTCTGACACCTCTCACTCACCTCCTTACTTCACATACCATTAGTACTCCAGCCACATTGCTCTTTCAACACCAGGAATGAGTTATGTTTCCTCCCATCACAGGCAGGGCCTCTCTACCTACCTCTATATATTTGCCTGCTACTCTCTTTTCTATCTTTTCTAATTAAATCTTAAGCATCCTTTAGATATCAGCTCAATACCATGTTCCCAGAAACACTTCCCAGCCTTACTAACTAGGTCAAATCCCTCTAGTGTGCTTTCTTCAGAACCATAAACCTTTCTTGACACCATTTATCCCTGTTGCATTTGCATTGTAGGATTAATTGATTAATTATTGTTCCCCCTCTCCCAACAATGGAGTCTAAGCTATATGAGGCTAGGGACCAAATCAATTGTTTCCATCATTGTTTCCACAGAACTAAGTGCAGTGTCTGACACATTTTAGTCACATGGTAATGAATGAGTAACATCAACCTTCCCTGTGAAAACATGAATTCCTTCAAGACAGGAACTCTAATGTCTGATACAAGTGCTCAAAAACCAATTGTTAATACGCCTTCCACTCAACTTCAGTAAAGGAATCTCTTACCTTAACCTCTGATGAAGGTTATAAACATTTTTTATATCATTCAAGGACATGTACACATTTGGCCATGATCCAATATTGCATAATTTATTAAAAATTATTTTCAGATTCAACAAGTCAGGCATGGCAGTTAGTAATCTTTCATCAACAGTTCATGCTATTCTTTTCTGACAGGGAACATTCCAGAAAATCTGAAATCATCAACTTAAGCAAAACAATTAAATTTCCATTAATAGATTATATTATTTGAATGCCCATTAATAGGATTTCTGGTCAAGATGGCATTGTAGGTAAATGCTGTGCTTGCAGCCTCTCATAACCACATCAAACTGACAACTAAAACACAAAACAACCATCAATGAGAATTGCCTGAATTCTACTTGAACTGAAGCCCTAAGGACATACAGAAGAAGCTACCCTGAGACTGGTAAGAGGGGCAGAGATGGGGAAATGGCTGGTCCCAAACCCACATGTGATCACTAAAATTCAGCAGGGATATTTCAGCTGTGGAGGTCCCCTTTGGAGGAGTGAGGGGAACCAGCCCCACACAAGGCTCCCCAGCCTGGGGTTCTAGTGCCAGGAAGAGAAGTGCCCACAACTTCTGGCTGTGAAAACTAGCAGAGATTGAAACAGAGTAAGACTAGAATGGCTGCAGTCCCAGACGCTCCTCTTAAAGGGCCCCCACACAGACTAACTCACCAACAGACTCACTTACTCTGAGGTCCAGCACCAGGGCAGCAGCTCAAAAGGGACCAGGGACATACGGGGAGGAACTGAGTTGTCTGGCTTCCAGACAAGGGCTGGAGGGGCAGCTATCTCCTGGATGGAGGAGCTGGTGGAAGTCATTGTTACTTTGTTGAGCCCCCCACCCTCCCGGTGTGCAGACAAAGGCAATCACCATATCTGAGTCTCTGACAATCGGACTAACAGCATTTGTTCACCCCACCCTGGGGATTCTGAGACCCTGCCCCACCCAACTTTCAGGAACACCCAAGCCACTTCCAGTGGCTTTTCTTACAAATGGCCTGCCTGGGCTCATGCTTCAGACTTTCCTAAAATCTGTCAAAGGTTCACAAAACCCAAACAAGCAGCATCTGGCTTTGGCATGTCCTGTACCTCTGGCTGAGCAGCCCTAAGCCCAACACTAGCGAGAGCTGGCCTTGGTTCGTGACTTGAGGCACCCCCCAAGCCCAGTGCAGGTGACAGCCATCTTCAGATTGCTTTGTGGCTCATTCCAGGTGGCCCAGGACAGCGACCAGGTATGGCTGAACTTGGCCTATAGTGGATCCCCTCTCAGGAGGCCCCAAAGGTGGCATGCCCACTTGCCAACTTCAGACAGAACCAGAATATCACCTGTCTACCTGCAAAGATGACATGCCCAAAGCGCAGACAGGGGAGGCACCAGAGCCCTGTTAAAGCAAATCCTGCTCTGTAGGGTCAGCCTTTGCACCACAGCTCCTCCACTGTAGTGACAGCCAGTCCTCACAATGAATCATCCCAAGGGTCAATCCCTCCCATTAAAGTGCAAACAACATGCAATGCTCAACTATAACAGGAGGGCATACACAATTCACACAAGGGACACACCTGGAGCACCCAGCTCAGGTGACCAGCGAGATTGTACCACTGGGCTCTATAGGACACCTACTACACAGGGCCACTCTACTAAGGCTGAGAAACATAACAGCCCTACCTAATACGTAGAAACAAACACAGGGAAGCAGCCAAAATGAGAAGACAAAGAAACATGTCCCAAACAAAAGAACAGAACAAAGCTTCAGAAAAAGAACTAAACAAAATGGAGACAAGCAATCTACCAGATGCAGAGTTCAAAATACCAGCTATAGGATGCTCAGTGATCTCAGGGAAAACTTCAACAAAGAGATAGAAAACATAAAAAAGGACCAATCAGAAATAAAAAATACAATAACGGAAATGAAGAACACATTGGAGGGAATCAACAGATTAGATGAAGCAGAGGACTGAATCGGTGATTTAGAAGATACCATAGCAGAAAACACACAATCAGAACAGTAAAGAGAAAAAAAGAATCCAAAAAGTGAGGGTAGTTTAAGGGGCCTTTGGGACAACAATCAAGTGTACCAATATTTGCATCATATGAATACCAGAAGGAGAAGAGAGAGAACAAGGAATTGAAAAACCTTATGAAAAAATAGTTACTGAAACCTTTCTTAACCTGGCAAAGGAAATGGATATTCAAGCCCAGAAAACACAGCGAGTCCCAAACAAGATGAACACAAAGAGCCCCAGACCAACACACATCCTAATTAAAATGCCAAAGTTTACAGACAAAGAAAGAATCTTAAAAGCAGCAAGAGAAAAGAAAGCAGTTAGTTACCTACAAGGGAGCTCCCATAAGACTGCCAGCTAATTTCTCAACAGAAACTGCAGGACAGAAGGGACTGGCACAAAATATTAAAGTGATGAAAAGAAAGGACCTACAACCAAGATTACTCTACCTAGCAAAGTTATCATTTAGAATTGAAGGACAGATAAAGAGCTTTCTAGGCAAGAAAAAGCTAAAGGAGTTCATCAACACCAATCCAGTATCACAAGGAATCTTGGAGGGACTTCTTTAAGATGAAAAAATAAAAATAAAAAATACCAATAATAATTGCTACCCCAATAAACTTTAATTTTCAAAAAGAAGAAGAAGAAAGAAATAACCATTATGAGGGGCTCATAGAGTGATAACGGGTACCATACAGATCATAAATAATTTCAGAACCTCACTCATCTCCCCCATTAAAGAAAATGTAAACCATATGGAAACTTACATACTGATTTCCAGGCCTATTCTTCTTTTAGCCATCTGTTGTTCCTTTCATCCCTGTTTTTGGACTATTTTGATTATTGGACATGTCAAATTTTATTAATGTACAAAGGTCGCTCTAGTGAGTCACCATGTGGACTGGTGTTGTAGTTTGGGAAGAAGCACATAAAGCCCATAAAGTTACCATCTGACAACCACCTCCTTAGCACCACAGAGCAAGTGAGCAGGAGCAGGCTAGAAAAAAATATATATGAACTAAAATGGAAATAGCTACATATCTACCAAAAATTACTTTAAATATAAATGGATTACATGCTCCAGTCAAAAGATATAGAGTGGCTGAATGGATAAAAAAACAAGACCCTTGCATATGCTGCCTTCAAGAGACTCACTTCAGATCAGGAGACACACACAGACTGAAAGTAAAGGGATGGGAAAAGATGTTTCATGGAAATGGAAACAAAAACAACAAAAAAGCTGGGGTAGCAATAGCTGTAGAGACAAAATTGCCTTTAAAACAAGGGTTACAGTCAAGATACATACAATGGAGTATTACTCCACTATATAGAAGAATGAAATCGTACCATTTGCAACGATATGGA
Source organism: Hipposideros armiger (assembly GCF_001890085.2). Classification (NCBI taxonomy): domain Eukaryota; kingdom Metazoa; phylum Chordata; class Mammalia; order Chiroptera; family Hipposideridae; genus Hipposideros; species Hipposideros armiger. The sequence continues at coordinate 303,617 of NW_017732379.1, read as the reverse complement.
TGGACCTAGAAACTATTATGTTAAGTGAAAAAGTCAGTCGGAGAAAGACAAATACCATATGATTTCACTTATATGTGGAATCTAAAAAACTGAATGAACAAGCAAAGTAAACAGAAGTGGTCTGAGAGATATAGAGGAACAACTGATGGCTGCTAGTTGGGAGGGGGTGTGGATGAGGGAGAACGGGAATAGGTTAGACAGCATAAATATGTAACTACAATATTTCCACAGGTACATGAAAGACAGTTCGAGGAATATAATTAATAATGTTGTAAATATTTTGTAGGGTGTCATGTGGTCACATGTCTTGTTAGGGAGACCACATCATAGATGGGGTAGAGGCTTGATCACTGCACTGTATACCTGAAGCTGATTTGTATAATATTTTATGCCAACTATAAGTAAATATACATATATAGTCATGGGAGGTGGAGTATAGTGTGGGAGTGGAATCAAGGGGATTGTAATAGATATGTATGATATTGGGGGGGAAGTGGGGCGGCGGATTGGGGGAAGGGGGTTGTCACTTTGAGGGGTAAAAAGTATAACTATTGCACTGTGCTGTACAGCTGAAACTAATTTTTTAAAATGTGTATTTCACAATTAAAAAACAAACAAACAAAAAACAACAACAAGGGCTATAACAAGAGACAACGAAGGACCAAGTATCCCCATTTCTGGATATTTATCCAAAAAAACTCAAAACTCCACATTGAGGGTATATGTGCGTCCATATGCTCATTGCAGCATTATTTACAATAGCCGAGATATGAAGGCATCTGAGTGTCCCTGAATGGATGAATGGATAAAGAAGAGGTGGCACATATATACAATGGAATATTACTCAGCCATAAAAATGAATGAAATCTTGCCATCTGCAAAAACATGGATGGACCCAGAGGGTATCATGCTGAGTGTAGTAAGACAGATAGAGAAAGACAAATGGCATATGATTTCACTTATAAGTGGAATCTAAAGAACAAAATAAACAAACAAATGAAACAGAAAAAAAAAGAAATGCTCATTAAAGAACTCTTAAGATATTTGAACAAAATCCTAAATTAAATATCAACCCTACCCCAATTAACTGCCACACATGTGCCTTTGATTTTCTGGTGGCAATCTAGAAATACAGCTTCAGACTCAAATCCCAGCCCCAATGTTCAGGATTCTCCCGAGGACATCTGTGTTTGCTGAGCTTCACTTGGTCTCAGATGCTGATTATGGTTGTCAATTGTTTGTGACTGAAGATTAGCCCCGTTTCCCACATATGTGGCACTGGTTTTACCTATGGAGTTGCGAGTCTCTTTCTCCCGGCATCACTAGTTTTCAATTGAAATTCAGAAAGATTCAAAATCAAAAAATGCTTAAGCAAACCAAAGGACAGTAGGACCAAATATTCATATATTTATATTTCCAGTGTGTATGTTTGTTACATAGTAGGCCCTTGATAGATACTTATGAGATTCATAAATATATTGTGGTGGGAAGAGATGCTGCCTCCCAGTAATATTTTGTCCTGTCCATGGTGGCAGGGTACTATGGTAACTTCATTTTATCTACTCTAAGAAAGGCAGTCAATTTTGACATTAGTAAGGTTTATTTACCTATAGATGCTCCATTCTGAAAACAAACAATATTTAGTCTTCTGTCTACTATGGAATAGCCAGGGGACTCAAACAAACTTTCGGAAGGAAAGCAACATCATCACTCCCATGTTTTGTCAATTCAAGTCTGCTCTATTTGACTAATTATTTCCTAACCCTCAGGTAAAATGGAATGCAAATCTATGCCTTTTTTATAGAACAAAGTTTCAGTCTGGGATTGTTGACAGCCGTCTTTTGACGTTTGAAGCTGAAGAAGAAAGCTAAAACCAAGACAGAGATGTTGAAAAATATAGAGAACAATTAATCCATAATGCAAATGTTTCAGCCTCAGACCACATTGTGCCCAAATATGTTCAATTAGAGCGAATGATGTTTCTCTTTTACTTCAGTTTGAGTTGGTTTTTCAGCTCTATGAGTACCTGATCTATGGCCTGCCACGTATGTCCAAGGAAGACATCCCCCAGGTGGCTAACTGCTCCCTGGTACACAGGGATTAGAGGTATCTTACCTCCAACTCCAAAACCACAAATTCACTCACTGAGGAAAGATAAACAGAGCTCTCTGTTCCAAAAACTCATAGAAGACCATTAGAGGAGAGTAACCGGAAGGAGTTTTGTCCTCTTCTCATTCCTTCATTTCCTCAACCCCGATAGTGAGAAGGTCTTTTGAAACTGCACTGTGATTATTTTGAAAGACTTAGACCTGATGTCTTCCTCCCAAAGACACAAGGACATAGTTGATATCAACTACACCAGAACTTACCTAGGATTTCCTCAACACCTTGACTTGGAAGCTCCCTGCCAGAATACAGCCAAGGCCCTAAAATCCTGGGGAAGAGAGCACAGACAATTGGGAAAGATATAGAAAAACTAAAGCATCATCAATGGGGAGCAATGGAGTTTAAAGAAATGGTTTCTAAATGTCCATTATATCTATGTGCCTCCTGTGTAGACTGAAAGACAACAATGTATAAAGGAAAGAATATTTTGTATCATCACTCAGTCTTTATATGCTTTTTTTAAAAATAAAAAATAAGATGCTCTACTAACAGATTGTCCCTGCAAAGCCTTTCAAATTGTGCAAGATATAGCAAAGCATTTAGAAAATGAGCAATCCTAGAACATGATTCTTCTCCATC
>NW_017732379.1:296309-300302 GCF_001890085.2 Hipposideros armiger | reverse complement strand
GAAGCCAATGTTTCACTGTTGGTTTTAAATACAATAATTACTTATGATTAAAATAACTACATCAACATAGTGCACATTAATACCTCAACATTTTACAAACAGCTTCTAGGCAGCTTTTTCCTGAGGAGCAGCAGAAATTTAAATTACCTTTGAATACGGAGACTACCAATTCATAAAAATGTGGAGTGGGACGAAAGGCGATGTAAATATATTGTCTGTCCTATGTCTGGAGGACAGTTGTTTTCTCCCCACTTGTCAAGGAGAGATGCAAACAGAAGAAAAGTGCTTACCCAAAACTGCCACGGGTATGGAAATGCTGCTGGAATTTTTCCAAAGATTTTAACCAAATATTCAACCCATAACAAGTATTCCCTGTGGCACCATTGAAGCATGCTGCAGTTACACATTATAAATGGAAGCCGAATCACACACTTATGTAAAATGACTGGTATAGCAGAAAAACAAGTTATGTATTTAATAAGCAATCGCAAGCTTGTAATGTAGTGAAACCCACTTGTAATTTCTTTCATAGTTGTTTGTTTTCCCCCTGCACACACTGCTCATTTTTAAAGCTCTCTACAAGGCTTTTATAAAAATCAGCTAGCTGATATACCATCACTCCAATTGTCTTTGGCCATTGTTTTGAAAAACTACACTCCCATTCACTCATATTAGTCATATCGGAATGCATGAAACCTGGATGTATGGCATTCCTTAAAGCATAGTTTTTGCTTATGAAATATGCACATTAATGAAAGAAGTCGTCAATAAGTGCTCTGTACTCCACATAGGTATGCTTTCTGTCTTTCCAACCTATGGGATACTTTTACACACAAAGCCATTCATCTCTATTTTGTCTACCAAATGAAGGCTGTTATAGTTCATCATACTGACATTTACTACCCCATGCTTCTGGTAGTCTTAATGAAGGAGCATAATGGGCATGTTTAATTTTGCCAATTAAACATAAGGTTATTGTTAAAAAATTAAAATACTGGATATGGCACTCAATTCTGCAACAGGCTAACCTGAAATTCCACCAGCATATTTAAGCTGTCCGTCCAAAGGTGAAACCATCCATTGTTGCTTTCAGCAGGCCCTTGACTAGTTGGGTTCCCTCTCTACTGAAATTACTTCATTAAATCCTATGACATTTCACTTTTCTTTAATTAGGTAATTATCAAACTCCATTTGAGCTATTTATAAATGTGTTTTCATGCATCCAACTCTTCAGAACACATTATTTTCTATCAGATTGGAGAAAAATATTATATTGATAATTAGTTTCCCCATGGAACAATGTTAGAAGACATTTTTCTCCAATCAGCTTTCATTGAAAAGAAAACAAGGTGGTATTTTGCCTGTGAATGCATATTGGCTTAGCTTCTCAGTATATTTTAGATTTATTTTTAACCTTGGCTTTTGGTTTGAGCCAAGAAAGATCATCTTCTTCCTGAGGATTTTTCTCCTCCTTTGCTGATTAACTATAGAATGGGGAGAAGCAACTGACAGGCCACACTAAGAAGGATGCTAAGCGGTTTACAAGTCTCAGTAATTAATGACTATTTTTATCACAAAGAATATAGACTGGCTTCGTCCATCTATCTGAAACTCAGTGTAAGCCCCTATAAGCCTCAATGCAGCATAATTGGTGCAATAGACCTGAAAACGAGATGGAGGATATAATGTAGCTCTAGAAATCCTGCCTTCAGCTAAAACGGAACCATAGAAGCCCCTGGCAGTCTCCAATGTGGTTGCCACTAAGATTTAACGCCAGCCAGCTGTCTAGTGTGCCTTGTGAAGCCCACATCACTGCTTATATCCTTAAATGGAGTTCAAATGTTTTAAATGATGATATTTATGAGAATAATTTACTTGGCAAACAATTTGCTTCTCAGCCTTTTGGCTCTAATTGAGTGTTTTCTCCAATTAGGAACAATCATGGACTGTGTATTTATATCAGTTTTTATTCTGACCACCCTGTGCTTATAATGTGCTTTCAAACCTCTTGGGATGAACAAATGGGCTTTGCTCTCTCAGTGCTGTTATTAAAAAATCCACTATCTTGTAAATCATAATATGCTAATAATAGGTCTGAGGACTCAACTGGGAAAATGAGAAAAGCTTCACATTCATGAAGGCATGATAAGTGACACCACAATAAGAGCTGGATAATGTGTTTGTTTTAGATTTGTGACCACCCCTTGACAGCCTGGATAGCACTGCATTGTCCACACCATCCATACTCACAATAAACTCCTGCTAGGTTTCTACAGTCTGACTGGAAAGAACACTCAAAACAAACAAACAAGGCAAACAAAGTAATGGGATAAGAGTACTTTCTAGGACATTCTTAGACAAGTCAGTGTTATTTTACGATATCTTTTTGAATAGTGTGTAAGCATTTCACTCAAGTTCTTCCTCACAATGCCGGCACCACCTTCTGTAAAAAAATAAAGAAAATAAATAAAAACTGGATTCTTCAAAAGGAGGCTGTGTTTGGAGATCCACTAGCAGCATCTTCAATGAGTATTATGTAACAACTGAATGCCAACTCTCGGTGGATATCAAAAGTTAGGAAGCCCTTCTAGAAGCATCTCTTGAGGATATGCCAGGTATTTAGAAATCAAAAGATTCATTGTGGAAACCACATAGAATCAAATTAATCAGGGGTGTGGTTAAATTTTACACGGGGATACAGATAAATCCAATGGGATAGAGAAATCAGGTGTAAATCAAGTCTTTGAGGAATTATTATAGATGATGAAATCCCATGTTGGGAGGAGAGTCCAAAACACTACCTATTTCATTACCCATTACATACAGCAGGAGGGTCTCAGCATGAGTTAGAGACTCTGACAGACATTGTCTGCTACCCAGTTCAAGGCTACCTGAGTCCTTAGTAGGAAAACAATTTCATGAGGAGTCATGGAGGAAGACCCAAGAAAGGCTCCAACTGTTGAATGAAAAATGAAATGAAGCAAACATAAAATCTAAACTCATTTATTGCAAACAAAACTCGAAATAGGTTAGATATTACCTGCTCTTTTCCTTGGACCATTCTCAAAAGGTTAAAGACTAGTAATCTGAATTATACGGTTTCCTAAGATATAAATACTAACACACAGCTTTCCCAGTCCCAGGGCAGGGGGGGCGAGGGGAGGGAGGGAGGCAGGTGCTGGTGCCCAGTGGCTGAGGGCCTCTCCTGGGCTATCTGGTGGCCATCGTGGCCAAGCATTTACTGCTGGGCCAGAAGGTGGTGGTCATGCACTGTGAGGGCATCAACACTTCTGGCAATTTCTACAGAAACAAGTTGAAGTGCCTGGCCTTCCTCCACAAGCGGTTGAACACCAACCCATTCCGAGGCCCCTACCACTTCCAAGCTCCCAGCCGCATCCTTTACGGGACCGCACAAGGTATGCTGCCCTTCAACACCAAGTGTGGCCAGGCCGCCAGGGACCATCCTCAAGGCGTTTGATGGGATCCCACCACCCGATGACAAGAAACAGCCGAATGGTGGTTCCTGCTGCCCTCAGGTTATGCATCTGAAGTCTACACGGAAGTTTGCTTACCTAGGGTGCCTGGCTCATGAGGTTGGCTGGAAATGCCAGGCAGTCACAACCACTCTGGAGAAGAGGAAACGGAAGGCCAAGCTCCATTACCAGAAGAAGAAAATAGCTCATGAGGCTATGGAAACAGGCCGCAAAGAACGTGGAGAAGAAAACTGACAGATACACAGAGGTCCTCAAGACCCATGAACCCCTGGTCTGAGCCCAATAAAATTGATTGTTACTTCCTCACGTTTGTCCTGGACTGCCCTTCCTCCATTGCCGCCCTTGGATGTGGGGGACCCCTAGGGGCTACAGGCAGCCTGGGCCTTAGAAAGCTGGGAACACAGAAGGGGGCGTTAGTCACTACTGTTTAACAAAGGCCTTTTAAAACCATTTAATGGCTCTAAGAGCTGTGCAGGAATAATGCGCCAGCGACCTTGTT
>NW_017732379.1:269932-295679 GCF_001890085.2 Hipposideros armiger | reverse complement strand
CACTGGCTTTATGAAAGTACTGCTGACTCTGGTGAGAGTGATTCTGGTGATGGCAGTACAAGTGAATGTAAGCACAAGAGAGGATTGCCCAACACAGGTACTGAACAAGATGAAATGAGGGAGGAACACAGAATGTTAGACTAGCAAAGGAAGGTGACTATACACTCTTCAGTGGTGTCTGCCTGCCCAGGGACTTGCCTGGAGCTGTTATATATTATATGAAGCACTTACACTTAATAGACATGAACAACTATTTCAGGCCAACAAGGTACAACTTACATTTCTATTTGGTTCTCTCCTGTCCCACACATTTATGACAAGTTTCATGCAGGGTCCTGAATATCTGCTAATCCCTGTCTCTTCCCACTGGGGAAAATAATCTTGAGACTGCCTAGTCAGTCTACTTCAAACACTCCTGGATTTCTTTTAAGAAGATTTTCAATATTATAAAAGAAGTGGTTATTACCTTTGTCTTCTTTATAATTGTTTAGCTTGGTTTCATGAGCTATACATCCTGTCAAAAAGCTGCTGGCTGTTCTGCAGAAGAATACTGATGATATGAAGCAGTAGGCTATAGATTTGTTTTTAGGTTCTTCCAAGAAATCATTTCCATCAAATATTGTCTATGCCAGAAATATCTCCTTTATTGTTTTACATTCACCAATGTTACATGGGATGTTTTGAGAATATTAATTTTTTGTTTGCAGTTTGGTACTCCTGCATCTGATTTAAAATGATTTCCTCACTGGATAACCTTGGCTACATCTGACTCAGAACAATTCTCCACTTTTCTATATGATTATCATAGTATTACATGGTTGTGTTGCTACAATGCTATTGCATTAAAATAATAATGCACCCAGATTGGATTTCAGATTATAAATATTTTTAGGGCAAGAAAATAAAATCATTTTCCTGACCACTCTAGGATTGACTATTCTCATGAATTTATTGTTATTTGTGTTTAGAATATCTATACATCAAGTTTTAGGTTTGCTTACTTCCTCTTCAGTCTCACACCCTTTAGGAAGAGACTTTTGTGGCTTAATCTGCTTACTGCAGAATTACAAACAATGGGTAGGAGTTAAAAGAGCAAATATCTGCTCAAGAATAGAGAATAAAAAACAAAACAACAACAAAAAATGACAGTGGTCTCTGACAGGTTAGATAAACAGACAACTTACAACAACAGGAGTTTTCTGCTATTAAAGGCACTGAGAAGAAGCAACAAATCTACGCATCACCAAATTGTAGAGAGGATTCCTGAGTCAACTGAAAGGTTCGACAAAGGGCCCTCTGAGATTCCATGATTCTAAACTAACTCACAGAAGGTCTATATATAAAGTGGTGGGAAAGTTTTTTCAAAACAATAAGGCATAATTTTTGGTATACGAGCATTTTCCATTTGATATTTAGGAATTAAGTGATTGGATTATCATTGTATAAAGGCAATAGCCATGGACTCTGGAGGACAATGGACTTGGCTTTGACTGCCAGCTTCGATGTTGATTAATTATGTGGAACTGCACAATTTACTTAACCTCTTGGAAGTGCTTTCTGAAATTGGTAAAATGAGATTAATAATACCTATTACATAGGGTTAGTGTAAGGATTGAGTGAAATAGCCTTTTTTAATGCTAATATAATTCTCAGCATAGAATGAGTACACAATACATAGTTCCTATTATAACACCTATAAATCAATAGAAATAAAACAGCCATATTATGAAGAATGTTTTAAAAAGTTGCAAAATGCAATTTTGCCATAATTGTGCATTGAAATGGTTCATTTATAAAATGATTAAACAATTTTTATCACATCAATATATTAATTCTTGTGTTTCAATTGTGAATTTTTTAATTACTTTTTTTCAGTTACAGTTGACCTTCAATATTATTTTATATTAATTTCAGGTGTACAGCGTATGGTTAAACATTTATATAATTTATGCAGTGATTCCCCCCAATTAGTCTAGTACCCACCTGGCACTATACATAGTTATTGCAACATTATTGACTCTTTTCTCTATGCTGTACTTTACATCCCTGTGACTATTTTGTAACTACCAATACTTCCTAATCCCTTTACCTTTTTCACCTAGAGGGTATCACACTAAGTGACATAAGTCAGACTGAGAAAGACAAATACCATATGATCTCACTTATACGAGGAATATAGAGAACAAAATTAATGAACAAACAAGTCAATTATGACCCTTGATCTGTTAGTATTTCTGTGTTTGTTTATATCATCCAACTCATTTTTCTTGACATTCTCTGCAATCACTTTAAAATAAGTCAAACAATGTGTTTTCCTTATTTGTCAATTTTACCTTTTGAAGAAGCTATAAAACCAGAGATCATTACCTTTGATGGAGGATCTGAAGGCAGTTGGAAAGTCAGTAGAAGGGGAATAGAAGTGTTTAATGGGTGGAACTTGTTGAGTGTTGAGTACAGAAATAAATGCTGCCATGTACAAAATGAAGACTCTAAAGAAACGGAAGGAGAAAATCAGCACTAAGATCCTAAACACTAAATGAAAAATTAAGAAACCAGGCAACCTAAAAAGGACAACAGGACATGACTTATTAAATGATTGGTTTAAGAGTAAATGATTGGGGATTGTGCCCTTTTGAAATACTAATTTTAAACTCATTGACATTTATATTTGGATTATAGAATCTTAACATAGAACATGGAAGGTAGCATGAAATTATCTGGTCAACCTCTCTGCCCATATCAGGACAGAGAGGACTGAAGCATTTTTAGAACACAATGAATACAGGCATCACAGAGAGGGGCCTAAACAAAATATTTGCTTTGATCCTAAACCATTTCAGGAGTCATTTGTTGCATAAAAGCTACTTAATTGCAATTTAGAAATTATTACCAGACATCACTTATTTTATACTTACTAAGGCAGTGAGCAATAAAAACTTATATTTATAATTTTTCTTTGATTTTATTGATCAGTTTTGAAAAGAGAGAAAATTCACGTCTGCAAAGAGCAGATATGCAGTATCCTCTGCCAAAGGGAGTGAACTCTGCTCAATCAGAATACAAAACCCAGATTCAGGTCTTTTTAAATTCTCCAAAGTTAACTTCTCTCAGACCTTAAGTCATCAAATGTTAATAAAGCAGAAACAGTTTGCTGTCTTTGATTCTCCATGTTGCTAAGTTGCTTCAGTAATCCATTGAGAGTACCCATTGTCCAACATACCTGTTTTGTTCTTCTACTCTATTCTCTATACTTTGGAGCCTGAAATTTGCAGATTTGAAAACCAAAATAAAAATAACAATAGTTTTAGCCTTTGCCTACCCACTTCCCACTGAAGATGCTTCTGGCTCTGCCTGCTAAGTTTCTTCATTTCCCCAAACAATGAGGAGCACTCTGCAACTCCAAGCAGATCTTTATATTATTGTGATACAATATTATGGGGAAGTGGAAAGAAGAGATTGTTCTAGATGTTGGAAGGTTGGGGAAGGAGATTTGCGTATTAGAGTTTGATATGGTTTGTTGGAGGTGGAAAGGAGAGCAGTATTACAGTGAACCTTATATCTTCTTGTGGAATGTGAGACATGTAATCAATATATTTTCACATTTTTTTTTTTTAGTAGCTAGTCATTGTCTTTCCTTTGGCCAACACAAGACTGGATGTTGGAATCGTGGCTATATTATCTACACAATTATTTTTTAATACCAGTTTATTGAATCATTACAATCACTAATGAAGAGAACCACCACCAGTGTGGATGATGAAGCATGTTCTATATTGTTTTCAGTAAAATCGGCCCAGCATGGAACCTACCCCCACTTACTTGACAGTAATAATGCTATTACAATGGTGCTTGGAAATAAAGTGTACAGTACAGGCTGGATCACATGATGTCTATTAAAATCTACCTTCATGGTGCAGGGTTGGGGAGCGGGAGGGTGCATTGGGTTTTGAATCAGAGTTAGGAGGTATCTACATTGCAGACAAAACTGAAAAAATTAAAGTAATCTGAGTTATGTGTAAGAAGATTAAATTGCACCTGCAAGGTCAACTGAGCTCCAGGGTAGCTCATACTATTTGCTTTGCCCACTAACTCCAGCCATATCAGTATCCATAATAAATCAGGAGGGTGTATAGCCATGAAGTTCTGCCTGGGATCCTGGTTGGCATGTCTTTCTGGAAGGAAAATCCAGAACATGAGAAATGGAGAAATCTCACTCCTGAGGCCTTCTAAAGTAACCTAGGGTGAGATTAATTGTTACAGCCTGACCTTTCTATTACCTAATAAGTTAGGAGGAGTAGAGCCAGAATGAGCATTGCGTTCCATGCTCTTCACATATAGCATCTCCTTTAACCCCTGCAAGAACTAAATGCAATATGAACTACGTTTCACATTTTATGAAGAAATAAACTATGACCTTCAGAATCATATGCTCCAAATCACTCAGTAGTTTGTTTTAGAGCCAGGATTTGAACCAAGTATAAGAGAGTGTTTTTTGTTTGTTTGTTTTTGTTTCTGTTTTTTCATATTACGCTACATCTTTTCAGATTTCTTCCCTTTCTTTTATTGCTTTTCTAGCTATAAAATATGCCTTAATAGACTTTACACTCTTTTTGTTCTCCTGTCAAAACTATTGTAAATACAAGGGCAATAGTGTCATTATTGAAATAATACACCTCAGAATAACTCCCTAAAAAAATGTCTAAAACCTTGGTTGACATAAATTATGCTAACAATTAAGCTTTGTCCTACATTCAAAATTCAAACAATGAGATAACTTAGAAAATGATTTTTTTCCCACGATTGCAATGCCATTAATGAAGATCCTAAATTGATGTAAGTTTTCTAAGTGGCTTCAAAGCCATTAAGGAAATATTAAAATAGCTTTACTATGGCATCAGTCAAAATATCAGTGTTATGTATATTTTATTGCATTACAATATCTGGAATAATTTTCAATTTGTTTATGGTGCATATTGTTATTCTCAGCCAATTCCCTTATTATGACTTACAAATGAAAGTTTAATAGAATTGTCTTTATTCAAAGCTACAGGGTCACTGGGCTTCTTGTTTTTCTGTACTAACATATTCACTTTTAAAGTCCTAGAAAGTACAGCATGCAGAAGGGAAACATTCTTTCTACTAGGGTTGCAAAGTTTCCAAATAGAAATTGAAGTAGAATCTGCATAAATATTTAAATGCTCCTTGGCCTATTATTATCATCCTTGTGTTTGTAGTAAGAGATTCATCTATGAAAGGAATCAAAGGCTGAATTTAAATTCCCTACCAGGATAATTACCCATTGCATCAAATTTTGAGGTTAAGTTATTAAAGAAACTGGGGTCATCCACTTGGAGAGGACAGACGTTAGCTCAAATCAAGGTATGACCCTTCCTGTCATACGGTAAGATGAATATCTCTCTCTTGCTGTCTTTGTGCTTGCTTTCTTGCTGTATTAACCAAAGAGTTTCCACGGTGTCTATCGACAACGGGTGTCTATTTGCATGCAGACTCTTACCGTGAAAAGTTATATCATCATCATGATTCTGAAATAATCCTGGTGGATGAATGTGGATATACCAGCATTCTCTGGTGATGTGTTTCAGAGATTCTGAATGGGTCTGAACTCAGGCTTTTAAAGAATGTCAAACCTGTATCTACCTCTGGATGCTGCCTGCCAGCTCCAATTTCTTCATTTTAAAGGACTAATCTTTTAAGGAAGGGCTTTAACTCACCAAAAAGGAAATGGTGTGCTTGTAATGACAAATGAACACGACTTTTCTATTTGATAGAAAGGCACTTGTTCTGTCTAAATCGTATATTCTTTTGTAAACAGACTCTCCAGCCCTCTAGCTAGAGGAATCGATGCCCTGTACAGATGGTGCCAGACCTTTACTCATAAATGCATGCACTTGATTTATATTAAAGTTTTGATATTTAACCTTCTGTCTAAACCTTAAATCAGGGCCCTAGGGCAAAGACAAATGTCTTCATCTTTTTAAATTTAAAAAATTTGTTTCAAACTATAGAAGAGAAATTAAAATCCCAGAATGATTTGAGTCTGTGAGCATAAAAATAGCCCTCTAGCATAGTATGCATTTATAACGAGAGTCATAATCTAAGGATCAGTGTCTCAAAATGAGAATGAGAATCAAAAAGAATTACAGGGAAAAAGTTGGGTCTGCAGAAAGATGGATGTAAAGCCTTATGAATATAAAAACCAAGCCAACCCAATTAAAATTCAAGCTTATTTAAATACATCTCTATGCCCAGTCTTCCAACATACATACAAATATACACATAAAAACTACAATGTAACCTAAAATTATGCTATTTAGAATTTTTAAAAAAGTAATTACAGGACTTACCTCATACAGCAGCTGGGGAAATTATCACAGGTTGTAGCTACTGTCACCATAAGAATTGGTTTCAATTCAGTCTTTAATGAGATCAGCTATTTCTATTCATTTTCATGGGTACCTACTCCTGTAATGAAAAGGATTAATTTGAAGTTCCCAGAAATGCATCATCTAGCTCATGTTGGAGGATAGCTAGTTTGCAGGTCATAAATATAAATTCTTCAAGTAGTAGGTTGACTATTTCATTAAAACTGATGATGTTTTAGTATTTCATATGCAGAGTCTTGCAAAGGTTGCAAAGCAGGGTTTTAATATAGAATGTATTTGAGGAGGAAAAACTGTCAGGTAAAGGTGATCATCATTAGACTCAGAGATGGACTAGTGGGGGTGGAGGGAGGCTTCTTTTGTCAAGCAAGTGCAAAATAATTTCTGAATATCAGGTGTCTCTAATGGATAAAACAGGCCCACAAAACATAGCCCCACATCTAACATAGCCAGTGCAAAAGCAGGAGAAGGCCTCTGTGTCATCTCTACCTTTCAAATAACAATGGTATTAACTTAATTCATTTTCCCTTAAATAAACATAATAATAATTGAAAGGTTTGGGAGAAGGTAGTGCACATAGCATGGTTACTCAGGCTTTTAAGGGTTAGCTTCTGACTATCAGTGAATATCTCCCATATTCCTTCTTCATCGCCGTATCCAATGTTACTCAGATAAACAAGGAAGGTAATGGCAGCCCACTGGTATGCTAAATGTGAGGGAAATTTGCAAAATTGGCAGATGGTCCATAAATCATAAATTTGTTAGTTTCCTGAGAAGTCTGGCATAACTCGGATTTCTTGTATAATGTAAATTGTGTGCATGTAATAATCAAGCAAGTGATTTAGTTCCAATTTGATCAATTCACTCAGGAGAGAAAAATAAAAAATAGCCAACCTGGTTTCACATGAAATTAGGGGCAATTGGTGTCCTGGACTTTTCACTAGGAGTGTTACAGACTTATGTTTCCCAGATTTCTATTAAATATTCTGGCAAAAGAAGAATTGGTTAGGATGTTGGGAGTTGACCATTAAAAACATTTAAAACACCAAGAATTATCTGTAAAAGTAGTGATTTTCCATCTACTTTTTCAAAGTGGAAATCTAAAATATGTATTTTTCTGAAAATTATTTCCAGAAGCTATTCCAAATCTTAGCACAGAATGCATCATCTTGCAAGCGAATAATCACCTATAATGATTCTTGGTCCTGCCACCGTAATTCCACTTTGGGGTTGGTATCCTCTGTGACCAATGAAAAGACAAGATCACCAATAATGATGCCCTGCACAGCAATCAGCCACAGTGTAGGGAGCCCCTCCAGGGCTTCTGTCCTCCTCTGACCCAAACAGGTGAGGAGGGACCATGGGAAATGATGTGTGAATCCTCCTGTTGTACCCAACAGACTCAAAATGTTTATCTTCCTAAATATTTGTAAGACTCCTATTGCTTAGATAGAGAATACTCCAAGAAAAGGAAAAAAGGAAGTTAGAAAAAAATGTAACTTTCAAGCCTGTGTGCTGAGGAGTGTCGGAGGAGGGGTGACTGCCAAATTTGAGTAGCTCTAGGCTCTTCAGTGAATGTGTTTATGTAAAATGAAAACCACAAATTAATTCAGTGAGAAGAGAATGAAAAAAATTCCAACTCTGTTATTTCCATAATACAGCCCAAACCACTGGTTGACTTTTTTCACCCTCACGTTTTCACCTAGTAATTTTTCATTAGTGCCATGTTAATCAAAGTCACAGTCGAGAGACTATTATACAGAAAAGAAGAGCATTCATATCTTCTTTTTTTTTCAGTTTTACTGAGTTATAATTAACAAACATCTTTTCTTAAATATTAAAACTATTATGGATCTTCACCCCTAACAGAAAACATTCATTCCACCTGCTGCTAAGCACAGTCCTTTTAACTATTAACAATGAACATCAGAGATATTAGAGCTTGAAGATCCTATAAAATCATCAAATCCTATAAAATCATCAAAACCAATTCTATCATTTTAAAGACTAGAGCTAGAATGAGGAGAAGGGCACCATCTAATTATAAGTTCTAAAATACATCATGATATTTTGCTCATAATATACAGCACATAAAGCAAATACACTTTTGACAGTTGATGATTATGTTCATGGGCAGTAACCCATCCAACATTCATGTCCACTTATATGTCTACCTCGTTTATTCCATGTTTGAGGGCAACATATTTAATGATAAAAGCTGGGTTTTGACACTAGACCTAGATCCCAAATACAGTGCCTATACCTCCTAGGACTATAAACAGGCGATTACTTTATCACTGTGATCCTGAGTTCCACCATACATTGAAATGAGTAATTCATCAGGTGGCTGTAAAGATTAAGTGAAGTAACATATGTAAAGTGGCTAGCACATTGCAAGCACTTGATAAATACTAAATGTCATTATATTTTTATTATTACAGGCATAAAATAGTTCAGTGACTGAATCAGTAAAAATCAACTTTTCTTTAATTCAGATTATGCAGCAAGTGCTAGTTACAGTTTGAAATAAGTGGAACACACAATTGGGAGAAACTGAAGATTCAGATAACTGTTACTCAGTATAATTGAACTTCCATTTGTGATTAAACTTCCTCTTCTTTATTACAAAGAAGATATAGAATGATAGGTGATAACATGTGTTGTGGATATATCCATGTGTAAAAAAACTGATTATTTCTGACTACAAGGCACCACAGTACTTACACTACACTTCACAACTAGAATCCCAATATCAGCTCCTGATTTCATATGAGAAGACAACAGAAAAAGCCTGAGCAATTTGAAATTCAGTGTACGAACAGCATTTTTGTTGCCTCACACAGCTCATTTTCGCATAGTTAGTCATTGATTTGGCAAATATATTCTGAACACTTATTATGTGCCAAACACCGTGCTAGTGCTAGCAGGAAATATTAAAGTTGATAAAACAAGTTAAAGCTTACAAATGAAACATGCACTCACACATCTGCAATCAATTGAAAAACAAATATTGAACAAGATAACCAGTCACAGATCCTAGAATTCAATGGGATTTTGACAGGTAGATAAAGGAAAAGGGAAACGTGGGTAGAAAGAATAGCATGAGCAGATGTCCAGAGAGCAGAAATGAGATCTGATTAGTCCTTTCTGTCCTTTATTTGTTGGACAAAGTCCCACTCTTCAAAGTCCAATACAAATTTTAAACCAACTGTTCAGTTTAATTGTCCTCTCCTTAATGTCCTCTTTCCATAACATCTTTCATTTTGCCCAAGTTCAGAGCTCTCTAGATCAAGATCACTGACTTGGAAAGGTTTAGTTCCCAAGCATCTTATGTGGTACCTATTATATAATAGTCCCCCCAAAAATGTTAATTCTAGAATATAGGAGGTGAGAGAAAATGAGAATTCAAATTGTCCTCTAGAATCAAAGCTTCAATGTCTGGGTGGAAAGAGCACAGAAACATGGAGCCCCTGAAGAAATATGTGGTTTAAGTTATTTGTGAAGTAGGGGGTTGTGGTAATTTTAGTTTTAATGACAATTGAATATTCAAGTGAAAAGTCCTAATCCTGGCCAATACTTGCATATATAGGACTAGAATTAAAAAGGAAGCCAGGACATTAGAAAGAGATTTGCAAGTTGTCTACAGAGTCATAACTGTGTAAGAAACATAAGGTGTGCTTTATTCGAACATGTCTATCTGGGGGACAGTCAGAAAATGTGAATACAGAAAATTGAGAAAAATTAGAAAGAGATTTAGGACTGGTTATTGTCAGAGGGTCCCATGGAGAACAAAAGTCAAAAAGAAAGGAGAGAGATCAAGAAAACTATAAAAGAGTTAATAGATTTTTGACTTCTGTGTTCCCTGGATACCATAAAAAAATTATTTCAGGGGAAAATAGAAGCCATTTAATCAGAAGGAATTTTTCTTTCTATGCTGGGTACACTTACACCTATAAACATCATATCGCAGAACAGAGTCTATAAAAAGTAATATATGTCAATAGCTTTATGAGGGGTGAAAAGGAAGTGTTTATTTAAAGCTATTTCAATATTATTACTGTGATTTGTACATAGTGACATCATTTTAATAGTGTATTAGGTGATTTCCACTTATTACTTTATAATATGAATTTTTAAAAAGCCTATCATTATTAACGTTTCTAAAAGTTAGAAAATTTACACCAACTCTCACAATTAAATTAGAGTGGGAAATCATTCTTGATGCAGGAATAAGAAGCCTGCATGCCATTTTGGAAGCAATGGTTACTATTTTTATGAGAAAAAGTAAGTGTATTTATAAAATACCGTAGGTGGAGAATAAGACTACCCCGAGGTAATTTAGCCTGCAGGTAGCCTGAATGCTTTGCATTTTATAAACTGCATATAGGCTGTGAGAGTAGAAGTGTAAAAAGTGAAGAAATTAAAACAGATGACCGGCTACCTAGAGAATTCGCCTGATTCAGTTTGTAGAAAGTACATAATGAGGTGTTTAGATTACTATCGCTCTTAATCTTTAAATTATTTCAAGTCTGTTGAGATTGGAAGTCAAATTACAAATTGTAGGAAATGGTTAGCTGAGCTAGTTTAAGACAGCATTAATTTATACCGATGGTGGATTTCCTGTCTATATTATTATATAATAAGCAAAGAAAACATTTCCCATAGTAATATAAAGGTGCATACATTTTCATGGTGGAATTAGACATAATCTAGAGGAACGTCCTGTGAAACCATGTGGAAGTCTGTGTGTTATCTTCTTTCCTTTGGAGTAGATATTCAACTGTCTACTCATTTATCCATTCAAACAATAATTGAATGCCTATTACATGTCGGCACTGTGAGAGGCCCCGGTCATACAACAATGAATAAGATCCACACCTTGTTCTCAAGAGCTGAAGACTTAGTAGGACTTTCTAGATATCTCAAAAGTTGTCAAAGAAAATTAATAGAGTGAATTGAAAAATCCAATATTTGTCATATAACTACTATTTAAATATTTCATCATATTAAGAATGTTCTGAATCTGCTCTATGACATATTGTATCTGATGTCCATAACACACTGAATGCTCAAAAATAGGATCCCCCTTATATGCTCTAATACTTTCCCTTCTGCTAGTTGATGGTTTTCATGTTTCTATTTTTACCAAGACTACAATTTGGATTTGTTCCCAAACATATTTTTATAAGTTATGCATATCATTGTAATTATGTAATTTGATTAAATATTGCTTAAATGGATCAAATATGATTGTGAGTTTCCTTGATGCTGTTGTTTCTGTGGGAACTAAGTCAAATGTTTTGCTAAGACTCCATAAAAGTTAGTTGCTCATACCGCTAAATTAGCTTCAGTAGACACAACTTTAAACAATTGAAGGGAAAAAATCTTAAACATAAAGGCTTCTCTACCTAGGTTAGATTACTTCACAATGGTCTTTAAGTTCTTGTTCCACTTGAAAAAAATAAAACAAAACAAGCTTTCACACAAGATACATTATGTGTATGATTTATGCTGGAAAGATGATGAACTGGGTCCACTCTTAAAAAACAATAAAGTAAAAAACAACTTTGATCTTACATTTAAAAAATAGTTAATGAACATATCTTTATAGGATTTAGGTTAGTGGAACTCTTTGAAGTATGCATACAGCAGATTACTTCATAAATGGACTGACACATGCAAAAAAATGAAACTGGACCACCACTTTATGCCATATACAAGAACAAATTCAAAATGGATTAAATATTTAAATGTAAGACCTGAAACCATAAAACGCCTAGAAAAAAATGTAGGGAGTAAATTTGCAGACATTACCCTGAGTAATATTTTTACTGATATATCCACTCGGGCAAGGGAAGCAAAAGAAAAAATAAACATATGGGATTATATCAAACTTAAAAGTTTTTTCACAGCAAAGGAAACCATCAATCAAAAAAAGGCAGCTTACTGAATGGGAGAAGGTATTTGTCAATGATACAATATACCTGATAAGGGGTTAATATCCAAAATTTATAAAATACTCATCCAACTCAACACCAAAAAAACAAACAACCCAGTTTTAAAAATGGGCAGAGGATATGAAGAGACATTTCTCTAAAGAGGACATACAGATGGCCAATAGGCATATGAGAAAAATGCTCAACCTCACTAATCATCAGAGAAATGCAAATAAAACCCACAATGAGATACCACCTCACTCCAGTCAGAATGGCTATTTTCAATAAATCAGCAAACAACAAGTGCTGGTGAGTTGTAGAGAAAACGGAACCCTGGTGCACTGTTGGTGGGACTGCAGATTGGTGCAGCCACTATGGAAATCAGTATGGAGGTATCTCAAGAAACTGGAAATAGAGCTACCTTATGACCCAGCAATTCCACTCTTAGGTGTCTATCCAGAGAAACCCAAAACACTAATTTGAAAACATATATGCATTCCTATGTTTATTGCACCACTATTTACAATAGCCAAGACTTGGAAACATCTGAAATGCCCATCAAAAGATGACTGGATTAAAAAACTGTGGTACATTTATGCAATGGAATATTACGTAGCTATAAAGAACAATGAAATCTTACCATTTGCAACGATATGGATGCACCTAGAGAACATCATGCTAAATGAAATAAGTCAATTGGAGAAAGACAAATACTATCTGACCTCACTTATATGTGGAATCTAAAGAACTGAATAAATGAGCAAAGTAAACAGCAATAGTCTCAGAGATATAAAGCAAAAACTGATGGTTGCTAGATAGGAGAGGGGTGGGGATGAAGGAGACAGGGAAGGGATTAGAAAGCATAAATTGGTAACTACAATATTGTCACAGAAATATGAGACAGTTTGAGGAATATAATCAATAATGTTGTAAATATTTTGTAGGGTGTCAGATGGGCACATGTCTCCTTAGGGAGACTGCTCCATGGATGGTGTAGATGCTTAACCACTGCACCGTACACCTGAAACTGAAGCTGAATAATATTGTATGTCAACTATAATTTTATATATATATATATATATATATATATATATATATATATATATATATATATATATATATATATATGGTCATGGGATATGGAGTATAGTATAGGCAGGGAATAGAGTCAATGGAGTTATAACAGCTGTGTACGATGTCAGAGGGGCAATAGATTGGGGGTTTATCACTTTGTGAGGGGTGAAATGTATAACTATCACATTGTTTGTTTTGTACACCTGAAAGTAATAAAAAAATAAAAACATGTTATTTCATGATTCTAAATGAAATCAACTTTTTCAATGAATCGACCTACTAGGTCACCTAGGATTGATCGCTTGTGATAGAAGGCTTTTTGCTATGCCAACCACAACTACAATCCCGAAGACCTGTAGATATGGCATAAAGGTGTTTCATCATAACTGCTTATATAGATGGATATCATTTTGTTACTTTGAAACAGAGAAAGATGATTTTGCTACCTAGTTTACAAAAAGAAATAAGAGGTGATCATTCAAATTACAAAAAGAAAACCCACACGGACCAAAACTACTTCACGCAGGCACATTTGTCAACTCCCCTATAGAAACAAATACATTTAACTTGTCACATAACACCACTCAATTTCTGGTAAGTGACTAAATGTGTTATTTAAACTCAGTCTGTGCTTAGGGGGATACTTTATTTAAAAGAACAGTTTTTATTGGAAAAAATAAGTTAGAACTTCATAGCCCTAGGGTCCCATCCTATGCTTACTTCTTAAAAGCACAAGACTTCTCCCAGTTGATGGATAAAAAGTTCACATAGGGGAGCCATGAGTAGGGTAGCATGTCCCTGGAAAGGAATGAGATATGATAGTTTGAACTTTGAGTTTTCTATAGAAAATATTGAGTTATTTAATTCTCAGTGATTCAGGCAACTGGTAAATGTTTTTATTTGGAATGCACATCCTGAATGTTATGTTGTAAAAACCAGAAAATGGAATCTGAACAAAGCCATTTTTCTCCCATTGCACACTAATAGAACAAAGAAAAACAGATGTGTTTGTACACTCTATGCTTTATTAAACTACCATGACTTCGGTTGTCTGTGGGATTTTTATGCAAACCTCCCCCTATGTTACTCATTTACACGTAGGCCATTTAATGGTCCCATTTAGTCCTCACTCATTAGCAGACTTGCTGTCTTACTTGATTGCAACCTAAGAACTAAAATAAAAACAGTTGCAGCTCTGAAAAACCAAATATGGAAACAAACAAACAAAAAACACTTAGAAGGTTTCCTCTGGTGAATTTTTTTGAAAAAGCTAGAAGCCCTATTGTACTTGATCATTTGGTCTAGAAAAGATATATAATTCAGATTATGACTTCTCTTTCCTACTTTCTACTTTCTTGTTTGATCCCAGTTTCTGGCTTTAATAAAATTGCCGGCTTATAAAGCTATCTCCTCCATTTTATCCTTCAATCTAATTGTTTATCAAGTTTTGTTGATTCTTCCTTTTTCAGCTCCTTCACAATCCTCAAAGATACCACCCAGGTCAAGGCTCCCCCTAGCAGATTCCTAACAAAAGTATGCTAAGAACTCATTTAACTCTTGTGGGTTTTTTGTTTGTTTGTTTTTGTTTGTTTGTTTGTTTGTTTGTTTTGCTGTCCACACTGCACAACACTTCCAAATGAAACTTCCTCAAACATTGTTTCTATCACTTAATTCTCCTGCTTAGAATAAATAAAGCAATCTATTGAAAACATAATTGATCTCAATGCCTCTTCTTTTTATTCCAAGTCTTCTGTAACCTCTTCCCACTCAATCTGATATTATCTCTTTATAACCTGTTTTTAATAGGCTGGGGCTTTGAATATAAAGTTCCTAACATCAGCATAAATTCCATAGCTCAAAGCTAAAGGGGTCTACAAAATGTGGTCCATGGACAAAAATGTGGCCTATCACTTGTCTTTGTGTGTCCCATGGCCTAACTGTGGTTTTTACATTTTTAAACAATTGGGAAAAATTAAACGAACAATTTTTCATGATATGTAAAAATTATATAAAATTTAAATTTCAGTGTCCATAAATAAACATTTATGGGGACATAACCATCCTCATTTGTTCATGTATTATCTATGGCAGATTTCACAATAAAATAGTGGAGCTAAATAACTGCAACCGAGACCATATGACCCAAAAAGACTAGAATGTTTACTACCTGGCTCTTTGCAGAAATTTTTGCCAATCTCTGGCTTAAAGAATATAAGATCAATTGATAACAGATATTATAAATAGATTATATATATACATATATATATATATATAGAGAGAGAGAGAGAGAATATATTATATACACATACATTTGTATATATGTATATATACACATACATTTGTGTGTGTGTGTGTGTGTGTGTATATATATATATATATATATATATATATTTCTTCTTATCCAAAACCAAGTATGCTAGCCATTTTATATTCTACTTCATCAGCAATTTTAAACATAAATCTCTTTTTAGCAAACTT
Source organism: Hipposideros armiger (assembly GCF_001890085.2). Lineage (NCBI taxonomy): Eukaryota > Metazoa > Chordata > Mammalia > Chiroptera > Hipposideridae > Hipposideros > Hipposideros armiger. Next base: position 279,790 of record NW_017732379.1, on the reverse strand, counting down.
AGAAAAATATTTTCACCAAAATGCTACTTTGAGTTTAGTAGAAAATAACAGCCAGAGAAAAGAGGAGGTGAAGAGGAAACAAACATAATGCAAGAGGAGAATTTAGTGAGAGGAAACAGTAAGTTAGGAGGGCAACAGGGAATAGTTTGTACAGATATAGAGAAAATCAGAATCAGAATTATTAAAGGAAAGTCAGAGCAATATTCTTACATCTAGTGAACTCCAGCCCTGTTACCTTTTCTCCTTATTAAAACACAACAAATAAAACTTACTACTTACTAGCTCTTACATATGATTTAATTATGTTATCTCAGTTAACCCTCCCAATAACCCTAATAAAGGCATTGATATTATCCTAAATTATAGATGAGGAGCATAAGACCTAAAGATATTGATCAAGTGATAGGCTTGTAATTGTAACTCAGGTATAATGCCAATGACCACTGTAATAATATCATATTGCCTTTTAATATTCTTCAATGTTGGGCTCCTTTTTCAAGTGTGTATATTTACTTCTTCAGAAAATCATACATTTTAAAAATTACTGTGGAATACTGTCAAATTGAAACTCAGCTTGCCTCTTACACTTAATAACCTCAAAACCTTCTTGGAAAATCCAGGTGTTGATTTTTACCTAAGAGCCTCTTGTCAAAAGGGTAATTCAGATTTTGTTGATGTGGAGAAATAAGCTATACTAGTAGGTTTCAAGACTATTGGCTAGTGATAAAATATCATCTTAATGGTGAATATTTATTGACCTCTTAGTATGTTTCAATCATTCTTTTCTCACAACAATCCTAAAGGGTCTGTACAATTATTATTTGCATAGAGATAATTGTATCACAGAAAGGTTTTAAGTAATTTTTCCAGGGATACAGAGCTAGGCAGTAGCTGGGATATGAACTTAAGTGGTCTAATTTCAGAGCCATAAGATTAACCATTCCAGGCTGAGAACATCTTTAAAAGAGTTAAATAAATGAGACTCATGACCACCTAAATATACTTATGTTAGTGGATTCCTTTTTTAAAAGAAAATGAATTACTTTCCCTTAATAAGGCAATGACCTGAATACATGAGTATTGAAATATATATAATCTTATCTTTGAGACAAAGAAGCACAGTATCCAGACTAACACACACACACACACACACACACACACACACACACACACACACACACAATTACAGTCACAGTGGTAAGATGTGCTCTTATGATCAGGAAGATCCCATATGACATTATGCTTATTAACTTACCAGTAAATAGGAACTCCTGCTATGATAAATAGTATTCCTGGAACACAGTAACAGGAGTTGCTTTAGGTTCAAGAAGTGTGTCTCCTTCAGGCAACACTCCAAACCAGTTTTTCTCATCATCAGATCTTGGTACTGTTAACATAAAATGTTTGCTCTCATTAGTGGGCTGTGAATGGTGCATAATGAACAATCCGCCTCAGGTAGTTACAGTTCACATGGTCCCCAAACACTGAGGAGCAAATAGATTTGGCTATCTAGTCAACCTTATTACTGTTTTTAAGTCAATTTCAAGATATGAAAGTTCTCTGGAATGAGGCAAAAGAAACTCACTGCTACTGGCATCACCCTTTGTTGGTAAATTGTCTTGGATATTTTACCAACACAATGTGCTGCATTTCACAGGAACTATAGTGTTTAAAAAGACAAATGCTAAAATTATAATGTAATATTTAGACACTCTTTTCCTGGAGGTCAATGTAAGGACACTGAGTAATTACACCATAACATGAGATACTTAATTACACTGGTGCATATTACCTCTACTAGAGAAAGCCATTTTTATTACAGCAATTTCTCATTTCTATGAAACACTTTTATTCTCCATGTAGGAAGTCTACATTTTAACCAGAATGCATCTTAACATCCTGAAATCAGATGTAAATGTATACAATTAGTGAGGAGATACAAACGTTGATTTTAATTCTAAGGTACATCTTAAATTAGAGGGTCTCCCAAAATGGAAAAAAAAAACCAAAATGATTTACTATTGGTATGGTACAGAAATATTGTTTTCTATAGTATGGTATAGAAATATTTTTTTTAAATTAGGGAAAGCCCTTTCAGTGTTTTCCACTGCTGTTAAAATTGAATATGTTTGTAGGATCACCTGGAATGTTCACCACTTACTTTCTTTTAACAAAGTAACGCATTAATAGTGGCAGCAACCATAACATCTTGTCTCTCTTACTATCAAAACCATAACCCTGTGACGTAGTAAGAATTCAAAGTTCCTAACCTTCAGCTCAGTTTATTGGAAAGTTTTCATTAGAAGTAGGTGCTACTGTGGCCTTACAACCTACATTTTAAAGCTCATTATCCTCTGTTTTGGCATTGATAAGCTGACGACTGTAAAACATTCATGAAAACACAATTGCAGTCTTGATAAAGGCCTCCACTGGGTAATCTATTGCAGCAATGATCTATGCATTACAATTACTTCTTAAAGTATCAAATTCACACTGTTTATACATGCTTGTGTGCACACACATGCACACACAGGGCCTTAAAACTTAGTTTTAGAATGATGCCTTTTTCTTTTATAATCAGGGAATTTTTCTTTCCATATTCCTAGAGTTCTTTAACATGAACAACTTTCTTTTTTCACCTATCAAACTGCAGTTCTTACCAGGGATACAAATAACCCTAAGACAGCCAGTCTTGATAGCCATGAAAATGTTAATTATTACAGGCACCATGGTACATTTACCAACCTGTAATGTATCATTTTTCTTTCTCTTATACAGCATGCAGTAATCTGTAAGTGGACTTTCCCAAAGGTTTCTTTTCATTTTTTTAAAATAAATTTATTTAGGTGACAGTGGTTAGTAAAATTACACAGGTTTCAAATGTAGAATCCCATAATATATCATCTATATATCACATTGTGTGTTCACCACCCAGAGTCAGTTCTCCTTCCATCACCATATATTTGACCCCCTTTACCGTCTTCTACCTCCCTCCTCCCCCCTTACCCTCTGGTAACCACTAAACTGTTGTCTGGGTCTAGGAATTTTCGTTTCTTTGTTTGTCTTGTTCCTTTGTTGCTTTCAGTCTTATATCCCACGTATCAGTGAAATCATATTTACGATGGCCAAGACATGGAAACAACCAAAGTGTGCTTCGATACATGATTGGATAAAGAAGATGTGGTATATGCACACAATGGAATACTGCTCTGCCATAAGAAAAAATTAAATACTGCCATTTGCAACAAAATGGATGGATCTTGAGATTATTATGCTAAGCGAAATAAGTCACACAAAAGCTTTCTTTTATTGTAACTACCAAAGCGATATACAAGTAAAAAAAATAGAAGCAAACTTGCTTTCGTTTAAAAGTCTAAAATTAAAAATGTTCTATGTAAATTCAGTAAGAAATAAAGCATATTCTCCCTTTACCTTAGTCTTAATTTTATTTAATACACTAAGCTTATAACTATCGGAACTACAAAACATGCATCTGAAAATTCTTTCCAAAATATACCCCTATAGGCCTCTAGATGGCAATCTTTAGCAAATTTTTATGACTGGCCTTATCGTTTCCTTACCAATTCTGTTTAATTCACCTATTGAAATGATTTTCTGTTTAATAAGCTACTCAGATATATCCGTGCTGTTATGGAACAATGCATGTAAAGAGTGAATTGTATTTTTTTCCTAAAATTTAGTCCTGTTTTTTAGGATAACCTACTTGTATCAAGATGGTGTTCTAGTACCTTTCAGCAGTCTCCTTGGTGTATCGCAAGTTCTGGAAACGTTTTTACCTGATAAATAATTTCAACTGGCTTCTAAAATCAACTATTTCTTTATAGTTATAAAGATTAGTTACAGCTTTTATTATACAAATTTCAGAAACCTCATAAAACAATTAAAAAGTCCTTTGAGAAACATAAAGTACAAAACATGTGCATAATAAGTTTATGAATCTGTCATAAGAACCTCAAGTATGCCTTTACAAAATAAATACCAAACAGGACAAATTTCCAAAGCATGCATCTTTTTGTGATAGATCATGCATGTTTATTTAATTGTATAATTATTGCTATTCCTTTAATCAAGTTAAAAATATTTATTTTCAATGCCATCTATACTTGAGTTGTCATTGGATGAACAGAAATAAAATTAGTAAGAGAGTTGATAATTAAAATATATGCAAGTGGTATCGAAAAAGACAAGTATACTTTGCATATGACATCATCAGCAAGAATGGAGAAGTACAAAACCCAGTTATAGCTAAGATACATATGTTAAAATTTCAATGAGGATTTTAACTAATATCCTAAAACTATGACTGTCTGTGAGCAAATTTATTACTTAGTGTAATGTATAGAGAAAATCCATCAGTTAATGTACTGGATATTATAGAGTCCCCTTTCTAAAAGAGCTCCTCCCCCAAACACATAGAACTATGGGAACAACATTTTAGCATGATGTAATAACAGCTACTGACTAAATCAGGCCTCTAACACAATTGGCATAAGCATTCGACAAAAGATGGGACAAAGTTCTTTTCAAATGCCGTCTCTGGTCATACAGGTGGTTCCCTGATCCAAGATGACCCAGAAAGAATGTTTTCCTAATGATTAAACTGGAAAAAAGGAGAACAAATCTCTCTCTAGTGGCTGAAGCTGTAATAGAGTTAGAGGCAATCATATTTGGTTTGGAATCGAGAGATGTAGAAGGCTGAACTGGGGGAAAAGAGGAGGCAGAGGGGAGAGGGAAGGAGGGAGGGAGGGAGAGAGAGAGTAAGAGAGAGAGAGACAGAGAGAGAGAGAGAGAGAGAGAGAGAGAGAGAGAGAGAGAGAGAGAGAGAGATGGATAGAGTTCTGAGGGCATTCGGCTCCTGATTACAGTTAATTGTGAGGCTGAACTGTTATCTTCCCAGTCTGAGAGACAGTTTAGAAGCCATTCATTAAGTTCTTGTTTTACTTAAGCTTTCTCAAGTTCTATTTTGAACACTTGAAACCAACAGAATCTTAATGAATACTCTTTGTTCTATTGTAGTTGTATTTTGAAGGTTAACCAATTGCCATCTAAATTAAATAGCTAGGTTTATAATTCTTAGTTTTGAAATTTTAACTGAGAGTAAACACATCTTTTAAGATCTATCTTCCAATAAAATTCAAGTACATCAATTATTATTTATAAGCAATAAATAGAATTGCACATTTATCTTAGGAGACTTCAATACAAAGAAGACTTTGTGACCACAGAAATGTAAAGAGAATTTAAATGAATAAAAACAGGAAGATTTTCTTTCATATACTATTCTAAGTGTAAATAAGGTGGTTTTTTTATTTTTTGGGAAGATACATACAAAATGGAAAATGTTTATAAATCTTGTAAATATTTTGATCTAGGGTGTGCATCTTAAACTGAAATGAGGTATCAAGGTGAAGCCCCAGTTTGAGCTCACTTCTCCTATTCACAAGCTGATCCCCCTTCAAAAAATTCTTGTTATTCAGCATCATATTCTTTTCAAGCAATAGATTTCCTTTTTCCCAACACAAAACAGAGATATGCTCTGGAAATGCTTTTCAGATGCTCATGGGTTTTCTCTTAATTTTGGATGGTGAAAAATGCAGCCTATTTCCACTAGGGGCTCCCAAAGCCCTGCAATATGGAGAACACCTGCCTGAGAATTAGGTCAATTCACAGAGAAGCCGAGCAGGTGAAGAGAGGCAATGCCATGAGAATATCACTGGGGCACATGGACCCAGTCAAGCCTGCATCAGTCCTGCCAGTCGCCTTTGCTTTCCGTGAGCTAATCGACTCTCATTTTTACTAAACTGGTTTGGTAATATGGTTTCATTAGGAATGAAAGGAGTCTTGAAAAATAGAGTCAAACCCTACTTTTCTGACTCATGTTTTTCACTGGAATCTTTTATTCTTCTTGACTCCAAAGGGAAGAAGCAGAGCTAGAGGGTAAGAAGAAAACTAATTGTCTTTTTAGAATCATTCTAGTTTTATACAGGGAACTTTAATATGTGAATGGCTAGATGGAATTGCTTAACTAGAAGCAGCATAAAGATCTGTCAGATCACGTATCCAGATGTTTGTGTTCAGAAAAATGTTTCTGATTGACATATAGTAATTGCCAGAATAAGGTCTTCAGAAATTTTGAGAAACTAAAAGAAAAAGTGGGTCAAAATGTAGAACATGAAATATCAGAGTGATTTATGTTTTTAAAATAAGATTAGTGAGTCCCACCTAATAGATCTTTTCAAGTGAAAAAATATAGAGGGGTTTTAGATTATTGCAGAGATGTCCAAAATAATGTGACCTAAATAAACAGCAACATTAAAGGGGATTTGGGGACTGTTTTTCCTTGCTCTGTAATGTAATTTTGCTAAATTCTAACTAAAAAATATTTAAAAATTGAGCACTTGCAGAAAAGTGTTAATTGCAAAATTATATGAAGATAATTAGCTAAAAACTGGAGTAATGCAGTTTAGAAAAAAGAAAACTCTGAAAAAAGACATGGTGTCAGAAGACCTGAAGCTCTTGGCTTGTCAATTGTTAGAGATACTGTCTTACATACATTACTTGATATCTCTAAGCCTCTGTTTCCTCATCCATAAAATTTGACTGATGTAATAGATAATCATGTGACTGTCTTCCCAAGAGCCATTCTTAGGAACTATACATCATTCATATGGGAGCTGCTACACTGTGTCTAACTACACTTGGTTTTAGCAGGTGCAGGAACTTGATCCTGGTTCGTCCATGAAGCCCTTCATGGCATTGGTGAACCAGAGGGAGACCAGATGGTCTTTAATAGCCAAAGCTGGGAGATGACAGTTTAGAAGCTACTACTGATGACAGTTAACACCAAAGAAAGAAAGACAGCCTGCAATAAAAAAGAAATGGAGAAACAGAGAGATAGACAAGAAGGTTAAGAAATGAAAGGAAGTCATGTTGTCCTGCTTCCTGAGTCAGGGTTCAGCTCTGCCCTGCAGTACTAGCTGTCTAGTTGTTCAACGCCTCCTAGGAATCATCACCAGTACATTCCTCCCTTTTTACTTCATATTTAACATTGGTGTCTATCACTTGCTGCCAAGAAAAGTCCTAATCTGATTAACCTTTCTAATTTCATGTACTTTTTAAAATAAAAGAAGATTGAACACAATATGACTCCAAAAACTTTAACACACTACCCAAATATAAGACAGTATTACAGTGGTTATTATCTACAACCAACCTCAAATGTTTGAAGAACTGTCATGTAAAAAAAATAATTTCTTATTAGAAGTAATTTCAAATGGCAGTACCAGAGAAAATAGTTTCGTGAAATTTAAAAGGAAGATTTCAACTCAATATAAGAAAGGAGGTTTTAAAAACTGAAGCCTTCTATTGGGTTGTCGGAAAAGTCATGATGTATTCTTTCTATGTTTTTGTTGCAAAAAATGTGTCATGACTTTTCCAACAACCCAGTAGTTTTCTGGTGTATAATCAAACTTCTAGGACACTAGATCTCCACATTTCTATACAAAAAGCTATACCCATTATAGTCTACAATAGTATTCTTTTGGCTCTATTGTTTTAGGTAAAATGTTATCTTATCCAGTTCCCTATCACCTTTGTTTAATATGTACATACACACTTACACACACACACACACACATATATTATAAATTGTTAGAGAACAAAATTCGACTGAGTAAATGTGAAGATCTAATTGGCTTTATTAAGAGATTTATGAATAGGGTAGCATCTAATCTAGGTACTAGGAATCTAGAAAGGCACCAGAGGGGGCTGTACAGAACAGCTATCACCTCTTCTTCCAAAGATTGAGAGGGCCTACTTATGAGATTACCTCACTGGCGTTGACCAGAAATTTCCAGATTGGTTGATTAAGATTACATTTCTTGAAAGGGTTGAAACTGCAATTAGATTAGGTATAAAATATGGGATTGATTATCATGGGCTTCAGCACAAGTGACACTATTTTGAGCCTGTGGTTTTCTCTTTAGCAATCCCTTCCTTTGATCAGATTCTTAGTTTAATTGAGAGATGTGATAAAATATTAAGACATTATCATCACTTAGCTACTGCTCTGCAGATCCTGCAGCTATTACTGATCCTTTGTGTGATATTTACAAATCATGATGTTTTTGCTTACTCTATGTGGTACTCACAGCTCACAGTTCCAGGTTTACAATCTTTAAATTGGTCATTCCCTTTGTTTTTTGCTTTTGTTTTTTTGTTTTTTTAAAGATTTTTATTGGGGAATTGGGGGATGGGAACAGTGCTGGGGAATTGGGGGAAGGGGAACAGACAAGTCGCTGTCGCGTTGCTCCTCAATCTACTTGTAGAAGACGTTGCCTCACTGGCCCAAGCTGGCACCATCACTGAGCTCTTCCCGGGCGAGGCAGACCAGCCGCTGGCCTCTGGATGGCCGCTGTGTTTTGCTTTTATTTGCTTGTTTTGATGTTCCATTCTCAGGGAGATCATTTGCCTAGTGGTCAGTGGCTGTGAACTGCATTTAAAGCTTTTGGGAGGATACAACACACCAGGGAGATTATTACAATAGCTACAAACAAGAAATTTCTAATTTTTAGAGTGTGCTTTGGAGCCATAGTCCCAAGACCCAAACCAATCAAAGAAAGACCCCACTGAAAGAGTCACCCTTTTATGCCAAATGGCTTGCTCAGTGATCTTCTGTAATTGAGTTGCAACTTCCCCAGAAGTGTTGATGCAGGTACAGCAGGTGGCTTCGGCCACAGCAGGCGTCCCCTTGCTCAGATACAGATAGGGCTATTCTATTATCAAGAACAACTTTTGTCAGAGAGCCTAAGGGTTTTTTCTGGGCAGCTAATGCCTTAGTAACAGAGTCTGCAATGTCTCCAAGAGATAAGGAAGGGTTTCTAATCATATCCCCATTTATAGCTATTCCTAACCAGGAAAATATGGCCCTGCCAAAGGAAATGACTCCTGAATCACAAATGCCTCCTAGTAGGTCCTTTCTAGAACACCTAGGGGCACCGTTAGATAATCTAAGAGGCATTGCCCAGCTGTACACCAGCAATCTAGTCATTTATATGCCCAAGGGGAATGATAACCACCAAAGACAAAGAAAAATCTTGTTGGGTCATAACTGTCCATTCAAACCAAGGGTCAGTTAGTTGGTTTTTTTTTTTTTCATCTGAAATAAAATGTTCTAAATTCCAGAGATTAACCACCCCTTACCCCCTACCCGCCTTGTCCTTAGGAATGGCCTGGGAGATACGGATGATGGCATTATCTTTCCAGGCCAATGCCAGAGTAAAGGAAAAAAAAAAAGAAAGAAAGGGTTTCATGCTCAGCTATAGAAGGACATCTTGATCTGGCCTCTTGGGTGGAAGCAGTCTACATCAATGTCAGTTACTTCCTAGTCAGTTAGATTTGAAGGTCTCCAGCATTTGTATAGGATCTGATGTCAGGTGGAACTCTCTTTTCTGTCAGATGTATATCCAAGGCTCAGTGCCTTCTAGTTTTGCAGCAGCATCAATGGTCAGGAGTACTTGGCAAGGGCCTTTCAAGGGGTTTGAGGGCTATTCTTCTCTGATGAAGTTTCCATATTCAGTCACCAGAATCTAGACTGTAACCAACAGGATCCCTTGAATTGAGGTCCAGGAAAGCTTCCTTACCCTGTTAATGATAGGCTTGAGCATATGACATTAAATACTTATAGTATGGGGCCGGCCGAGTGGCATGTTGGTTAAGAGCTGGCTTGGAACGCCAGAGGCCCCGGTTCAGATCCCCCATATGAGGGCCAGTGACACTGCCCTCTACAGCTAAGATGCTGAACAACAGCTCAACCTGGAGCTGGGATGCCCTGAGTCA
>NW_017732379.1:243144-269777 GCF_001890085.2 Hipposideros armiger | reverse complement strand
AGCCAGCATGAGCGGCCATCCAGAAGCCGGCAACTGATCTGCCTCGCCTGGGAAGAGCGCAATGATGGTGCCAACTTGGGCCATGAAGCAACGTTCTCCACAACTAGACTGAAGAACAAAAGGACAGCAACTTGTCTGTTCCCCTTTCCCCAATTCCCGAGCGCTGTTCCCATCCCCCCAATTACCCAATAAAAATCTTTTAAAAAAGTAAATAAAAATAAATAAATAAATACTTATAGTAGCTGGTCATACAAAATGAGACAAGGGATCAGCAGAAGGTTCTATATCAATAGACACTCGTCCACCTGTGACTGTCTCTTGACAGAATGAAAACATATTTCCTATTAGTTTCTTTGCCTCTGCTAGGGCATCAGTCTGTGTCAGGAGAGTGCTTCAATCCATCCAGGAAAGATACACACAACAAGGACATATTGATAACCCATACTGAGTGGTAGCTGTACAAAGTCCAGCTACAGATGCTCAAAGGGTCCAGAAACAAAAGGTCTGAGGCCTTTGGGGAAAAAATAATTTTTCTTAAATGCACTATGTACAGTGAACAAATGCAAAAAACCCAAAAATAGGGTTTTCCAGGGAGGCAGGAAGTACCAAGCTACCAGCTTGGGTTTTCCATAGCTCAGACTATTTGTTTATTTACAGTCATTGTTTGCCTGTCTTAATTTCTCTTTTTTAGGAGCCAACTGTTGCCATGTTACAAGAATATCAGGATGGCAAAAATCTGGCCAATGAGGGCTCATTTTTGCAGAAGCTGAATGGACTTCGCCCACATGTGCCACAAACTTTGTAGAGTCTGCTGTCCTTGCATGAAAGTCAGCTGGGGCATTGCCCTGATACTCGAGTTTACTCCTTTGAGTGTGAGCCTCAATTCTGATGACAGTGATTTAAGAAGGTAAGAGAAAAGCAATAAGAAGGTTTGTCGTTGTTAAAGATCTAATGAGAAGTCACTACAATAGCATTGACAAGAAAAATTGGTTACATCTGTGACACAATATTTGAAAATAATAACTAGAATTACAAGTGATAACATTATACCAAGACATATCAGATTTTTAGGAATTTTATACAGTTTCTAGAACAACTTATATTAACCCATGCAATGGGTTAAAATAAACCTAAGAAGGTTTATTATCACTTATTTGACAATGCTTGCTATGTAATTTAACATACAAATAAGCCTAATTAGATTAATATCTCCCTTTTTATAAGGGGAGGGAACAAATCTTTTGAAATGTTCCAGGGACCCTCTGGAAAACTTCAAAGTTAATTTGTGGTCCACATACTTCACTTAAAATTTGAGTCTTGGGAGGGCCGGCTGAGTGGCTCAGTTGGTTAAGAGCTCGCTCAAGAGTTTGAGCTCTGAGCAACAGCGGTTCGATGCCTGGCCTGAGCTGAGCTGCCACTAAGCTGCCAATAGATAGCAGGATGGCTCAGCTAAAAAAAAAAAAAACAAAAAAACAACAAAAAAATTGATTCCTGGGAAGTTTGGCAAAAATATCAAAAGGTTTTAAAACATTTGACTAAATAGGATTACGGATTATTATGAAACAGTGCTTAATTATCTATTTGACTAAAGTGACAATAAAAGATTGCAAAGACAAATATAGAAGCCTAACTCTTACTATTGAGAAGATTCAGTTTCTTAAGCAATCAAAGACCTGCTTAAGACAACAAAAAATTAGTCTAATAAAACAAACAATCTTTGCTTTCTTGGCAGATTACTTGAAAAGAAAAACCTTTTATAATCTCTTATCAGGAACAGACCAACAGTCCAAGAAAACTTTGTCCTTTTCACAGATGAAAGAAAATTGTTTTAGTTTTATATAAGTACACCATTGATAAAGCTTAATTATTAGAATCTTTATAATAATAATTCAATTTTTAGCCAGCTTAATTACACAGGGTAAAATTCTCTTTCTCTCTCTCTCATCTACTTTTTGTGGACATTTAGTTTTTCTTCCATAACCAGGAGTTTTAGTTTAGACAAAAGTATTCTCATTTCTCTTAAGAAAAACATATCAGCATTCCTCACACCTTCTCTTAGCTAAAAACACCTTACTTTTTTTGCATACAGTCGCCCCCCCTTATTATTTCCAGTAGCTTCAATTACATATATTAGAATTTTAACTTCTTAAACCCTTGATTTCTACACTGCTTTATAATTAAACTCTAGTAATTAATTGAGAATTATGAATTAATCTGATTGTATACCTAATGGAACTTTATCGTAACCCGATCTTCTACATAAAGCGCCCCTTTACAAAATAATATTGGTTTTGGGGTAGACTTGGGAAGTCAACGCTTAAGATAGGGGAATGAATGTCTAATCGTGAAATATCCAACATCAATGATTAAAAGACAGGAAACACACAATTCTCACAATTCTCCCTATATTAATGAAATGATTCAAAAATAGGGAGAGGAAGGAAGGAACCATTTTTAAAGAAAACATCTGAGAAACAGAATTTGCATAATTTCCAGAAAACAGGTCTAATAAAACAATAATAGAAAATAATGAGCTTGGATATTCTCCTCTTCTGCAAGTCTCTGCAACCTCATCAAGATCAAACATAACCTGGCTTGGGTAGAAGTCAGTTGGTAAAATAAATTATCAAAAATATAATTAAGTAAGCAGAGAGGCCTGGGTAAGCTTCATGGACATTTTTATATCAAAGCTGTAAAAACGAAGCTTCCTTATTTCAAAGCCCCTAAGGGAAACCGTTGTCTATACAGACATTTTCAAAGTTGCCAGTGTTACTTTAATTGGACTGCCTTCATAATTCACTGCCTTTGCTTCAACAATGTGCAATCCATCCTTTGCACCAGCCCCTAAGCTGACTGTTCATAAAGATAATTGGTGCTCATTTTCATCATTATTCACCTTAAAGTGATCATCTTTGTCAGCCTTTAATTCACAACCAGAAAGATAGTTCTGGGGCCTGTCTACTGAATCTTCCATGGGGTGGCAGCATGACCTTAGGTGGGAGAGAAGGTGGACAGAGATAAAGAACAGTCATGCAGGACAGAATCCTACCCATAAAATACTAAGTTGATTTGGAATATATAAAAAAGAAATTAATTGTTTTCATCTCAAATATATTATACAGCAACTTTTTGGAATTGGGCATTAAAACAAATATACAATGATTGAAAAGAAGAAGAAAAGAAGAAGGAGGGGGAGGAGGAGGGGGAGGAGGAGAAGATGGAGAAATTGAAGGCTCCTGGGGTCATTACATGAAAATCACTAACAAAGTCTCCACCTGGCTTGACTCTGACCAAAGTTGTTGCCTCAGAATCAATTAGGGCAACTACAAACTAGTGGTGAACAAGGGCACATTCGTGGTTACTTGAGTAAGCCATACTTAATCAACCTTTCTGTGTAAGCATTGTGTAGAAAATCAAAATCCTAGTGTCCATTGGTTCTAAGTCCTGTTACTTAAAATATGGTTCTTTTTTTGGATATGAAAGGGGAAATGTTTTAAAGAGGAAAATGAATGGCTTCGGATGGTTTTTCTGGCCTAAGAGGGTATTAGAGGAAACTACTTCCTATCCACTAAATACTTATCCGTATCTCAGAAGACTATCTTTGTGGGCTAGAGAGAACACAAACATGCAAAAAGAACCAGCCAGAAGGAGCTAACCTGGATGTTGCAGGGGCCAACAAGTGAAACATGAGCTTTAATCCAAAACTCTAGCTCTAAATTTTTTTTTTTAATTGGGGAACAGTGTGTTTTCCCAGGTCCCATCAGCTCCAAGTCAAATAGTTGTTTCAATCTAGCTGTGGAGGGCACAACTCAGTGGTCCAGGTGGGGATTGAACCGGCCACCTTGGTGTTATGAGCACTGCGCTCTAACCAACTGAGCTAACCGGCCACCCTGTAGCTCTTAAAATTTTTAACCAAGATGTTAATTTACTATAATTCCCCTACTGATGATATATTCTGAAAGTTAAATTAAAAAACTACTACTGTATTATTACTTTAGCTCAGCACTCTTGTTTTCAAGCATTTCCAAGAGGTAAGGCTGACGAGTGCCTGCTTTGATAAAATAGTGGAAAATACAAGTCATGCTGGAATCCAGCATTTTTCTAAACATGACATTTCAGATTCAATTTCCCATGTATCTAATTTTTTGGAAGAAAGCTCTGTTGTAGAAAGAAAATAGTCCCAAATAATTCCTACTAAGCATGAGGGGAGGAGGATAAGAGCTAATTACAAGAGAGCTAGGGTGCACCATCAAAGTCTATAGGTTTTAACTGAGCCACGCAATTTCTAACCTAAGCTATTTGAAGAGGGAGCCCCTTGCGTCTACAGAAAGACTACCCTCTAATTGTTATCTAAATCAGTGGGCTAATAAGTGAGAACTATTGTTAAAAATCTGAACAGCTCCTATCCTCCCCCTGCTGGGTACACTTCTAACAAGTTGTCATTAGCACACACCTTTCTCTGAATGGACAAGAACAAAGAGAAAGAACAAAGGAGATATAAAACAGAAAACAAAAATGCCCTAGGGTTGTTCTGAACTCCAGCCGCTCAGACTAGGAGTACGCTGCTTCACCAGCACAGTGGGAAGTTCCCAAGCAGGCAGATCCCATGACCTAACAGATGCCTCTGATGTGGATCTCTAATCAAACTAAACAAAGAATTTTAAAGAGAGAATGGAAAAAAAAAGTGGCTTGTTTTTGTGGGAAGAATATTATGCTGCCTTACCTTACCTGGAATTGGTAATTCAGCACCACACAACTGTCTGGAGTGTTCTCTCCCAGCGAAAACAATGTTCAAATTATTTATGTGTTCATCGTGTCACATTACATGAGGCTACCATGCAAAATAATCAACAAAAAGAAGCCTCAGGTGACACAGATGGTAGCATCAGTTGTTTAAGGAAAAAAAAAACAACAACAAAAACCTGATCACAAGCTTTGCATTAAAACTACTCTGACAAATGAAATCATCATAAGAAGAAAATAGAACTTTGATTGAATAATAATTCTGAGTAAATGTCAACTTCCCCCATATCCACATTCATCTTTGGCATTAAAGATGGCTTTGGAATAAAATGAGAAGGACATCGTTTCTTGTTTCACATGAATAGAGATTAAGTACTGGAAGATCTTTTGCAAAGCAAGGAGAATTCCCACAAGGCTTGGATGGGCTCAGATTTTAGAAAATGAGGGTACATATCTGTGCAGCCTAGAAGAAAATATCTTATCCTTCACACATGCATTGTCTCTAGGCATTCAGTCTCTCAGATACGTGGGAACACAGACCAACAAGCTAATAGAACAGCAGAAAAGGAAAGATGCCAACCCAAGTTTAAATACATCACCCCCCCTTTTTTTCATGGCCTACATGGAGGTGTCAGTGTATATAAAAATAACAGATACCTAGAGCACTGGGACAACCTTTTCTGAAATGTTTATGGTGGCGATCTCATGGTGAGAGTGCCATTTGTATAGCCTTAATATTTAACATGTCTCTGCAACGCTTTTGTTTCTTGCCCTTTATATTCAACAATGACACGGGTGACAGTGAGAATATCAAATACAGCTGTCAGGTTTGATATATAACCCAGGGTCTCTCTAAATCCTGGGTTTAAATAGCGATCACCCTGCCTTTGCAGCTGTAGGCACTCGGGGCGGGCCTTATCTCTGGGCTTGACACTGCCCTCGCGGCCCCGACGTGGCCTCTCTGTTATTCTCTCCGTCTGTCTGCTTCTAGAGAACTAAGCCACGGATTTCTCTTTTGTGAGTCTTTTTTAGGTTCTGTTGCCTGCCGTTCTCAGTCTGCCCCCTTTCTCATGCTATCCATAAGCTATTTTGGCATCGTGCCGTCTTCCCTCCCTGGCGCGTGACTTGCCTTGTGAAGCTCACTTACAGCTGCACGCGTCCCATGCTGGTTGGCAGGCTGAGCTGTAGGATTTCATTTTTAGTGATTGTTGTGGTACTTGATGTCCCTTCTGATGTAAATAGAGCTCCACTGTTTCCAGAAAAAAAAAATAATAAAACAGAGCATTCCATGTAAAGCCTTGTAAGTAATGGTAGGAAGCTTAAAAGAGATTAATGAATGAGCCCCATTTTGGATGTCTCCCTCATGTGTCCCCGGAGTGAAAAGGTGGCATCCATGATCTGCTCTATGCCCTCATATTTCGCCATGTTGAAAGGAGATCTTGGAAAGGGGATAATGCTTAATACACAACCCCCACCCATGGATCTTCAAGCTATTAATGGATAATTCAAGAATAAAACAGCTTGGGCTTTTTTTTTTTTCTTATTGCTATTAACAGTCATTTTTCAGAAAGCTTATAAGACAGCAGAATGCACTGACAGCTTTCATTTCTGTACCTCCTAGGACTACCTTTAGCATTGCAATGCTTATCACGGTGTAAGGCAGTGCTGTTATTTCAGTCTTCCTCCAAATGAAGACATGCCCCCATGTAGCTCTGCTGTGTGTGACTCCATATTCCCCATGAGTTATAGTGTATGCAGCATGGTTTCTGAGTGGTTTGAAGATGCCCATTGTCCATAATTTTCTGAGCTGGAAGAGCTTCCCTAGAGGCCAAATTTATATTCTAATAACATAATCCTCATTTCTCATCTCCCTAAGTAGGCTTTCAGGAAAAGATAATTCTGAAACCAAATCTACAAGCTATTCACACTTGTACGCCATTGATAATGGGCAATGGCTCTAACACAGCCCCTCAGCTGTCAACCACCAGGCCATGTACGAGTTCTGGATCATAATTAATTCTATTCACATCCATATCTATTTTATCACAATTCTGGCCTGCTAATAATTGAAAATGTGTCCCTACAAAGTTCTGACACATGTATCCACCTATTCATATAATGCCTTGTATTTCTCCCCTATCAAGAGAATACTGTTCTTACTGCAGGCAAAAACTCCCAATGATGCTGAAGCCCTTACATAGCATGGCACAGCACCGACTGAAAGCAGACCATTCGGGGATCATGCCAGTGTTGCAGACGGATGACAAGTCCCAACAATAGCTGCAATCAGCATTTTGACCCGCTTCTTTACGGACAGTGATGACAAGCTTGCTGCATCTTGAGACACATTACCAGTGCTTTGTGGGAGAAATTCCTGGACATGTCTAAGAAGTTTCTTGTTTAGAAAACCTTGGCAACGATGTCCAAGGGCTTTACTGTTTTTCATCTGTCTGCCCTATCAACTTCTGGCAAAGTGGAATATTATTCTTTGCAGCTTCTTGAGTTTCCTGTGTAATAGAAGCTGCATGCACAATAGTAGAAGGTAGTCAGGAAAATGATAAATTATTACTACCAAGGATTCCTTCTCCAAAGGCCCTCACAGCGAAAGGGTAGAACCCCTAACTGTGTCACTTGAATCATAAGATACTCCACAGTACCAATTAATGGGTAGCCCCAAAAAGGTGTACAAACATAGACAAAAGCCAGAAATGACAAAAATGCAGTAGGTCTGAAGATTAGTCAAGGCTCTTTTAACACTTGAGAATCTGTCGGAGCTGATCTTCCATGAAGAGTTGTTCTCTGGGTAGCTTTGAAAGGAAGTGAACTTGATCAAGAAGAATCTCAACCTTAAGATTTTGGAATTTGGATATTAGCTTTGTCATGAGTAGGCTTTACTTTTTCAGCTCCTAATTTTCCATATTTTATTAGGATATCGCATGTGACTATCTCAGGAAAGCTGTCATTTCCACTTTTATAGTTATATAAGTGTGGCTTACAATTTAGGATTCTGCCTACTTCTGAGCTCATGTTGTTGAATGAAATGATAAAACATTAACATTTTTACAATTATTCACAGACATATAGAACCATACATCATGGCTAAGATGAGTATTACATAATACACCTAGGGAAAGAGCAATGAGGAAATCATTGAATAAGGTTCTATTTACACATAGGAACAATAACATTTCTTGAGCAATTATTCCATGCCAGGAACAGTTCTAAGTATTTTATATGTATTCACATATTTAATGCTCATAGCAAAGCTTATGAGGCATACGTTATCTTCTTTCCAAATGTTATAGATGAGAAAAGTGAAGCATGGAGTGAATCAGTAATCTGATCAATGTCAAATTGTTGGTGAGTGGCAAAAATGAGGTTAAAAGCCAAGCAGTCTGGCATGGAACATGCAACTTTAACTATTAATCTACTGTCTATGGCCAGCACTAATTATTCCTTTGCTTTTACCAGGGATATTGCTTCATTAAGATCACCACTGATCATGGGTGTGTCAGTTATGTACTGTGACAATGCTGCATAATAAACCACTCAAAACTTCCATGGCCTATAACAAGGAGCATTTATTTGTCAAGCATCACTGGGATTCAACTGATACAGGCTAGGCTTGGCTGGGCTCATTCATTCTTCTACAAAGTGGTTCTACTTCACATGCCTCTCCACCAGTCAGTCTCTGCTTACACTTTTTTTTTTAATCAACATTTCATTGGTCTAATGCAAGCCACATGGCAGAATTCAAGAATCAGTGTGCCAGGGCCCTACCAAAGGTCTATGACAATGGGTATGAACACAAGGAGAAGTAAAGAATTAGATCATTATGTCAGTCTACTATAATTAGCAACAAGGGAAGTGAATTGGGTTGGGAACCAAGTTCTATTCTACTCAATCATCCATTCATTCATCCCCTCTGTAAGCTCTCTTATATTTCATATATAAGCACTCTCTTTATATTCTAGACATAACAAGATAAAATTCAGAGTTGCTCCTTTGAAAAGGCTTGTAATCTCATGGGTGAGATAGACAAGTCAATAACTACAATACACCGTAGTATTGCCAAATCAACATTATTATAAGAGCAAAGGCTAGAGCTCCATTATATTTAAGGGTTACATTTAAGCAGGGGAAAGGGGAAACTGGAGGAGTGACTGCTTTATGGTACTGGTTGGGCTGAACCTTGAAGTGTAGGTAGCTAAGAGACCAAAAATAAAGCATCCATTACATGCAGCAGGATGGCAAGAGATGAAGATATAAACATCTGATCATGAAGGGATTTGCATGTCATCCTGTTCAAACAGTATCCTGATGACAGTAGGAGGCTATGAAGTGTTTTGAGCAAGTTATCAAACTTTGTGTACCAACAATAAACAATGGTTGAGAATTTTCTGATGAATATTTTAGAAATTAATGTATAGGTAAGTGGTATCTTACAGAGGGACGCCTCCTAGAATGTTCCTTCATTATGAAGTCCTTAAATACACTTGTTGATGTCCCAGACTATAATCAGGCCCCTGAGGGACTGGTTCACAGTTACTAATAAACAACATGTAAGAGAAACACCAAAAGATCAATTCATTTATAGACACAGAGAAATACAACTATCACACAAACTATAAAGGTTTGAGTCAGCAGGGTTGGCACATTGTGTCTGCCAGTGGCCAAACTATGTCGCCAAGCAATAGAGATAATAAAAGCTTATTTTTTGAGTACTGTGAAATATTGCAGTGACAAAGACCCAAAAATCAGAAAGTGAGGCAGACATGGGAATCAGATTTCTTGGTTAGCATGGAATCACAAAGGTGATAAAAGAATTGAGTGTTTAACAACAGGTGAGAATACCGGTTGTTCAATTTTATAAGAGTTGGACTTTCCATTCAGATTAGAAAGACTTGAGGGCTCTCTGGCTCCAAATCTGAGGGCCAGCTTTGCCAGTGGGACATATGACACTGTGACAATTAAGTTCAAGAACTCATCCTAGAAAAAGTGCTATATGCCTCATTGCTGAATAGCACTATGATCACCTTCAAAGTACTCCCCTTGGGAACCTATGCACTGATGCCAGTGCCTAGTTTACCCTTCAAAGCAATTTGGGAACTCTTTTCCTGGAATGGCCATCAGAGTTGTTGTCCTATTACTCTTGATGTTCTGATGTCACCAAAATGTCTTCCTTTCAATATTTCCTTTATCTTTGGGTAAAGAAAAAGTCATTGGGGGCCAGATCAGGTAAGTAGGGAGGGTGTTCCAATACAATTATTTGTTTACTGGCTAAAAACTCCCTCATAGACAGTGCCATATTGAGCTGGTGCATTGTCGTGTTGCATGAGCCAGGAATTGTTGGTGAAAAGTTCAGGTCATTTTCATCTAATTTTTTCACACAGCCTTTTCAGCACCTCCAAATAGTAAACTTGGTAAACTGTTTGTCCAGTTCATACAAATTCATAATGAATAACCCCTCTGATATGAAAAACTGTTAGTAACATCTTTGCAACAAGTTCACAAATTTAATTGTCAGACCTCGTAAATAAATTGATATCTAATGACTAGGGTCCCCTCTTCATTTCATACTTGTTACCATTTGCCCAACAACATAGCTTCTTTTCCTGCATTTTCATGGTTGACTAATGCCTCTTCTGTGTGGCACCTTTTTTCTTTAAATATGTTAATACTTCAACCAGAGGCCATCTGGTCTGTCATAAGTCTGCTGATCTATGATCTAATATTGATTTATCATTTATCTCCCAAAAAGCCAATTATTTCCTTCATTGTCAACATTCCTAGTGGGCTCCTTCTGGTAGCCTCTTAGTACTAAAAAAACAAGGACACTAGAAAGCACAGTCACTATTATATAAACATACATTTGCAGTCCAGTTAAAAAAAAAAACAGACATTTTTTTGCTTATTTAATGATGAATCTCCACTGGTGAGTTTTGACCTGCAATAAAAGCCTGAGTTTGCTCTAAATTATTTAGATCAATATATTCATGAAAACATATTTTTCATTGAAAATTTTAACTTCAAGTAATGCATCTTTCTAATTATATAGTAAAGGGCAACAGATACCTCTAGGTAATCTTTGAAATAGGAGAAGAAACAATTTGTTTGTTCTCTGATTTCCCATTTTCTTTTCCTATGTTCTATATAACCATGGGCAAAATATTTGAATGAAACAGAGTTTTTGTTTATAGATGACTGTCTTCTGCTAATGTTGAGAAACACTCCTTACTCCTAAATAATAATTTGATGATATTATATATATATATTTCCCTGGCAATGAATGAAGGAAAAGGAAATAAAGTAAGCAATCTCTAAATCGATCACTAATATTGGGTATTTATGGCTTCAACTATGTTTCTACAAGTAATTAAAATAAGCTACTGCATGCACCCATGATCTACAAATCATGCAGGAAAGTCAGAAATGGTTTATACCAGTATGGAAAATTGCTACTTTTGTTGGTCAGTTTCTGTTTCTTTTTTCTTTTTCTTTTTTTTAAAGAAAAAGAAATCCATATGATTTATGGATTGGAGAACAGACTATCACATTTATTAGAATGCTTTTGTTTTCAAGTAATAGAAAACACAACTCTCAAATAGGCTTAATTACTAAAGATAACATTGCTATTGTGGTTGAAAATTCTTTTAAGTAGTGCTTGAACCACAGCTCCAAAAGTATTATCAGGACTTGTTTTACTTTTTTTCACAAGTCTCAATCCTCTCTCTAGGCATTTCCTTCATTCACTAAAGGCTGCTTTCCTCATAGTCCAAGATGGATCACAGCGGCTCCTAAGAAATCATACTTCAGCATTTCTATCCAGTAGAGAAGTGCATTCCTGCCACAAAATCCAAATAACTGACCTGAGATCCATTCTGATCAGACCACATCTGGACAAATCACCATGGCCAGGAAGCCTACGTGCCATCTCTGTACCTGTCAATCAAGTCAGCTTCCTTCGCCACGTGGTCTTCATGGGAGCGGGGAAGAGATGTTCATTAAAATCAGGGTAGGGGACCAGAGAGAGGGAATCAATGTGGAAGTCAAGGAAATGACGTCACACTGGCTTTAACATTAAATATACACATTAAAAATCATTCCTCTTTGCAGCAATGTATTTGGGCCATATGAACAGAGCACACAAAGAAAATCATTTTAATGAAGTTTTCAATGAAAATATTCACCTGTAAAAAAGGATCAATAGGAATAATGAGAGAACGTCATTGAACTATATAGATTGCGATAATTGGTATCTACCTTTGAGCACAGCAGAACTCCACACCTGTTTCCATTTGCCATTCAGATATCCCAAAGTACCCCTGCTAATCAGAAGCTGTTGCAAATTACTAAGTTCACCTTCCCCTTTTGTTTTCTAAGCAGCCACAAACCCCCAGTCCAGTTGTGCTTATTATCTTTTGTCACCATCAGTAAAATGATGAGTAATAAAAAGGTAGGAGGAACGCTAATTCTAATTCGTCACTGGCAAGCTTACTCCACTCCAGGGTGTTAAGTTTGCAATCCAGTTAGGAGAGCAAGTCATTTGAAAACTAGAAAACAATTACCACGTGCAAATTGAGCCCTGCATTTCTGCATTGTAATACTCTGCCTGTTTGATGTTTGCTCTACATTTTACCTTGTTTTAAATTGCTTCTATTGAGAAATCTACACCTTAGTTTCTTTTTTCCTAAAGAGATACTAATTATCCTTAGATAGTGAATAAACCACAAGTCTGAATTTCCATCTTCAAGGCCATTGAAACCTGTTATATCTTTATCTGTTTCTATTTGCCGGAAAACGTTTATTCTACTTCAAGTGACACTGAAATCTTTACTGGCTCCTGCAAAAGTAAATTTTTTTGCTTGTAATCTAAAAACAAGGTAAAGTGACTTGACAGTTCTCCTCTTTATATGCTTTCGAGAGGAATCACCATTTTTCAGGTCCTACCAGCCCTGAGCAGTGGGGAAATTTCAAGGTGTCAATTTAATAGCATTGAGACTTCGATGAACTGAACCATCAAACTGTTCTGTGCATTAAATAAATTGTACATTGGCAATAAATATTCCCTTAGTCAAGGTTTGTGTTATAAGGATTTAAGATGAAGATGCTCAGCAATAAAGTGTATATATATAACCAACAGCCTTGGCAAAAAACTGATTCAATGTAGGTTTAAAATCAAGTTTCATACAAACTTACAAGTGCTTTAATGAATTATTAGGTATTGTATTCTAATAAAATCTTGACTTCTATGCAAATCAGCTAAGGAAAGATTTATTTGCTTTATATTAATATTTCTATATTATAGAACTTAATTTACTTTCAAGAGCTCCTGTTTTAACCATTACCAGTTCGTACATAATAAAGGAGTGGAAAAAAACAGTGTGTGTTACAGCTAACTATCTGAACTAGTAAGATATTTTGTTGCTTAATCACAACATAAAACTGTATCCGTAACTATTTGTTATAATCATAGCTAACTTCAGAAGAGTTATTGATATTATAGAATATCTGTGTATACTTATTATAGGCAAACTTGAGGTTTAAAAAAAGGCAATAAATTAAAAGGATGTTCCCCAGTACATTTTTATAATTAATATTTAAATTCTTTTTTTTTATATTTTTTTATTGGGGAATTGGGAAAGGGGAACAGTGTTTGGAAATTGGGGAAGGAGAACACACAAGTTTTTGTGCTTTAATCTTCATTGTGGAGGGCGCCAGTCGCCATCTGGCTTCCCATCGGTAGCTCATGGCCTCTAAGCTCAAGGTGCTGTGTTCAATCTTAGTTGTGGTGGGCGTAGCCACCATCCCATGTGGGTGTCGAACCAGCAGCCTTGTTGTTAAGAGCACACGCTCTATCCACTGAGCCATCTGGGCGGCAGCTCAGCTCAAGGTGCCGAGTTCAGCCTTAGTTGTGGGTGGGCGTAGCCCACCATTGAACAGGCAGTCTTGTTACACCAGCTAACCATCCTGCCACCTGTTGGCAATTCAGTGACAGCTTAGCTTGGGCGCAGCGTCACTGGCCCATATGGGAATCGAATTGGCGGCCCTGTTGCTCAGAGCTCACGCTCTTAAGCCAACTCTTAACCAACGGAGCCACTTGGCCGGCCCCAATATTTAAATTCTTAATTTGCCCCCATGTCCTTCCTGCTAAGACTGCCCTCAGTGTTCCTAACTCAGGCAGAAGCCACTGCCACCTGCCTGGTATTTCTGACCTTACCTGTTGATGATTCAGTGGCGCGCCCCGCATTTCTCCCGCACAGCAGTGAGGCACCATTCCCCAGCTGCTGAGAATCGAGACTGCTGGAAAGTTTCAGCTGAGTCTCTCTCCAAAATTTCCCAAAGCCAGTGGTTCCCAAACTTTAACACATATTACAAAAACACTGGGAGAGCTTAAAGCACAGATGGCTATGCCCCCAGATTTCTGATTTAGTAAGTCAGAGGTTGGGCCCAATAGTCTACCTTTGTAACAAGCACCAAGGTGATGCCCATAAAGCTGTTCTGGGAACAACACTTTGAGAACCACTGCCTTAAGCTGAAGAGAGCTGCCTCATCCAAGGTCACATCTCCCTCCTGGGTAGCAGCCCAAGTCCACTGGCCAGGCCTCTTTTCCTCTAAGGAACAAATCTAAAGGGCCATTTCAGCCCCAGATCTGGTGATAAGGAGATCCTATCATTGTATGGTGCTTTAATAATTCCCTCAGTACAAACCTATCTCCGTTCTTCTCCTATAGCTATTGATGCTAAGTGTATTACAAGACCCAATTGACCTACTTAAAACAACTGAATAACATTTTAATGGCTCTTCAATATCTCTAGAATGCCCTCCAAACTTGTGTCTATCTTTTACATTCACCCCAATTCTGGATCAATAAAGCTACTTAACTTCTATTGGCTGTTGAATGCTGCTGGAGAAAAAGTGTACAAATTCATAATGTTCTGCTCAAATGAACCCTCCACACTGCCTGATAGTACTAGAGTGTGTCTAGGTAGTTTTCTCTCTCACTTTCAATGTTAAGTATTTTTTTTCCTATTTTCTCCCTACCTCCAACTCTACTATTCCCTAACATCCTCTCAGAAGATGGCCTTTTCATCACTTTACCTAATTGTACAAACCAGATGCCAAAGTCATCCTCCATAGCTCCAAAATCTAGTCCAATATCAAGTTCTGACTGATCTATTTACAAAATATCTCTCAAAATTTTCTACGTCTTTCCTTCCAACAGTCCACTGATGGCAATGGTGCCAGCAAATATTATTTCTTACTCTGATAAAATTAAATCTTTTCTGACTAGACCCAGCTTTTTGTCACCTCCAACTTGTTCTCTATCTTGGCAACGTTTTTAAAACAAAAAGCTTTTATTTTTTCCTCTCCTTTTGAATGTACTTTCTATATCTTTCCACTACAAATGTCCCCATGACCCACCCCCACCCTATACATACACATACAGGATAAGGTTCAAAATTCTTAACTTGGCTTACAATACTGTTCATGACCAAATCCTGTTTATATCTCTTGCCTTATTCTGTATCCCCACATATAACATAATATGCCCCAGTCATGCTAAACAACTTGAACTTCCTGAGCCCTTGCATAAGCTACTCATTCAGAAAAATGTGTCTGAGTTCCCAAAGCTAATGAAACAAACAAGCAAACAAACAAAAATTATGGCAACAAGTTTTAAAGCTTTCCAATCTTTGAGACTACAACCTCAGATCCTTCCAGGCTGGTTATGAAATTTCAGGTTAAGAAACACTGTCATAGAGGCACTGCTCTATAACAATAGCAAAATCATTATAGAATTTTAAGGTAAGAATGACCATAAAATAAAAGCAAGGCCAACTCGCTTATTTTCCAAAATGATGTTCAGAGGCATTTAATCATGTCCAGTGGATACTAAAAAGAGTCAGAACTAGATTGGGAGAAAGGTGAAAAAAGTTGAAGGAAATGTATAAAATACCAATTAATACAAATTTTTAAAAAAACGAGAAAGAAGAAAGAAAGAAAGAAAGAAAGAGGGAAAGGAAGAAAGAGGGAAAGAAAGAAAGAGGGAAAGAAAAGAAAGAAAGAAAGAAAAAAGTGATTATGAAGGCATCACCATCAATTTTGAAATCTAATACAGACAAATCCAATGTATGTGTGGGGATGCTTAGGACAAAATCCCATACTGGTCTCCAAGACAGTCACGGTCCCTTTCAGAAGCACTGTTGCCAATGGGTTTTTGTTGAAGGCAGTGAAGACTTAAAATGAAAGGATTTAGTTATCTCCTGGATTCTTTGAGCATGCTGGATGTAGCTCCAGCAGTTAATGTCTCAAGAAGAAATGTATTTTATATTATTAGGTATGCAAACACATGAAACATATGCTCATACACACAACTGAATAAAAATTTTCAAAAAGCCAACTCTAATGTATTCTACTTTATTTTGTTCTATTCTAAGTTATTACAAAAAGGGTTAACCACAATATGCTTAATTGTTTTCACAGTCCATTAATGGGTTGTAGCCCACAGTTTGAAAACTAATATACACTTGATTTCTCATTACTTAGTTGGCATTTGAGGTTTGCCTTGTATTCCATTATCCATAACAGCCATATACTTTATAATGCCCCTAGCATATTTTGCCATCTTGGTAAATTGTATTTGGTCCCCCAACAATACTTATTAAGATTAAGCCATGCAGTAGGAAGAAGGATATAATGTGTCTTAGCTCAGGCTGCCATAACAAAACATCTTAAACTGGGTGGCTTGACCAACAAAAATTTATGTTCTCACAATTCTGGAGGCTGGAAGTCTATGATCAGGGTGTCAGCATGGTCAGGTTGTGGTGAGAGCCTCCTTCCTGGCATTCAGACTACCACATTCTCGTTGTGTCCTCCACAGTGGAGAGAGAGAGAAAGAAAGCTCTCTGGCATCTCCTCTTATATTACGAGGAGTATAGTGGATCTTGCAAAGTCAGATATTACAGTGTTAGAAATCCTTGCCAGGGTTAACTAAGGTGTGTGTCCTGGGTAACAGCAGGAGATGCCCAGCATCCCAGGAATTTTCTCCGTGCAGACAGAGTTGACATTAAGAAGATACAATAAGGATAGAAATCAAGGCCTAAAGCCAGGCAAGATCTACACCTCAAAAGGAGATACCCAGAAGCCAGCAGATAAGGATAACCTAACATTTACGTATGTTCTCAAGTTGCCCAAATGTCATTCAGAGACAGGAGTAAGAGAGGGGAATGGAGACAAAGCTGTAAGTCTGAATATGTTCCACAAAGATATTGAGAAAGACAGAAATAAATTGTTAACTGGAGTAGACTGCAATATATTTGCTAAGTTTGTGACTTACAATGTGACACAATGGTACTTCACTTTTTTTTTATGCTCACTCTCCATTAAAATGTTCTGACTTGTCATTATAACTTAAGAAAATTATAAGGTGATGTCTAAAAATACCACATAGGTTATCATAAGAAGCTTGGGTCAAAAACAGTGTGATTTTATGCTAATACTTTTGGAACCAAGTAGTGAACTCCTCACTTCCCTTTATTCCAAAGATGATAATAGAGTGATCTATGCCACATGTCAATATCACAGGTATCACACAAATTTTCAAATAGTTCTCATGTATAAAACTTGTGTTTTCTGTACTGTTCTATGTAAAACTATTCTTGGGAGTCCTCCATAATACGCGAAAAGATAAATGTATAACAAAGATTCAATTCAAGACAGTGAGTTGTTTCTGGATACATTTGTAACTGAACATTAGAATGAAGTTCATTTGGCCACTGAGCACCTTATACTATTGCCATTTGTGCTACACTTAGCTACTTGTCTGTGATCCGTGACTTTTATTGTATGCCTGCTGTGTATTTATCACTGTGGTAAGTAGGCATTGAGGATACAAATTGAACAGGACACCATTCCTGCCCTATAAAAGCTGACTGCCTAATCCAAGAAAGAGAAAATTAAACAGTTACAAAACATTAATACTGCAGCTGTGGCATGTTTCCTGTGCTATAGGAGCAAGGAGGTAGGTCTTCTCTGCTATGTAAGGGGGCTGTGCAGGGATGGCTTCGTGTAGAGGTGATAACTGGGCTAAATCTTACAGTATGGGGAGGAATGCTGTGTTATTTTTTTTTTAAGAAAAGCATTCTCTTTTCACACCAAAGATACTTGACTGAATCTAGTGAAAATATTAGAATGGAGTAATTTGCTGCCACAAAAAAATGGTATATTTAATTTTGAGGTTTTACCTCATGATTTCATGCATTCAGGGTATAACAAATAAGTCATTAAAGATAACTTTTAAAGTCCATGCAGTAGTTATTTATTTTGAGGAGATTGTAATATATGCCCATAGATATGAACAAATATCAATGATCCTAATAGTATCAGACTGACTACTTGTGGCTTGGAATAAAATATCTAGCAATGACATTATATGCTAAGATTATTTTGTACTCCAAAATATTTAGACAGATGAAGATGAAGTAACCTGAAAAACTTCTCAATGATTCAAAAATGGCTTGAGTGATGTTGATAAAATGAGATTATAAATACATATTTTTTCCAAGTTAAGCCAAATTCACTTTCTCAAGAATTTTAATTTGGAACAGATTCCAATTGGCTTTGGGTGCTGGACTCTGCAAAACATGTAACATTAAGACTGGGATGATCTTGTTTACCTATCAGCTTTGTTGGGCAAACAGGAAGCCTAACTGCAGAAGAATACATGCAGAGGGAAGAATTAAAAGGCCATGTGAACCCAAAGAGAAGAAAGGAGAGATGGGAGTAAGTTGGCTACCTTAGTTTTGGGGTTGTCTTCATTGCCTTGGTTTGGGGACTTTTAGGTTTAGTTCTTTGCAGAGCTTTAGCTACACTTCTCGCTNGATAACACTGTATTGTACAGTAGCCCCCATTCTCCACTGATTCCATTATCATGGTTTCAGTTACCCACCATCAGCCGCAGTCCAAAAATAAATGGGAAATTCCAGAGATAAACAAATCATAAGTTTTAAATTGCACGCCATTCTGAATGGCACAGTGATATCTCCCCCTCTCCTGCTTTGTCCGAGCAGGATGTGAATCACCCCTTTGATCAGCATATCCATCTTTAGAAGGTACCCTCCTGTTAGTCACTTAGCGGCCATCTCCATTATCAGAATAGTTATCAAGGAGAAAGAGAGACCACATTCACATAACTTATATTCAGCATATTGTTATAATTGTTCTATTTTATTATTAGTTACTGTTGTTAATCTCTTACTGTGCCTAATTTATAAATGAAACTTTATCATAGGTGAATATGCTTAGGAAAAACCATAGTATGTATAGGGTTCAGCTCTATTCACAATTTCAGATATTTACTGGGGCTCTTGGAACAAATTCCCCATGAATAAGGGGGACTACGGTATAGCTGAAATTTGCTAAGGGAGTAGAACTTAAATGTTCACACACACACAAAGATAAATATGTGAGATGATGGGTGTGTTCATTAACAAGATGGGGGAATCTTTTCACACTGATATATCTGTGAACTCATCACATTGTACACTTTACATATCTTATAATTTTGTTAATTATACTTCAATAAAAAATGATTTAAAAAGAAACCAATGTGGACTAAAGTTATTGGAATACTAAAGTTATCCAGAGGAGAAACTAAAAGGATTTTGTGAGAAAAACTCTTCTAACACCTGTCCCCTCAATTTTCAAAGGTTTCAATCACATTCTTTAAAAAAAGAAAGAATTAATCAGATCCTGACAAGAAAAGGGGATCCCTGACCTTAGCGAAGAGGTTCCATAGTGCTTTTACTGAATAACAATAATAATAGTTATAGACAATATCTTTGGGGAACTTACTATGTGCTAAACACTTGGCTAGACATTACACTCATGTGATCCCAGATCTGAAACCTACTGTTTGTTTTTCATAACTCTCTGAGCAGCAACACGTGAACCAACTGNTCCTAAAAAAGAAACACTCACCCTTATTCTCCCCTACCACAGAGATCCCGGAAGAACCTGCTCACTGTACCAGTGCTAGGGCAAAGGTCAAGGGCAAAGAAGGAAGGATGACTTTAGAAAGTCTTTAAAGAAGAAAGAGACTTCCTGGGACAGCCGTATCCGAGCTGAGAATAGCCTCCTAAAATGATTGTATGATTGTCATCCCTCTACAAGATAAAGAGCACTTAGAAGGGACATGTCATATCATAAAGACACCTCAGCTGCTCAGAGGGCCACTGCTGGAGTGTGTGATTGTTTCCAGAGCTCTAAGCAAAAGAGGCATTAGACGCAGCCTCTGGACAGGCTGGCAGAAGAGAAAGCAGCTTACAAGGAGTTACGTACAAGTCTGAAGCTTCTTCCAGACTTATGTGGGCCCTTGGGTCTGGTCTGAACAAGAAGGAAAAGGTCCCATTCGAGGGCAGGTTTCATCAGGATGCGATGTATACAGGAAAGTGTATACCAGTGATCGTATTATGTCCCAGAGGCTCATGTAAAATTAAGTGGGTAGTAATTTTTCCCCCTCCCAAGAAGTAAGTACTGCATAAACTTGAACTGAATAAATTCATAAACGTTTGAACAACTTGTGTCTCACTTCTTTAACCAAGAATACTACTCAGCACTTGGATGACTTGAACGTTTACCTGTGAATTCACGGGCCAATAAGAGCTTGGGAAAAAAGTTCTTCAAAATCGAACACCAAGGAATGTTACTATTATCTACACTACTACCATCAAAAGAAGCAAGATGCATCATAAATTATATATTAATTAACTCCATAAGGGTGAAAATAAATTAGTTCTGCTAGTAAGTAACAAAATGCTGATAACTCTCATTTCAATAACCCTCATTCAGTTTCACCTTTTAGGAGCATTTCGAACTTTTATCATTAGTGTGTTAAAGTAGACATGGAGACGGAGTCTGTGTTTTCTATAATTTTGCAGTAATAACACCATTTCTGACATTCTTTGTCTCTGCCATCAAGGTAATATAATTTGCTTCTTAAATACATTTCTGAATGAAGATAAAATAACAAAGAAGCACACCAGTGAATTTACCTCCTTGTAATACGAGTTACAGCGAGCCTTGGTTAATGCTAAGGAGAGAGAGAGGACAGGGGCTCAGGAAACCAGACTAGATTTTCCCTTTCTCTTACTTGTCCTAGTTTATGGGTTGTTATTATTCTGAATTCCATAAATTACTTGTAATTACATTTTGGTCTCCTCTCCATTTCTCATAATGTTGAAGTGTTCACTGTAGCTTACCAAGAAGCCTTCAGTGTGGTTGCACAGGAAATCGGAATGAACAAAATCATGCCAGCCCTATTCTCTGCATCCTATTATCAAAGCCCATTTAACCACTCTCCTAGAGGTGGGCCAGTCACCCCTAAATTACACTACCAACTCATGGAGACCACCTAGGGCGACTTATGCACAGTAGTTTTTAGAGGTTTTCCATGATCCTTTATTCAGCAATATTGATAATGCTCATCTTAGTATTTGGTGAATGATTCTGAATCTAAAGCACCCTTTTCTCCCCTAATCCTCACACTTCTAGNATACTAAAAATAAAATAACATAAAAGTCAGGGAGCTTCTCAAGAAATCTCCTCACATACAATTTTATTGAACACATCTAAATAAGTCAGTACTGTGGGTGGGTGCTAGGAAATGCTGTAACTTAAAGTACTTATGTTATAGCTCTGAAAACACGGGTCCATGAGGAAATTAAATTGTGAGAACTAAATGATATGCTCCATCCACAAGCACGTATTTTGAAGATATGACATGCTGTCACATGGTATAGAATCTCCCACTTGTAAGCTGAAGTAACCAGCTGACTTCTCTTTGAGAGAGATGTCCATGATGGAGCTGAGAAGCTGCTTACCATTTGACAGGATAATTCTTTGCCATATCTTGCTTTAGTTGCAGTTTAAAGATCCTTAAATTTAAGCTAAAAGTATCCAGTCCAGGACTTTGAACACAGACCTTGCTCAGGGATGTTAAGTAACAAATTAACTACCCTGATTTATTCCTAAGGAATTTACTATCTAAAAGTTTTCCTATTCCTACCTATTCCTGAAGGACTTGCTTCCTAAAATTATTTTAACAAGATGAAGTTAACTTAGAGTTTATGCATATGAAAGCATAAGGAAACATGTATTTAAGAAAAAACAAATAAATTGCCCTTGGTTGCCTATTTTTATAAGCCAAAATCACTCCAAAAACAGGACTGGGACATTTCTAGCATCCAGTGGGTACACAATTATGTTAAATGTTACTAGAACAATTCAAACTAAGAGTAAAAGTGCAGCATTTGTAGGTGATTTGTGGAAAAAGGAATAATTTAAATAAATATAACACATTATCCTCAACTAAGTACGAAGTTTGGAAACATAAATCAGTCAATCAACCAACCAATTGATCCCCAGCATTTGATGCTTCAAAGATATACTACTTTTTCATCTCCACCAGAATTCCATTTTATAGATAAGGAAACGGATACACAATGACCCCTACTTACCACAGGAGGCAGTGCTGGGACGATAGCATTCTAGCTAGACTCGTACCCTCAAATCAGTCACCTTTGCAAAGGGTGTAAGTGGAAATTAAAAGTGGAAATTGAAGATACGTAAAATACATTCATGCAATATAACCACAGAGAAAAAAGATTACCAAAACATATTTTCCATTATTGAGACAGAATAAAGAAAAATGCTCCAATAAGTAGCTTCTCCATCGACTACCGGAAAACAATAGGGCTCATGTAGTTGCACTCCCATAGGAAGGTGCACAGACTGAACTTCTAAAGGGTTTGTGTATTATTTTTTAAAATGGTGAATTTCACCTTTGAGGCATTGCCATCTACACTGCTTCTTTCTTTAACGGAAGATAGTTAAACAAGTTATTTATGTTTTCCTAAATGAAAATAAAGTTCATAGAAAGAATACACTTTTGAAATTAAGATCTATAATAAAAGATGGATTTTATAGAGCTCCTATGACTTTGCCATCCCTTTTAGAGTATACGATTGAATCAGTTAAAGACTTGGAAAAAATAAACTCCGGGGAGCCATTCAGTATTGACTAAAGAAATACACTCTGTTTTAATGGGAGTATTTTTGCTGTTGATTTCATCACTTATTTCTGAAACGCTGTGATGAAGCCCTTGGAAGCCTAGACTTCTCAGATTCTTGCATGGAGTCTATGGAACTACAGAATAATTTAAGCTTTTCCTCTGAATTAGAATCTTTCCTTCTGTAGTTCATCAACCTCATCTGTCACGTATATGCCACTGAAATGAGAAAACCTCAGAAGGCAGGAAAAAAAATTAAAAACAAATTAATGTGGGAAGATGATATAAATCAAGTGGTACAGCCAAAACTGAATTATCAGAAGATCTTTCAACAGGAGTAAATATATATTCCTTTCTCAAGAGGAACCCATTATGTGTTTTTGTTTGCACTATTATACATCAAGTGGCATATTAAAGAAATAGATTTATTGGGATTTAGAATGTGTTTTACTCTGATAGGAAAGAATAGTGGTCCTTCAAATTTAATTTGAAAAGGCTTAAACCATGAAAGTCTATATAGGACCTGGCGAGCAATGCATGCTAAGAAAAACAAATACTATTTTTAACTTAAAACACATAAATGAATTTTCGCCCATAAGAAAAAAAATAACCAAAACAGTACCATGAGAGCATAATCATTATTTATTCTATCTAAAATCCTCAGAATCTATTCAGCCAAATAGCAGATTGATGTTTTCATGGCAAATCATGCTCTGTTTACTGAGATGGGAAAGAAACAATTAAAATAAGAGTTGCTTGTGTTTTCTAAGCTTGTTTCTCTTCTGTGTTAAACTGATTGGCTTTTCCAATGGGTTTTGAAACACGCATCTATANTACATAGAGTAAACTTTAGTAATACAATACACAACTGCTTTTTGATAAGTCATAGGTTAGGGCAGCATTAGGCATAAAAAAGAAAAAAAAAAGATTGTGAAGAGACAAATGTGGCCTTAATGACGTCAACTATATTTTCTTATTGAGTGGCTACCCTCTTCATTCCATTATTTAGCAACATTACAGAGGCTCTCCTTGCTACCGGCTCCCTCTAAATTCCTTTCCTTTTAACTCTTTAGAAGTTTAGTCACACAGAAGGGATTGATAGTTTAGTTACTCAGTGTAAGCCCTCCCAGGAGAACTGTCATTTTAAGTCTTTAATTAAACAGAACAATCTTTTACTGCAGGATTTTTCAAAACGTAGTCAATAGAAAAGGGAGTATTTGAGAAATAAGGACGTTTCCCTGATGACTCTTATCATACCGGGTAGGTTAACTGTTCATTCCATCTCTCTTCTTAATAAATCAGGACTTGTTTGGCAAAAATAATAATAAAGTACTAAGCAGAAGTAATTCTCATACTAATTCGGTCTTATCATTGTAACCATTATCACTGCTATTTTCATTTGTGAATCATCTTTTGTTTTTCTTTGAAAGTTTATGTATTCTCCCCATAAAAGAAAAGAAAACAAAAAAAGGAGAATGGACTCAATGCGGGATTAAACAGGTGATATCAAAGGAGACATGGCACCAATAACAATTTTTGTAATCATATGTAAAATACAATAGTTATAGAAAAAATGACAAACAAAAGAGATAACTTACTCAAACTGATTTTGTGCATGCTGGTCTCTTGCAAAGTTCCACAAAAATTTGCAATACAAGTGCTTAAGGCAAATCATGCTAGTACAGTGCCCAGGTGGTGAATTTGTTGCCTATCTGCCACATCGTATCTGCTGCAGCAGTAGAGACTGACTATAATCTCACGATTAAGTTTGAGGAGATCTGGTACTCCTTTAACCAAGATAGCTCAGGTGGCAGGTCATGTCATTGGCCAATACCCCTAATAGTTGTGACCACAAGGCTTGGATCTCTGATCGTGACAGGCAGAGAGTTGGTGCCTTATGACGATAAAGTTTAAAAACCCCACAGCCTAAGAGCTGAGGTCTCTCCCAAGTCTGATATTTATTTCAACCAAAGTGCAATGGACAACAGCAAGCCCCACATCTGCAACTTCTATTATTCTGTGAATATTCTAAATAAATGGTTCCCCAGTAACACAGGTATGAATATTTGTGAGGTCTGACCATTTGCCTTTGTTTTTATAAAAATATTAAAATGTACACTACAATATAATGTGTGTATACTGATATTGATTTATCAAGTACTTACTATTCATTCATTTCTCAGCAAAAACATCTGGGAGGACAGCTCTGTGCCAGAAACTGTGTTACACATGGCACATACATACACAGAACTGGGACACAGGACAAAGAGCAAGAAAAGGCTTTGAAATTAGAATGACCGGGTCAGAATCTTGGTGCTGCTAGTGACTGGCTGTGTGACTTGGGGCAAGTTAAACTCTCTAAGCATATTTTTTTGTTCCATAAGATGAATATGCTGACAAGGTTGTCACAGGTATTAATGAAAACATATGAAAACAACCTAACATTCATACGATGGCTATATTATTCCATCTTGGTCAATTTGTTTATATTATCGCACTTCTTTAAAAAAATAACATTGGTAATCAGGACACATAAATACCATATTTTGCCATGTATAATGTGCACGCACGTTTCTTTGCCCAAATTTTCAAGAAAAAATCTTTCATTTTAATTTTTTAATTAAAATTTTTACTTGTTTGCATTTAGGTACTTGTTTTTTTGTATTATAAAGGAATTTTAGCATTTATGTTTTAACACATTATGGTACAAGAAATTTTATGTAATGGTAACAAATTTACAATATTTACGCATCATAGAAGGCCGAGAACTCTTTGTGGTTGCAAGTTTGTGGTAAGTTCAACAAAACCCATTATCGTATTCCAGGGTATTATTTTGCATACGGATATAGTTATTGATTTCTAGAATTACACTTTTAACTCATAGGCATAAATAAAACAATTAAAAACATTTATATAGATTAGTACTACCCATGTATAATGTGCATCTTTATTTTTCCCTCACAAATTTGGGCAAAAAAGTGCACATCATACACAGCAAAATACTGTAGATTTTTCTTTTTAAAAAAAATCACCAACAGGTTTTGTCACCGTGAAAAGTCTGAATTTTAAACAGATTCTTGGACTGGGGGCTCATATCCATCAGCTCATTAAACGGTAGCACCTGTTTCATCCCCAGTAGCTTTTCCAGAACTGCTACCATCACCATAAAGCTCCACGAGTTTTCTCAATTCAAACTTGGGCTTCTTCAGCATTTTGATCTTTCTAACAAAGACATCATGGAGAGGACAAATAGATTGGCAAGCCTTTTCTATGTCTTTTCCAACGCTATCTGGAATCAATTTATTGATTACTTCTTTCATTTGTCTGCACCTCTCAGGTCATGATTTCCATCTTCTTCTGGATTTGGCAGACCTATTGATGATGAGCATAAGCGGTCTTCTGAATCTGATTGTTGCATTTTTTAGTAAAACCAACATGGGATAGATGAAGCAAATAACCGTCAGTAGTCTTGACATCGACATGAACTTCAATCAAGGTCTGCCATTTTTTTTGACCATGGAGCACAGTTTGACACAGGTAAAATCCATGCCATGAAAATGAGTCAGGCAGTTTTTGCCCTGAACATCCTCAGTAATTAACTTGAATGTTCTAAATGAAACTTCATCATTCTGCAGATCAGCTAGGCTCACTTCAAAAACACTCCACTTGAGACCATCAGATACAATTTTGGTTCTTTGAGTTCTCGTGGCTAGTGTTTTCCCAATATTTCTTATATTGAACATAGCTGTTGCTTTCACATCATACCAATCTTTCTTAGAAAACAGATCAACCACTTTTTCCTTGGCTCCCCTCTTGCCAC
>NW_017732379.1:242143-243038 GCF_001890085.2 Hipposideros armiger | reverse complement strand
GCAGAGATCAGAATACCAATTATTTTATCTAAATTTTCTTTCAGAAAAATTACATTACGAACTATTAAAGCCCAGCTTAAACTGATTATAGCACAGCGATGCATCTATACCACTATTGTTAGTACCAGGAAATGCTATGGAAGAATCACAAAATATACATTGTTTGATAGCCTACCACATGTCAGAAGTTTGACAAGGCAAACATGAGCTGGCTTCAGTATTTTCAGATACACTCTGAGGATTCAATTTATACCACAGACCCCTTGAATTACGTTGCAAAAAAAAAATAGATGTTTTTTTGCTGTGAGACAGAATGCAAAGAGTAGATGAAAAAAATATATCAAATGAGACTGCTTTTAAAAATAATTACTTCACCATGGTTATCAAATTTAACGCTTTCAGATCCTCCAACTGTACTAGTGGTCTCTTATTTTTGTCTTCTTGGCATTCATTTTCCCTTTTTCTGGCAAGTATCACTCTATTTTTCTTTGCAAAGTTAATTCAGGTAAATCTGCCCCCCCCCATCCATCCTGTTCTGAGGGAGGGGAAGTCACTTATACCCAAATAGATTTACAACGAGAAACACAAGGACAGGCACACGACCCTTTCTGAACCAGGGTGTCAGCCCAACACTCAGAAATCATGGGAAAGAGAAGCTAAGTGGGTAAGTCAAGAGCGGCCAAGAGCCTCTCTACAGTGAAAGCCTGCCTGGGAATGAAGACAACACAGAGTATAAAAGAGCTAAGAGATGGGGAGACATGGCGGTTGGGGAGACAGGAGGGGAACAGAGGCGAGACTGAGGAAGCACTGATGATTCTCTTTGGATACAGCTCTTCCTAAAGCTGCCTTAGAATTTCTGGATTTTTCTGTTATGTAAACTAATACTATTCCCTTT
>NW_017732379.1:233640-234683 GCF_001890085.2 Hipposideros armiger | reverse complement strand
ATATTTATTTTAAAAGCTTCTGGTAAAATTTCTCCAAGTGGAATGTTTTCTCTGTGATCCAATTTACAAACCTGCATTTCAGATGAAAACCGCAAAACTGGAGTTAGCAAATTAGATATGAAAGATCATGTTCCTAATGATACTTTGTTATGCCAGACAGCACTTTATGTACCTTAGCTGGCAGCAGAACAATGACTAAAGGCTGCTATTAAACAAAGTAGATACATTAAGGACAAGTATAAAAATAATTGTATGTAAAGAAGCAAGTAAATATTTTAGGCATCATTTCCATATAGTCTTCTGGGAGTTTCAAATTGATGTCACATTAAATACTATCCACTGACCCTTAAACTTAATTCGAAGATGTCAATTCAAAATACTGCAGATTTAATGAATATTTTAGTCAGTAGTTCCGTTTTGCTTCCAAAACATCCATTCTGCAGAAAAATGTGGAATTTTAGTGAAAGAAAGGAGCACACTTACTTAGATGGACATATTGGAGACCGGTGTGCTATGAAAACATTGTACTAGTAGCACTGTCCTTAGCTGGGAACAACTAAGAAACACCATCGAAACGTGGTGTGCAGTAGGTAAATTGAAGGATCATATGACATCTTGACGAATGTGCTTTCTAGCTTGAGACTTATCATCAGAGATCTAAAATTGACGTGTCACTTGGCAACAACCCTACTTCAGGGCAAAATCCACATGAATTCAATCTAAATAGTGCTCAAAACAATCCCTTTAATTTTGAGAAATTTAACAGAGAAATTTCTTTCACACTCAAGTGATCTATTTTGTAATTAAAAAATCCTAAAATTGTTTTCCCTGACTTTATCTGTCCTGAAGTATTGGGCCAGACCAAATGAAATAATTCAGTGTCCTTATTCCAGAACACGGCAGATCAGACAAATCCCTCACGAAAATCTCTTGCCTCCTTTTTTAGACACAGTTCTAAAGAGCATGACAATTTGACTTTCTAATCTAGAACAGGTTAAAAGCAGAAAATTACAAGGGGCATGACCATATTGGTGGGTCATCAA
>NW_017732379.1:230374-232783 GCF_001890085.2 Hipposideros armiger | reverse complement strand
AACTAACAGGAAAATTTTGAGGCAAGGAATAAGTTAAGAAAAGAAAATGCACTTTTCCACAGCCAATCAGGCAAATACTCTTGGGCAGAGAAGTTAAGCAATAGTTTGGAGTTGTTACATTTAACAAGTATTCACTGAACACCTACTATGAGGAAGCCTCTTTATGAACCACTGGGCTGAGGGCTAGAACACAAAAGGGTTTCTGCAAATTCGGGGACCATATCACAAGTAAGATTCTGTACTTACTAATAACATATCTTTCAGGCTGTAGCGACAACACCTTATCTGTATAGTTATAGCGCTTTCTTTGTATAGCTCTAGATCATTCAACTTAGCTAAAGGACCTAAATATTAAATTCTAGAATGTGTTTCCTCCCTTGTAACATTCGGATCCAAGTCCATCTGTCAAGGACAACTCTGAAAAAGCTGAAAAACCACTTTAGAACATTGCCAGATCCTGCTTCAGGGCCAGTTTCTTCCAGATGTCCTCCTCTTGTGCATTCCCCATCTCTACTTTAGCTGCTGTTCTCTGCACTAACAAAAGGAGTCTCTTGGTCATTTCATGCCCGTGTAGAAAGTTATTCAGCCCAGTAGATGGGAACACATCTGTACTAGGATTGCTTTTTTCCACTGACATGAAAACACAAAGTACTTCATTGCAGGCTGCACACTCTGTTATAAAGTTGCTTGCAAAGGACCTGGAAATTTGATAAATTTAATACAATGACATTCTGGTCACAGAACCACAGGACTCACATTAAGGCATTAGGATAGATATAAGCTGTCACCATTAAAATACTGCACAGCTGACCATGCAAAAATTTACCTGGGATAAAGGCAAATGTATCCCTGGTTCAAATTCAAAAATTTACCTGTTTAAGTTGAGTCTGAAGCATCCAGGAATAAACCACATATGCTCCCTTTAGAATTGTATTACACCTACAATCAGGATTCTGATTAGGACTGACTTCAAATTTTAAGTTTTAGGAAGGTCTCATTAACATCACTAACTGTTTGCAAAAAGCTAAAACAACAGCTGTGTATTTCACATGGGAAATAATTTCATCAGGTAAATGCCGTGTTCTCACACAGCTTCACACTAAGTACAAAGCTAAATAAAAATGGATATTATTTTGCAAGCTTCCTTACCACTTAAAAAAAATAAAAGGAAGATACCTTGGGACTTATTTTCGAGATATAGATTCTTTAAATTATTTATTCTTTTATCAGCTCTGTTGCCCAAGGGAAAATCTGTACAACAGGCATCATATGTCTTTAATAATGAAGCAAACTACTGTAGCTCCAATCTTTCGAGCAGCTAAGAAACCCAGTTGTGTGTAGGAAATGCCAGAAGAGTTTGTTTTACTAGAGCTATAAATTCAGCAACGTTCAAGGGTTAGGCTCATTTCAATAGAAGACAGAAAGGCAAGACTATTGAAAATATTTTAAAGGATAATACATATGGACTGAATCTGAGGGAAATTTCCCNGGAACAAATTGTTGCTACAAAGTATTCCCATTATAGTACAAACCTTAACCTTAACCTTATCCCTAATAATATCACTTTCATTTCAGGCTCAACTATATCCAACGACTTTTCTTCTGCCTTCCGAAACTAAAATCTCCCTCCTGCACCAGTTCCACTCACTCTCCCAACCGTCTTACTCTAGCTAGGGTAAAGGTGAAAAGGAAACGTAAAACCGGTTATACACTCTATTTGACTAGTTGTTTATAAGATGGGTGGCTGTGAAGAGCCTTCACTCTGCGCTGAGTAGACATGGCTTTTTCAGGGGCAGCAGTAAACAGACTTTTACTATTTCTGACCTGGATAAATTGGCATGAGAGGAAGACTATGAAAGTATAACCTATGGTGGTAAAATCAGACCAATGGCTGCCTATGTCTGGTAGGAATTAACTTGAGGAGAACTGAAGGTAACTTTCTAGGGTGATGGAAATGTTCCTGACCTTGACCAGGAGGTTGGATACATGTGTATAGACATTTTCAAAACTCACTGAATTATATACCTATGATCTTTGCATTTCCTTATATCTAAAGTTTCCTTCAATGAAATACGAAAATTGCTGTACTTGACCATATTTTTCAAGTGTGAAAAAACCAAAAAGAGTTTTAAGGCCATGGCATGCTGTTTGTGGCCAGTAACCTGTAATGCCTATGAATCAAGTAATAGAGTTTTATAGGATTAGAAAAGCTGGATTCTCTACGAAAAAAAAATGAGTTAGTCTTGGTGGGAAACAGGATACAAGATTGAAAGCAAGAAAACCAGAGCTTGAGTCCTCATTCTTCTGTTTGCATGTTGCTAGAGAAGATGCTGGAACATGACATTCACATTTCTGATGGAAAGGGTCTTTCTACCTAAAATTTATACTCAGAAAACTGGCAAATAAGGT
>NW_017732379.1:222950-228324 GCF_001890085.2 Hipposideros armiger | reverse complement strand
AAAAAAAATCAAAAATGAAAAAAGTATGCATATCCTGGGTACACCCCTTTGTGTAATATCTCTTTCCCAATGACGTCAGAACTCTGAGGCCTAATTATGTTAATACAAGAATATAATACTTAATATGACAGCCAGATGCTGAATGGTAGGTACCTCAGGTAATAAAAGGTAAAACAAATAACTTATTTGTAGCTTTAAAAGTGTCCTATGGCTACACAGCCTTCATGGTTTCAATGTGTAATGTCCCCAAAATACATCTTTCAGTGGATATTTCAAAATTTATTTTCCACTCCTCTTTGGCTGATCATTTATGTTGTTTCTAATGATATCACAATTAAAGTGACATGTCTCGGGACGTTTGTTATATAAGTAACAGAAGGAAAAACTATAAATGAATGAAATCTGGAGGATGTGCATTTGTTTAGCTGGATATCCAGTGACAGGACAAACTTCAGTTTTTTTAGGAGTGGCCGGGTGGCTCAGTTGGTTAGAGCGGGTGCACTGAGCAACAGTGTTGCCGGTTCGATTCTCACATGGGCCAGTGAGCTGCACCCTCTACAACTAGATACTAGATTGAAGATG
Source organism: Hipposideros armiger (assembly GCF_001890085.2). Classification (NCBI taxonomy): domain Eukaryota; kingdom Metazoa; phylum Chordata; class Mammalia; order Chiroptera; family Hipposideridae; genus Hipposideros; species Hipposideros armiger. Next base: position 227,742 of record NW_017732379.1, on the reverse strand, counting down.
ACTTGAGCTGAGGTGCTGCTGAGTTGCTGGGGAGGCCGGATGGCTCAGTTGGTTAGAGCGTGTACTCTTAACAACAACATTGCCGGTTCGACTCCTGCATGGGATGGTGGACTGCACCCCCAGCAACTAGATTGAAAATGGTGACTGGACTTGGAGCTGAGCTGCGCCCTCCACAACTAAGACTGAAGGACAACATCTTGACTTGCAGCTGATGGGCCCTGGAAAAAAACACATTGTTCCCTAATTAAGTTAAAAAAAAAAATCATGTCAGTTCTTTTAGTACAATGGCATTGGTTGCATTGCTCTGATTCCTCAACTGTGCCCTCTCAGGGGCATCGGCTTAGTCCCAGGACCAGCTTCCTCCCAGGTTGCAAAATGCCTCCAGCGGTACCAGGCTTCACGTGTTCACAAAGCAAGATGTGTGGCACAGCAGAGGACTTTATTTTCAAAACGATTTTCCTGACTTCTCTCCTATAAAGGCTCAGAAGTCCTCTTTTCTGTCATCCCCAGGAAAACTGCCTCCAATTTCATGTTCATCCTGGCACTGGAGCCTCGAGGCCAGCAGAGGGACAGTCACTGGTTGACTTAGGTCAGGGTCATTTAGCTAATCACTGTGGGGTTTCCCTGAGGCCACCCAGCCCAACTCTGGAGGCTGTGACAGACCATGCTGACTGTGGAGGAGTCAACACCTGTATAAAAATTGTGTTATTATGAGGATGAGGGAAAAATGGAATGCTAGGTGGGAACAAACACTGACTATTACATTAAAATGGACATTGTATGCATAGAACTTCGTCTTTCCTTTCTATTCCTTTTTCAGTCAAGTTTGTAATACACAATAAAATTTTTTTTTCAAAGAATAATTTAAACTTTTTTGGTCATAGTGGCTAGAGCCCCTTTGAATTTGTTTAAGCAAATGAGGAAACATTTTGGAATGTGTAACATACATTCATTGTATTGTCTCTCCAGGACAGTTCCCTTCCCTCTTTCCAGGGAGAGTGTTTTGAAGGGAGCAGGCTTAATTGTTCTTTACATGCCTGTACTTTCCAGGCAACAGTGACTGGTTGGAGGGTGAGCATCTGTCCCAGGCTCAGCCTATTCATAGCTCCCTGTACGCCCTGGTTAGATTGTGATTCATCCAGGGGATAGACACATGGTCCACACCAGATTAGGCTCCTTCCCAAAGCATTTTATAACTAGGAATTGTGGAAGTCTGGGGAGGGTATTTGAAAGCTGATTTCGTTTCATCTTGAAAACCTATGCCCAGAGCTGCTACTGGCGACCACTGTTTTAGCCTCGCAGAGAAAGCAAGTTTCAGAGAAGCCAGAACACAAAGAAGAACAGAAAGGAAAGGTGGAACCAACGAGTCTTGAAAGCACCAACAAAGATTCTCCTTGAGCAAACTCTACTCAGGCGTCCCTGAAATTTTTCAACCAGGCTTTCATGTTGATACTTCCATACTCATCTCTGCATTGTCCATTTTTAGCAAGAATCCTGATCAGTTGGTTTAGCTAGAATGACCCCTTCCCTCCATATATCTTATCACCTTCAATATTTCACTGGGTTGCTCTTCCTCCACCATCCCCCAGGTGATGTCTGATCACGCTGGCCTAACTTCAGAAAGACTCCTGCTAGGGTGCTTTAGCCAGAATCTCCCCATCCCCTTGATGTTTCCTTGGTAATTTTCCAAACACTGACCCACACCCTGAATTGCCTATAAATCTCTACTTGCCCATAATGCATTTGGAGTTGAGCCCAATCTCTCTTTCCTACTGCCAGGCCCTATTACAATGGCCTCTGTTTCTGACTGAATAAAGTCTTCTGTATCATCTTTAACAAGTGTCACTGGATATTTTTCCTTTTCTTTAACAACATCCAAGCCCCCAATTCTAGTTGTGTCCAGCAACATTCCGGCTCTTCCCAAAGCAGTTTCTGGAAAGCTTGTCCCCAGTCACTTCTATAGATACTTGCTACTCATTATTGCCAGCTTGCTTTCCCCAAACATTGTTCTGGCTCAAAACATAGTCACCATACATCAGTACGTATTTGTTATTTTAAAGATCATATAATGAATACGTCTGAAACGTGTTCAGTATCACAGACAAGTAGCAGTAGAGAAACTGCTATTGTGGAAGGAAAATAGTCTTCAAGGGCCCATCAAAATGAATTAGAAAAAATGTTTCTCCTGCTTACTAATCATATAATTGTTGGACAGATACCAAGGCTTCCGTCACTTCAGTTACAAAAATGGACATATTAATAGATACATTAATGTCTAGCCAGTATCTAGTTGGAAGTCCAGCATTTAATACAACTGTTTTCCTTTTTTCACAGACAGCAACGTCTGTCCTATTCTTAATTTAATCACAGATTGCTTGATCTTGGAAAGTCTTATTACCCACATCTTTGTACATCATTATCTTAATTCTTAACTAAGAATATTTTTTTAATTCTTTAAAATTTAATTTTTGATAATCAGTTTAATATACCTTAACCCAATTAAACATGAATATTTATACCTATGCAAAAAGAAGAGTCCTTATTTTAAACATTAAACCTTGGAGAATAAATAAATAGCACCTGTCTCCATGTAATTTCTACCTTCTTGATACTATTCAATTTCTCTTTGAAACCATTCATGAGGCTGATTTTATTTGGCTGGTGTTATAAAGCCAAGTCCAAGGTAACAACACTGCATGAGGCTTTGGTATTTCTGAGAAAGCTGTCTCTGATCTTTTATTCTCTGCTTCCTTTGGTAACACTTTATTGCAATAAATTTATGTCTTTTGGGGCTTAAGGGTACACTTAGAAAAATAGAAAACCTACCTGCATGAAATCATTGGCTTTGTGAAGTTCCCAATTATATACTCAAAACAGACAACCACGTAAATTTCATATGTTAATGAACTTTTATAGTAAAATCACTGAATCTGTATTGTTTATCAGCATTCCTGTATTGACAGCTATTTCTTTGTAGATTTTTCCAACTTAATTTGCAAGCTAGATAGGAAAATCATGAGTATATATTCTTGATGTTTGAATTATTTTTAAGGATTTAATGAATCATCTCAGAAAGCTTGCTTTAATTCAAAGAGAATACTTTATTGCCTAGCCTTAAATTTTAAATTTATATGCATTCTTAATTCAGGAAAGTGCCGCCTTAGTTATTTAAAGCTTTCCTTAACATATGCAGATATAAAACAATAGTTTTTTGAAACCCAAAATATTTCTACATCAGAAAAGGCCAGAAAAAAAAATGGATAAAAGAAGAAACACTGCTGTTTTTCATTTCCTTGCATGCATTTGTCAGCTAAAGGTTACTTTTCAGGTCAAGGAAACTTGTATGCTAACTTTTCTGATGACAGAATCAAAGAGTCAATCATGTTGGGATATTTTTTTTTAAGTAAAATAATATTGCAATACACATGCTGAATGGTAGAGATATATATAAATATATTACATTAATTTAAAGTTTGTTAGTTTATATTTTGGTGGGATACACATGTAGAATCTACAATTATATATACACATATGACTTAACATCCTTATTTTTTTTCATTTATCTAAAACTTTACTAAACTGGAGCAACCTTTTTTCAGGTCCTAAATCCCTTGTAATGCTTGCACTGCAACACATAATCTGGAAAACCTCTAGGCACTTTTATTCTAGGGGAACAAAATATTGCATACAGCTAGAGATGCACAGGGAAGAAATCTGAGAAGTAAAAGGTGTTAGAGGAAATTGGAGGGGGCAGAGTGTGAGCGTTGACTTACAGTAAAATAAGCAATTTTATTCTTCTCTCACTTAGCCAGTATTATTCCCTGCAAAGGAACACACACACACACACACACACATATGGCCATGCACACACACAGAGTTCACTGTAATTAGAGAAAGTCATTGGCAGGTTGCTGTTTTCCAAACAGTGGGCAGAGATACCAAAAGTAGAAAACATTTGTCTTTGTTTTCTTCTCTAGATGTATTCTTGGATAAAGAATCCATCGAGGTTAAAGATCATGGATATTCTTATACCGTATCTCAAATAGGTAAGGAGAGGTGGTAGATTATAGCATAAATTCAGGATTGGCGTTTTGCTTTGTGGTATCATGGGCGGTTTCCAAGGGAGCTGAGGATATAAGTGCATTATTAAGTATTTCTGGCGATGGCAAATGCCTCTGATAGTCACTGAGAAATCACTGGCATAGGGAGTGAAAGTGTGAGAGATCTTGAAAGAAAGCGAGATTGTGGGCACACAAAGACATGTTGGATTTCAGCATTCCAAAGGAGTAACAGCAGTTCCTCTTGTTTGATCTCAGAGTATAAATGAAGCAACGACTAAGGTATTCATGCTTCAAAAGTTTTTGAGAGTGATAGGTAATTGGATAATGACAGCTATGAGGATGGGAAGAGTGTGGCATGAAACACAAGGAAAGAAAGGTTTTGCACAAGGGTAGAAGCACCCATGTTGGGAAAGTGCAATGCTTTGTGTCATAAGAAGGATGTGATCCCTGTTTAGCAGTCAGGAAGGGCATTCTGTAAATATAATGGGCATTATGCTAAAGTGAAATAAGTCAAGCGGAGAAAGACAAACACCATATGATATCACTTACATGTAGAATTAAAGAGTAGAATAAATGAGCAAACTAAACAGAAATAGTCTCAGAGATACAGAGAAAAAAGACTGATAATTGCTAGATGGGAGGGGGATGGGGATGAGGGAGAGGCTGAGGGGATTAGATAGCACAAATTGGTAGCCACAAGATTACCATGGGGAGGGCCGGCCAAGTGGTGC
>NW_017732379.1:201221-222240 GCF_001890085.2 Hipposideros armiger | reverse complement strand
TATATATATATATATATATATATATATATATATATATATTTACAGGATGTGGGGTATAGTGTAGGGAATAGAGTCAATGGAATTGTAACAGCTATACACGATGTCAGAGGGGTAATAGATTAGGGGAGGGGGGGTTATCACTTTGTGAGGGCTGTAAATGTCTAATACATTGTTTTGTACACCTGAATCTAATAATAATAAAAGAAGAAGTTAAAATATAATGGGGACGCATTCCCTGGGCTGAGGACAGTGTCAGGTGAGGCCACTCGCCTGTTATTGACTAGCCTCCCACATACTGGCTTGACATTGATACATTACCTCTTAATGAATAAATTCATTGAACAGTCAATGTGGCAGAGCTAAGTAAACACACTGAACATTTTATTACTCATTAGAGATATTTGGTCATTTCTAAGGTTGGCATATTGCTGAGTGTTTTCACTTCCATTTTCTCCAGCTAAGCCATAATACCCAATTGTTTCTTCCTGAAAATGTCTCTTACATTTATTATACATTCCTCTCTATGCCTTTTTTCTCGGCAGTATTTCAGAGTTAGAAATCAGTAACTGTTTTCTCCAACTGTCACCTCTCTCCCTTTTCAATCATTTTAAAGCATCAATCTGATTAATATTTGCAGAAGAATGATGCCATTATTTAATTCCACTGCTCAAGAACACACGCACAGTATGGATTCTCTACTGGGTACACTATTCAGTTGTATTAAGTCCTTTGTAAATCTGCATCTCCAGCCTTGCTACCCAGCATGCCCCACCACACATGGTCTGTTCTACTCTGACGGATGCTCTCTCTGTCCTCTGACATACCAATGGTCATGTTCACATTTGTGTCTTTCTCAATGCTATTTCATCTGCTACGACTGACTTTGCTTCTCCCATCACTGAGTCCAAATTCTGCCCTGCTTTGTGGCCAGATTATAATCCAGTTTCCAAAAAATAATTATCGTTTTAAAAATACGTGGCCTATGGGCAGGCCGAGTGGCTCGTTGGTTAAGAGTTGGCTTGGGAGCACGAGCTCTGAGTAGCAGGGCCACAGATTAGATCCCACATGGGCCAGTGACACTGCGCCCTCCACAGCTAAGATGGTGAACAACATCTCGACCTGGAGTTGGCCTGCCGTGAGTGGCGGGCAATGGCATAGGCTGCAGTAGGGCTGCAGTGGGCTACCATGAGCTACCTTGAGTGGCCAGCAGCTGGTGTGAGTGGCCAGGAGCCACCATGAGCCGCCTTCCAGTGGCCAGCAACTGATCTGCCTCACCTGGGAAGAGCGCAATGATAATACCAACATGGGCCAGTGACGCCATGTCCTCCACAACTAGACTGACAAACAAAAGGACAGAAACTTGTCTGTTCCCCTTCCCCCATTCCCCAATAAAAATCTTAAAAACCAAAACAAAAAATATGTAGCCTTCCATGACTTCTCCCTTCTCTCACTTTATACACATAACCTTTCTCATCTCTTGTCTCTCCAAATAGCTTTTAAGCTATTTGAGGGGAAGTGTCATATTATATACTTCTTGTCCACGACCATAGTTCTCAGGAACATGATATTGGTGATCTATGGTAATTCCCATATAGCTGTTACTGTGCCACTGGAAACAATACATGTTTTGAATGGTTGCCTTGACAGTTTTTTAACAGAGTTCATCAAATGTTGACTATTTAGTATGATGCTTTTTCATTGCTCAGTTCTTTTCTGTATCAGAATTTGCCAAAAGTACTACCAAAAGTACTGCTAAAATTTGCTCATAATAAAGTCATTGCTAAAATTATCAAGGCCAAGGAACAAATAGACTTTGATTATAGGTGGATGCTAACTTTCAAAGAGCAAGCTTTGACTATTCAATTCACGAGTCTCCATTAAAAGGCACCCCAGTGACCTCAGCCTCAAGCCCCTAGAGACTCAATTCAATTTATACTTCCTAACCTAGGAAAGACAGATGCTAGTCTAGTCTGTTCCGTGGCAGAAAGATATTCAGAAGCATCTGAAGGTCAATCATGAGGAAAAACTCAAGCTCAATGAAAGAAAAAAAATGAATAATTTAAAACGATGCATAACACACCATTTCGTTGCAGTTAATTCTATTTTCCACCTCTTTGCTGTAAGACAGTCTAAACATAAGAAATTCTAATTCTTTTCATACCCTGGAAAACATTTTTATGAAGAATTAAGTGTGAAAGTGACTTAGGTTCAAAAAGTAATGAAATTATTCCTATGCCTCAAGTTTATATTGTAGAAAAACCCAGACAAAGTCAATTTCTACAGTCAGGAAGGCAAGTCAGAAGACAACATATCTCAGGATAGAGGACAACTCTGTGTAATATGTCACATGGGTTTTGTCCTGGTTGTTGCTACTGTTTTTCTCCATTGTTTTCAGGATAAAGTCACCTGAGTAAACATTCTTGTTTCCTCACCCGCAAAATTCAATAGCTAAATCTGATCAGCACTTAGTTTGAGCTACTGCATAATGAAAATTAAATTATCATTCAATATATCAGAGTCAGTGAACTGCATTGCAGGAGCCTTTTGTAGGCAAAATATCAAGGGAATAAATGATATGTTTAGGTGAAAATTCTCTCGTCTATGGGAAAAACTATTTGTTCGCACAACCATTAATTGAGCATATTCTCTGTGTCACTGTGCTATACACAGCATTTTGAGTTGAAAAAAGGAAACCATAGCACAGAAGAAACTGAGCTTCAAGGTTTTATAGTAATGTCGTTAGGGACACAAAACACACATACATGAGGTGCTCACAGCAATGAAATACAACACATAGAAAAGATAAGTCACTAGGAAATGTTAAGTGCTATGAGTTTCCAGGAAGGAGAAATCAGTGGGTCAAGAAATCCAATTCATTTCAGCTATTGTGCTAAAAACCGACACATACCCATGTGCTAGACGCTTTTCTTATATTATCTCCTTTAAAGAAATTCAAAGTGGGTTTGGAACAGGAAGGCGTCTGGCACAAAAGGTGGGATGGAAATCAGGAGTCTGAAGGTGGGGCAACATAGCAGGAACGGGCTAGCAGGAGCAGAGAGAGGTCTAGAAATCAGGGAGGTGTGGAAGACAATCTGGGGGTGGACACAGAGATATAAATGCTGTCCATGCCTTCAGGGCAGCCAAATTATTGTCCCCCTGAGATCCCTTCTGCAGCTCATCAGTTTTGTTGTTTAAAGACACGTTTTTCAAGAGCTCCTGCCCTTGTGGCTTCATCCAGCATATACCATATTTTGCCAGGTATAATGCACACTTTTTGCCCAAATTTGTGAGTGAAAAATAAGGATATGCATTATACATGGATAGTACTAATTTCATATTTATACACGTTTTTAATTCTTTTATTTATGCTTATGAGTTAAAAGTGTAACTCTAGAAATCAATGATATCCATATGCAAAATAATACCCTGGAATATGATAATTGGTTTTGCTGAACTTGTGACGAACTTGCAACAACGAAGAGTTCTTGGCCATCTATGATGCGTAAAGATAGTAAATTTGTTACCGGTACATAAAATTTCAAGTACCTTGTATCCGTTCTTGTGCTTTGTAATTATTTGTTACACGAAATTTCTTGTACCATCATTTGTTAAAAAATAAATGCTAAAATTCCTTTATGAAACAAAAAATAAGTACCTAAATATAAACAAATAAAAATTTGAATTAAAAAATTACAATGAAAGATTTTATTCCCTAGAAGTTTGGGCCAAAAATGTGGGTGCTCATTATACATGGGAGCACATTATACATGGCAAACATGGTAACTAGCAATAACCACATCAAAATCACTTTCTAATGAAACCGTTCACTAGCTGTGAACTACTGTGCATCGCAGTGGTAAACTAAGGATAGCTTTAGAGCCTGCACTTAAATAAATATATTGCATGTACATAGTCACATACAGACTTATAGGTTAGTCATATCTTATTAATGCCAAGAGTCTCCTGGTCAGCTGTCTCAACATGCATATAGTATATCTTTTCTTCCTCACTGCTGCCTCAGTGTGCTACAAATTTCTTCATTCATAGGCCAAAGATCATATTGTGGGAACAGGGCAGTTAAGTCCTATGACAACAACAGTTACACACCATATACCATACCCAAAAGGAAATAATTATATGGAAGGAAAGATCCCTGTAACTTGTACCTTGTACCTTTCTGCTCATTCACCAAAAGACAAAGCCATTTGGTTTTATATCTTGGGGGAAAAAAAAAGACAAAAATCTCCCTTTTCACACAATAGTAAGTTTTCATGTTTTGTTTCTTTTTAAGTTCTGGGGAAATCTATTTGATAGAAAAGAAACAAAAACAAACTTACACTGGCTAATGTCAGAAATGAATCCCATAGAAAAAGCTTCCCCAAAGTGAAATCAGAAGACCCAACAATCTGACCTAATTCTCGGAAAAAAAGATAAACATATGCATGGAGGTCTTGAAGAGGCACCCTAGAGTTATATGAATATAATTATGTATTTGAACTTGAAGATAAAGTAACTGACATTGGTGAACATTCACTGAATATCTGTAAAGACAAATTATATTTTTAAACAAAGAATTGCTTGCCATACCTTAACAAATTTGACCTTTGCTGTATCACCCTGTCCTACAGTCACTATATCTTCTCAAATCTTTCAACCTGGTTTTACTCTTGTCACTCAAACACTCTTTTAAACAATTTTTCCTAACATTAAAATATCACTTTCTTGCTTAACTCCCTGCTATATCACTAGCCCCCTGGAAATACTATGATTCCTTTCCTCTAGTCAACTTTCAGGTAGTTAAGAACTGAAATGGAGAAAAAAAATCATAGAAATTCAGCTTATCTATGAGTCAAAACTCATGTGATCTGTCTTACCATATGAGGTTAAACAACTATCAAACAATTCTTTTTTTTTTAACTCTTCTCTGGAGTATCTACCAAAAAAATCTGAAAACATTTATCAGTAAAGATAGATATATGTGCTCCAATGTTCATTGCAGCTTTATTTATGGTGGCCAAGACATGGAAACAACCAGAGTCCATTGATAGATGATTGCATAAAGAAAATGTGTTACATATACACAATGGAATACTATTCTGCCATAAGAAAAGATGAAATAGTGCCATTTGCGACAACATGAATGGATCTTGAGGTTATCATGCTAAGCATAATAAACAATTCTTATAGGTATGTTTTACCAACTCCTGTAATAAATATTAGAGCCATTCTCAGCTATTCACAAATTCTCAACATGACGCTGTATTTTTATTTTATTCTTTTGGTAGAGTGGTGCCAATGAAGGCTCCATCAGTTTCCCTCTGTTTCACCTAAACATCTTACTTCATACCTCCTCCCTCTTTTCTGACTCTCAGGAAGAACTGTACTTGTTTGTCCCCAAGTCACACTCAATCTGTTCTCTGTACTCCAACTGTCTCCACTTCTGATCCTACATTTTCAAAGAAAAGGAACTATGCTTTTCTTTCCTCCAGGTTTATTATCAAGCTCTCTTTTCTTTCTCTCACAAACATATCAAAAGTAAAGCCCACATTAGCTCATCATCAACTGTCCACTGCCCACTCCTCAAATCTTTCTAGTTTCTTTCTCCTCCCATCTCCCAGCATTTTGACAGTTTTCTCTTCAAGAATTATTTTTATTGCCACTCTAAATGGGAGCCATAATAATGACTTTTTACTTAGGGCTTGTCTTACCTAACAGCAACATTTCTTACTATCGCCTACCTTTTGTCATTGGTGCTGTTGCTTTTATTCCCTTTGTTACATAACTGCATTTTCTGGATTCCTATCTCTGCCATCTATCCTTCTCTCGGTTTGTTATCTTCCACATATCAAATATGTGTGGGGTCTTGGAAAGGTGAATTCAGCAATTTTATTTCCTAACTTCATTTACAGCTTCTTTGTGGATGGTATTCAAATGTACGTCTCTGGTTCTTAAATTCCCTGAGATGTAGATTGAAATTTGAACAGCTTGCTGGACATTTCCACATGAATTAGCTTGGGCACCTAAAACTTAAGAGGTTCAAAATCAATACCCTCATTTTTTTTCAACTTCACACTACTTGTTTCTATGTCACTTATTTGTGTTACTAGTTTTCCTCTTTAAATTTTTACGGTTATTATTGATTTTTACATTCTTCTCAACTCACTCCCCACACCATTACAGAACTTCAACTGGTCACCAAGACAAACAATTTTTCCTTTGTAAAGTTCCAATGTACAAGAATTTTAGTCACCAGATTTTAGTGAAATAATACCAGTTATAAACAACACAGCTCAAATTTCAGTTTCTGTGGTAAATTAACTAATTGCATAAAGCATGAACTTTCTGATAGCTCTTTAGTCTATAAATCCTTATGTAAATAACAGCTATGCATCATGATCAATGGCCAATGCCATCGCTTTTTTCAGCGTATGTCATTGATCAGTCATTGTATGTCTGTAATACAGTTCATGCACAAATTACATGGAGCTGTGTTCACTTCTTGTGTCCCATGATAAACCCATGTACCATTCTATAAAAATGGATAATTGGGAAAGGGAATTGGCCAACAAAGATGAAAGTGCAGCAAAGAAGGGATAAGTGATAATGCTGGAAGGGAAATTCAAATCAAATGTAAATGATGGTATAAAAAAATTGCTGACTATTGGGGATGTGACACCGTCAAGATTCAAGAAACTCTGGGTATGCAGCAAGATATTCACTAGTCCATTGAAGGTGGGCTTATTGACATAAGTGAGGAAAGTGGTTGGTGTGAAGAAAGGATAAAGGTGACCCAGAGGAAGTGATGCTGGCAAAAAAAACTACATTAAAAGTATTCTCAGAGAGGGCCGGCCGAGTGGCTCAGTTGGTTAAGAGCTCACTCAAGAGTGCAAGCTCTGAGCAATAGCGGTTCGAGTCCTGCCCAAACTGAGCAGCCGCTGAGCTGCCAAAAGGTGGCAGGCTGGCTCAGCTAAAAAAAAAAAAAAAAGTATTCTCAGAGATCTTTCATGGCACTGAAAGTTCACTGTATAAAATGTTGGAAGCTGATAGAAACTTAGAAAGGGGTAGAGTTCACCAGACACAGAAAATATGTTCCCTTCAAATAGTAAGTTAGATGACAAAAGGCAGTCACCGTTCAAACTGCTCTTGACATGTCATACACAAAGAAATCGAGCATGTTAATTATCAGTGTCACAAATGTTTTAAATTATTATGTACTACATAAGTGTCAGTTTTGCTATTTTTTTCATTTCCCTTTACATTTATAACCTACGGTAAGAGAGATCTTATGCTTTGACAAAATATTTTTAAAGTTTATAAAACAATTATCCTTTTTCTTTGAGATTATTGAGTTCCTTTTGTATCATTTCAGCTTGCACAGTCGTTTTTTATGGTTCCTCATTACCGTGCAAAGCAAGGACGGAGGCACTATTGGTTAGTCTTTTGCACGTGTGTCCTGTGCTATATATTGTGTGTTCTTGCTCAAGGACTTCCTTACTCTTCTTAGAGTAAGGGCATCAGCAGATGGCAGAAGGGAGTTTTGCCAGGGGTTTCTAGATGCTGTCCTGAGAATTACCCACTTCAGTGCTGTAAGTACCTCTGATTATCAACAGCAGCGTCTAGCAGTATCTGGGTGTCCTCCTGAAAATCAATGGCTTTTGTGTTGTAGAGAGCCAAGTTGATTAGCAGTGGGATTTCTGTAAGGCTAATATTTCTGGAATTTCTGAAAGCTGAAGTAAACTTCCTTACCTTGGCATTACCAGCCTTTCCATGTCCCTATAATAAATCTCTTTGTATTTGTCATACCTGTAGTGACGTCTGTTTTCCTGACTGCCCCTGACTAATACAATAGGTTGGCACCAGAAGTATTTCCTAGGTAAAGGGCCACCTAAAAATGAGCCTTGTATTGGATACCTTACCTAGTGAGGTCTGGGGGCAGCAGGGACTTCACCATTAGTGAGAAGTGAGATGGTAGTGCATAGATACAGTGGAAAACAGTTACTTAAATTGTCACCTGTAGTTACCTTAAATATAAAGCCTAATGAAAGCAAAGAGGGGGGGTCCAAGTGACACTTAGAAAGGAATGACAAAATAGAGATGATGAGCACATGGACTGTGGGGAAGATGCCTACTTCTGAACACACTAAGATTAAACAAAGGAAAGTCTCAGGTTTTTAAATTCTCAGATCAGAAAACTAGCCTGAAATAATCTTTTATCTCTTATAGCTTTAGGTCTCATAGATCCAAACATTAGACTCAAAATTTGAGGCTACATTTTGCAAAAGTAGAATGCAAGTTAAAGTCCCAACTTCACCAGTTCTCTTCACTAAAAGTAAGGCACTGATCTATGTATAAATCAGGATGCAACTGGTAAAAGAAAATCTGAAAATTTTAAACACAGAGAATTAAAAAGCAAGAATTTGGTTATATTGTTGATGAAAGAGGCTTAGAACACATTTTGGGTGACTGATACCTGTCCCTAGTTCTACTGAAACTAATACTCTGGCTTCAGGCCATCCCCATCTTTGACGCAGCAATTGCACTCAGTTTTACAACTGGTCTCCCAACTGCCAACACTTATTCCAAAGTATATTGCAGAGCCTGTTCCTGAGTCACAGCTTTATGTGTGCCATAACAAAATGGCAGAAATTGGTTTATGTTCTAACTTGCAGTAGGATCACAGGCAAAAGGATCCTCTCAGTCAAAAGTTTCCAGTAAATACAATGAAGGATTTCACATTTTGTTAACCTTGGAATATTTTGTTCAAAGAAGTGCTGTGTGGAATTATCAACAGATAAATGTGGAGTCTCTCTGAATGAGGGATCATGGTGCCCTGGAGGCCTATGCAGTTAGCAGCCCCGAATGCTTTGTCCCAGCCCCAGCACAGAAAGTATTAATCGTACTCATGGTACCCCACCACCACCCAATAGCACATTTTGAAGATCACTAGATTAGTAGATTTTAAGGTCCATTCAGCTCTAAATACTACTATTTTTTCATACTTTGTAAATAATCCTTAATGACTATACAATCAGTAAGATAGAATCCAATCTGTTTAGCTTAAAAATTGATATAAACTGGTTCTAATTTATCATTCCACTGTTAATTCTTTATCTTTTTTCTTCATAGACCAGCGGTTCTCAACCTGTGGGTCGCGACCCTTTTGTGGGTCGAATGAACCTTTCACAGTGGTCGCCTAAGACCATTGGAAAACAAAAAGATATTTACATTACGATTCATAACAGTAGCAAAATTACAGTTATTGCATAGCAACGAAAATAATTTTATGGTTGGGGGTCACCACAACATGAGGAACTGTTTTAAGGGGTCACGGCATTAGGAAGGTTGAGAACCGCTGTCATAGACTCTGAACTACTAACTCATGTTGAATGCATTAATATACCGTATTCCCCCATGTATAAGACACACCTTAAATTTGGGGCCCGAAATTTGAAAAAAATGTATTACATTTATTGAACTCAAGTTTTATTCATCACAAAATTCTTACAACTTCTCATCACGTGCAGGAAATGCATGTAAAAAAATCTACAACTTGGGGCCGGCTGAGTGGCGCGATTGTTAAGAACTGGCTTGGGATGCCAGAGGGCCCTGGTTCGGATCCCACATATGAGGGCCAGTGACACTGCCCTCTACAGCTAAGATGCTGAACAACAGCTCAACCTGGAGCTGGGCTACCATGAGTCGCCGGCAATAGTGTAGGCTGCAGCCCCTGCTGCATTAGGTTGCCATGGGACCGTATGTAGCCAGCAGCCAGCGTGAGCGGCCAGCAGCCGCAGTGAGCGGCCGTCCAGAAGCCAGGGACTGATCTGCCTCACCCGGGAAGAGCACAATGATGGTGCCAACTTGGGCCAGTGAAGCAACGTCCTCCACAACTAGACTGAAGAACAAAAGGACAGCAACTTTTCTGTTCCCCTTCCCCCAATTCCCCAGCACTGTTCCCATCCCCCCAATTCCCCAATAAAAATCTTAAAAAAAAAAGAAATCTACAACCACTTTATAAGATGCACCCAGTTTTTAGACCCAAATTTTTCGAAAAAGGGTGCGTCTTATACATGGGGAAATACGGTAGGTTCAGAAAGCATTCAATGTGATTCCCTACTTCTAATATACAAATATACCTTTTTAAAAAATGTCTATTATCTCATTCACATAGTTGAATCTTATACATGCAAGATCTAGTTCTTGATTTTTTTTATCAATTTAGATCATTTAGTTTCATTGATAAGTGAGTCATTACGATGGGATCGGCTGCATGTAACAGAAAAACCTAAATATATTAATAAATACCTAAGGATTTATTTTTCTTTTACATAAAATAAATCCAAGGAAGGCTATGGTATTATGATTGGTTCATAATCATCAGGATTCTAGCATCTCCTATCTTTCCCATGTGCCATCTAGCATGTAAAGTTGTCTCATGGTCTAAGAGGGATGTGGATCTCCAGTCATTTTATCCATATTCCAAGCAGCTGAGGAGAAGGTAAAGGTTGTTATTAGTAACTGCCTCAGGTTTTTATTTCCCTTTTTAAGAATCTTCCTGGAAATTCTGCCCAATTTCTTTCTTTGCTTGGAATTTAGTCACATGGATAGAGGAATGAAGTCTTTTGACACCCAAATAATGGTTCTATTATTGTGGAAGACAGAAGGGTGGACATTGGATAGAAAATTTGTAGGCTCTATCACAACAACAAATCTATTTGCTCCTTTGAGACTACAGTCAGCATAGTAAATTGTGAAATTCTATTATTTATCTTTACACTTCTAGCACCTGGCACATATCTCCATACATAGATGAATAATAATGAATGAATAAACAACCTTATCTTTATTCAAACTGACATTTAACTAGTCAGCCAGAATGTCAAGAAGGGGCCCACATCATCCTTGTACTAGGACTATGAAAAGAACTAGAAATAACTGGCCAGGGGGAAAAATAATGATTTGTATTTGAGAACGCTCCTTCAGAAGAAAGAAACTAAAGCTTACATTAATTTCTCTAACTGCCTGTAATAAATACATATTATTTTACCCAAGTTTAATTTTTACTTTTGTCCAATATTGAGTTTATTTTTCATATTATCTTCAGATTTTTATATAATTTTTAAAATCATATGTATGTATAACAGGATAGAAGTTTGTTAAAGCACGTGTAAGAATTTATTGTTTTTGTCAAAGAAAATTCATCATTTTTTCACATACACTTTAAAATGTTTCATACATTATAATGAGATTTAACTTCCTACTGTCACAGAAATTGTCATGAATCTAGAAAATCCAGGTCTTAGACTCATGAATTATCAAGAGAAGCTCCTGTACTTTTTATTAGCTCCAAATTGTTCCTCAACAACTAGTCAAAATTCAGAAACATATAGCTATTGACTATGACATCAGAACACCAAACTTAAAAAAAAAAAGACTCCCAGGGCCGGCTGAGTGGCGCGATGGTTAAGAGCTGGCTTGGGATGCCAGAGGGCCCTGGTTCGGATCCCACATATGAGGGCCAGTGACTTTGCCCTCCACAGCTAAGATGCTGAACAACAGCTCAACCTGGAGCTGGGCTGCCATGAGTCACCGGTGACGGCACAGGCTGCAGCCACTGCTGCAGTGGGTTGCCATGGGCCACCGTGTGTAGCCAGCAGCCGCTGTGAGCAGCTGTCCAGAAGCCGGCGACTGATCTGCCTCACCTGGGAAGAGCGCAATGATGGTGCCAACTTGGGCCAGTGAAGCAACGTCCTCACAACTAGACTGAAGAACAAAAGGACAGCAACTTGTCTGTTCCCCTTCCCCCAATTCCCCAGCGCTGTTCCCATCCCCCAATTCCCCAATAAAAATCTTTAAAAAAAAGACTCCCATCTATCTATCACATATCTATTGCCTTACTCCAAAAATGATTTAGATGGCTTACAAAAATATACTGCAATAAGTGATATAAAAATTAAATTTAAATATATGGGTAAAAATAATCAGAGCAAAGGAAAATTAGGGTAACAAATGACCAGATTAATCCAGTAGATAGTTAAACGAAATGCATACCATGAAATCCTATTCTCTTTCTATAAATTGGCCACTAACCTGGTTCTAAGATTTGTCATAACTTGGGGAAACTCTTTCCACAGAACTTTGAAGTTGGTATTTGGCAATCCAGTTAAACACCTATCAGGAGATTTCTGAATGTAGGAAAATAAGATTGTCCAATGATGGTTAAATTATGAGATCAAGAAATTATTTTAAGGGCCGGCCAAGTGGCTCAGTTGGTTAAGAGCTCACTCAAGAGTTTGAGCTCTGAGCAACAACGGTTTGATTCCTGGCCCGAGCTGAGCAGCCGCTGAGCTGCCAACAGGTGGCAGGATGGCTCAACTTAAAAAAAAATTATTTTAATGAAAATGATATTAATAAGCTGACCTTAAGAAAAGTGAACTGAACACACACACACACTTGAGAGAGGACTTACCGGTCTTGGAAGCATAAAGGAGACCAGTGCATCTTCAAGTTCTTGTATCTATACTGTGTTTAATTAAATATCATGGGTTTTTTTCAAGATGTTTACCAATATTCTTTGTGGAAATAGTTAAACAATGTTAGATCAGTTTCTTCACTATAGGAATTTTCAGGGTCTTTAATATTTGTGTTATGAGTTTGTTAGGGGGAATAAAGTGTGCAAGATTTCCCAAACTTAGTTGAAAATTATGGCAGATACTGGGTTATGTTTTTATTGTACTGTTTCGTGTTTCTGTACACAGAAAGATCCAGTGTTCCCTGCAATTGGGTGCGGACAATGTGACTAAATTCTGGCTAAAGGTGGGACGAAAGGAGTCTAAACCACTTCCAAGCCTGCACTTATTATTTTCTTCAGTTTTGTCTTCTTTCCTTGTGAATTTAGAGGCTGCATATTTCAGATAGCACAGCGACAAGATGGAGAAAGGTCACCTGTTCTGCACTAAAATGTGACATGAATGAAAAATACACTTTTGTTTTGCCCAGTTTTTAAGATTTTAGAGTTTACTTGTAATTTCCAGTCTAGCTTCACCTAGCCTAGTTGTAATCGAGCTCCTCATTTTTGGAGAACATTTCTTAACTTAAGATGTTGCTCCAAGATAAAAGGTTGAAAACTATATGCCCAAGTATCTGAATGAATGACTTTGCCTATAGGACTATTAGTAAGTTAAATGTGGAAGAAGTTTTACCCACAATCCTGAGTCTTGGTTCTGGAATATGTTATTCGCTCACTAGGAGGCCACTACTCAAATAATAAGTATAGTATCTCAGAGGAAGCAATCCAATGCAGACCGTCAAGATATAAGACATTTTAGACATTTACTTCCATGTAGTCATAATTTTAGACCTTTGCTTTGTTGCTCGGGCAAGAAGATGGTGAGAGGATGATTGGTCATCATTATTTCTGTCACTTGAGAAAATTGCAGTCAGGCTCTTAGGCTCCTAAGCTCAGTCTCTTTTCAGTCTTGGTCTGTCTCCTGGAAATGCTGGATGGGATTTGTTGTAACACACATTTCCTCTGTAAAGGAGAACGATCTGTTCAGGCATCTGCCTTCTTTTACACAATTAAAAAAATACATATTAACTAAATTCTACATCTTACTTGGACTTCACTAGATTTCCCCTAATGTTTCTTTTCTGTTGTAGAATTCCATCTCAGATACTGTATTACATTTTGTCATCATGCCTCTTTAGCCAACTCTGGGCTGTGACAATGTCTTAGACTTAACTTGTCTGGGCAGATAGCCTTAAGATAGTTACTCGTACATGTCAAGTAGGCTAGATTATAATAACCAGCTTTTTAACCACACATGAATCTAGATGCTGCTGTGAATGTATCTTGCAGATATGTTACTTCACATTCCACCATAACAGGTTTTCCAGAGAAGAAGAAATTCTACCTTAAGTCTGCAGTATCTAGTCTTGTCTAAGTCTCAAGTTTACCATCTTGCCCTACAGATTTTGGACTTGCTGGTCCCATAATTATATAAGCCTATGTTTTACAATAAATGTCTTTATGCATACTTTATATACATACATAAAGAGACATACACACATGCATAGAATCATATATATATATGTGTGTGTGTGTGTGTGTGTGTGTGTGTGTGTGTAATTCCTGGATTTGTTGTTTTTTTATGATGTTTTTCCTTTGGTTAGAGTTATAGGTTGGTGATTCTATTTTTGCCATTCTCATCACATCTTATCAAGGGTATGTGCTCTCATCATGACTTACTGATGATGTTAATCATAGTCACCTGGCTAAGGCAGTTTTCCAAGTTTTTCCACTGCAATTTATTTCCCCTCTTTCCTTACTTACTCTGCTCTTTAGAAGGTCGCTATTGTACCCCACACACAAGGAAGGGAGTTGGAGGTGAGAAGAATTAAGCTCTACCCTCTAAAGGGCAGTACCTACAGAAATTACTTAACATTCTCCTGTGCAGATTTGTCTCTTCTCCCCCATTTATTTATGCGTATATACCCAATCATTTATCTATATTGGTATGAACTCATAAATGTTTTATACTTTATGCAATAATAATTTACTTTGTTGCTCACATTGGTTGAGGTGTGGACGCTGGGCGCCTTTGGTTGGCTCGTGTGTCCCTTCGACACGCTCCCATTCTTTTGACTTGGGGTCCGCCCTTTCTGGCACTATAAGAAGCTCCAAGCTCATCTTGTGTATTCCCTGCTCTTGCCCTAGAATTGGCCATTTCTCCAAGGAGTCCTGCTTCCTTTTATTAGAGAATAGCATTAGAAAATGGGATCTGGGAGCTGGCTTCATAATCTTTTACATTTTTATTTTTATGCAACATATAACAAAAGTAATTCCTGAGAATAATACCATCTCATAAAGCAGTGTGGGGCATTACCAGCCCATGTCTGGCATCAAAGGGCCATCCCCTTCCCCCACCAAAGACGTCCAAATCCAATGAAAGAGAAGCAAACGGTACAAATGTGAGACTCAAATTTTGACCCCTTATGTAGAGATCACCAATGATCCATTATAGAAGACAACAGAATGCAGTAAGATGAGCATGAGCCTAGACTCTAACAAGGATAATAATCATCACATTGCAGAGTTGAAGACTCAGTGATAATGTGTATAAAGTGCCAGCACAGGGAATAGTAACAAGAAAGTACTCAGTACTTGACAGCCAATACAGTATGTCTTTAAATATATATGCTTAGTAAAGAATTAGGTATTCAGCTGTTTCTATATAGCTGAGTGATGCTCCCTTATCATAAGAAGATAGTGACTCTGTTATGTATGAGGTGGGGACCTCTCTATCATATGATTGGATTTAATAGTTGACATCACTGCTAGAGGCATTTGTGAAATGAAATTACACGGAGTGTTTTTCATCGTTTAAATCACTGGGGTAAATAGAAAGTGACACTACAAACTCAGTTAAAAAGAATCCCTAGTGGACATAAATAAAGAAGTAATAGAGGTATTTCATTTTCTTCCTCTTCGCTTTCTAGAGGAAAAAATAAAAGACTAATTGCCAAATAGTTTGAGGTGAGAAATGCTCTAAATAAATTGAAACATTTCAGTGTATTTCATTCCAAGATTTGAAAAACTTCTTTCAATCCAAATAAAATTGCTTGTTTAGATTTGATGCTTATGATACAATAAAAATATCTAATATTGAGTACATACACACAAATCAAGTGATTCATTAGTTCAAGATTAACATGGAAATCAGTGAACTTTGTGGGTTTTCATTTTTCTTACAAATTATGTATGTCTGTGTATTCACATACCCCTTCATATGCTATAAATATTTATGTTAGATGAACTTATTCACATCTACGGATTTCTATTTCCTCTATTACCTTAGATAAGTATGCACAAACATGTTAAACACATCTCATTTAATTTCTATGTTTGTGTGACAGAGTAACATAGTGTAATATCGTGTCTTATTGTAAGTACAGTCATCTCTGGTATCAGCGAGAAATTGGTTCCAGGACCTCCATGGATACTAAAATCCACAGAAGCTCAAGTCCCTTAGACTTCTGTACCTATGGAAGCGGAACCCATGAATACCGAGGCTGACTGTACCAGACAATTGTGGAAATTGCAGATCAACAGTTGATATCACACTCCCTTTTTCAAGAAATTAATAGTGGGTTGTCGGAAAAGTCACGATGTATTTTTTTCTGTTTTTCACTGCAAAATTGTGTCATGACTTTTACAACAACCCGATATTTAGTTGTGCAAACATTTATTTAATGAAGATGTGGGGTTTTTTTGTTTTGTTTTGTTTTAATTAGATGTAGACTTTCAATCAAAAAAATGATGGGCCAAACCTCTGTGCTGTCTTGTGCAGTCCTGTTTTCTCTGCCACTTATTCCTACTGCTAGTAGTGTATACTGGGCTGTGAGCAGATGGGGAACAGGGAATGAAATAGAGACCCTCAACACCTGGTGTCTGTGCCTCACTGAAGGGCACCCTGGTGATTTGATTCCATACACAGTTTACACTGCCCTACTGGTTACCATCAGGAGGTTGTTAACTTTGATTCCCAAGGCTGGGTTATAGAAGTGCAAAGTCTGAGAGTAGCTGACACGCTGAGGGGCGGTACACTGGTTGCAGGGGAAGAAATTCACTGTGATGTCCTACTGTGCTCAGAGAAAAAGCTAAAATGAGCAAAAGCAGCAGTGGAGGATGACTGATGTTTTTGTCATCTGCAGTGTTGGTGGAAATGCCACTTCCCTGGAAAACAGCCAATACCTCCCTTCTGGAGAGAGAGAGCAGATAACCTAGTGAAGAAGGCTGGAAGGACAGACATGCAGTGGGGACAGAGGGTCCTGGCTACAAACCTGGAGGATGTCTCTAAACACTGACTCGCCATCCATGTAACTACTGCTCAAATAATAGCATTTCTAAAACCTACAGTGATGACTTTTTCTTTTTCCTTACACTTTGTCTTATAATCCTGAATAAGAACTAAGAGTCATTGAGTGTTTTCTAAAATGAGGCATTGGGAGTAAAGAGCTATAATTTGAACTCAGGTCTTCTGACCATTATTTTATGCTATTCTATTAAAATATAATGCAGGCCTCTAGGTGAAATAGACTACACAGCATATATGAGGGCCAAATACCTCTCTCTGGTCAAGCAGAAATGACAAGAAAAACTGTAAGTCATGAGTAAACTTCTGAATGACATACCCTTTAGCATAAGCGTATCTATCACAAAGTCCATTTTTCATGTAAATTAACATTGTCCTGTACACAGTTTTTGCCAAGAGTTACAATCCAGATGCAATGTTTTAAATTACAGAGAGACAAAAAAACACGTATAGCTACTGTATCATAATTTCTCACACTACCAATTAAGAAATTCTGCCCTAAAGTATAAATGTTTCTCTGCAATTCTCTACAAATCACCATTAATAAGATAGTAAAGCAGCAAAATTAAGAGGGAGTTCATTTGATTTCTTTGCCCCTGAAGGCTGGCTTTAGTGGGAGAATTTATCTACATTTCAATTCTAACGCACTGCGAATGATAAATGAACTCTACCAAATAAAGGACATGACATTGCTATGCCTTAGATTTCTATTCTCTTTCATCAAAATATTCTACCTGGCCAAGTTCATAGCTCAGTGCTTGTCTCCCTATAAGGAATATATAGATTAATGAAACCTGCAATTCTAAAGAACCCCCGTTTAGGATATGATGCAAAAAAGGGAAAAAGAAATAGTCTGAGACGTGCCAGGCCAGCCAGGAAGCTCCCTCACTGTTTTGATTTCCATCAGAGATGTCTGCTCTGGCTCCTTCTAAACAGGAAGAGCTATAGAAAACGGATTTTATGTTGTTTTCATCACCAAGTTCAAGGGCTGCAGGACTAGAGCAGTGAAAAGGTATTTGCCCTGAAGCTGCTTGCTGAACACAAGAGGAAAACACATTACCCTTCCTAGTTGCCCCCAGCTCCATCCACTCTCCTCTGTATTGTTTGAAGAATAGGCTCCTTATTCAGACAACTTCGAGTGTGACCCCGCATAGCAAGGGCTGTAACCCTGATGGGTGACAAATGTTGAATTGATATTCCTAAGGAGAGTGCTTCAGACAGAGCAAAAAAAACCCCCCAAAAACCCAAAAAAAAAACCCCTACGTTCTTTAACAGTTACCTAGAGAAAAGTCAATTTATTGTCACTGGTTATTTTTTGAACTTGAGGTACGTGGTGCCTAAGTCCCTCATTTGATGTAAGAGATGAATACATCAGCTAAGAACAGGGAAAAGCGAGAAACATCAGATGTACAGAAAAGAAAATATGAAAGGAGTTGACCCCCAGAGTTCAAGTGTTATAAAGTGGGAAACATTATAGGAAAACTATTTATGGTTCCACTTTGGAATATTAAAAACTATCCAAGTAAGCTAATATGAAAATAAAACCCTAAGCATCATTAGCATTAGGAGTAAATTCAATTTGGGATAATAAAATAATTACTAGCACTCACCTAATATTTAAAAATGATGAAAAGAAATCTATAGTTGTTTTTTTCCTACAATATAAAAAGTTAAAACAGTAAAGATACTTATCCTAAAAGAGTCAAGAAACATAGACCATTCCCATTTTTTATGGTGGCAATAAACACATCAGAGCGAAAAAAAAAACAACAAACATTATTATCAGGCACACAGAGTAAATGTTTGCATCTTTCTGTTGTGATTATTGAAAATGTTTAACCAATAACATGAAGAACTTCTTACCAGATTACATAATGACAAGACTGTTACTGAGAAGACCTAAAGTGAAATATACTACAATATTGGAATGTTCTATGAAGGCTGCCTGCTATACTCATTTTGGATTCTTAGTGTTTGCATATATTTTTTATAATTCCTACCTAACAACATCTGTTTATTGTTCTTCTTGGGAGGAGGACACTTGACAAAGGGAACTAACTTACATCATTAAATTTTAGACCAAAACCTGAAGACTATATTAGTAAAGTCGATGATTATACATACATATGATGAAAATGTAGCATCTAATTACTTTGGTCCTTTTGACTTTGCAACAGAGGTCACAAGGGAAAGAAAATGGGTTCTTGCCATTTTTAAAGAACCATACTAGAAAATTAGCACTTTTCTCCATACATAAGAAATTATAAACTAGAACACGAGACATCATGGTTGCATACTATATTATCACTATCAGGTACAGTATGCAGATCACAGCAGTGCTAAGATATTAATACCAGTGCTGTGATGGGAAAAGCAACACTAA
Organism: Hipposideros armiger; assembly: GCF_001890085.2. Classification (NCBI taxonomy): domain Eukaryota; kingdom Metazoa; phylum Chordata; class Mammalia; order Chiroptera; family Hipposideridae; genus Hipposideros; species Hipposideros armiger. The sequence continues at coordinate 202,983 of NW_017732379.1, read as the reverse complement.
AGGCATTCAGTAATGTGTCCTACTATGTGTCAACATCAGCTAGCATTGCTGATTCGTTCAGGAAGTTAAACTATTATTCTACTTTGAAGTTAAAGCAAATAACATGTTTCAAACCTAGAGTCAAAGCTTTACTCCAAAAAGTTATAAGGAAGGTGGTTAATAGATAGGTTTAGTTATGTCTCTTTTGCTAATCTCTTCTATTACTGAACCAGTTTTCAATAGAAAGACTTCCAAGTACTACTTATTAGTCATGAATAACCAGGCTAAAAACAAACAAACAAAAAATAGTATTAATCTAAAGAAAAAAAAATAGATGTTTAAAAAAGTGACAGATACTTTATGTGTATAAGTGCATTGTAATTTCTTAGTTATGAATGAATCACATATCAATGATTTAGACCTGTGACCTACTATTTCATAACCCGAGGGATAATTTCATGATTGAGTATCCCACTGAGTAGTTAATTCAGCTTCTAAGTGTGCTCAGGTTTACAGCTGGAGAGTAGCTTAGATACCTGAGTTCGTTAATATAATTTCAATTTGCAAAATAGTCAAGAAAAAAATATTATTAACTCCCATACCTAGTCATGCACATGTGCGTATGTGTGGGGGAGGTGTCAGAGTTGAGACAGGCATTTTAATATTCCTTCTCAGTCAATCCCCATAATAGTACAGCAAAATAAACATTAGCAAAGGAAATTTTGCAATTATGTTTTTATTGAGTAAAAGACATTTCCTGAAATGTTACAATTACCAGTTCAGGCCTTCAGAAAGAGAGATATCAGCATCTACCAAGACATTAAGTGAATAAGAGATCACAAGATAAAACACGCAAGATGAAGCATGGATGAGTTCATAGATAATGAACTCATTATATTATATTATCATATCAATATATTGATATTATTGATATGATATATTGATATGATATATCAATATCATTATATTATCTATGGCAATTCTTAATTTTATATTATTTCTACATATTTATTACAGTATTTCTCAAGATAGTTTGAAAAAACATAACAACAATCTTGGTACCCTGTATTGGCTAGACACTATATTTTGAAAAGCTTACATGTTATAAGCTACGTGACAACGACAACCGAAAAACAAAACGCACGTCTTCCCCCTGGAGGAGCTGAAACCAGGTCTCTTCAGTTGGGCAGGTCCACATTGTGAAGGACGAGGGCCACTCGGCTTGGAATGTACACCTAAGTCAACACAATCATGTCAGTACAATTGAAAGAAATACTGAATGTGATGTCATTAAGTAAAGGAACTGGATACCTTATAGCATTTTCTTAAAAGTTATCTTTACATTTTCACGGGCTCCAAGGAGACTCCACTCCACAGTTCCGACCTAGCACCAATGTGAGGCTCCTTTAAAGCAAGCGCCACTAGAGGGCTCCATTCTCTTTACAAAAACCAACGTTCCGCCAACACTAGGCTATACATGGCACTGCCGTTGAGATTTTATATGTTGGTAAAGGAGGGCTGCCTACAGGTCACAATGTTAGTGCCCTCAGGGGAATAGAAATAATATACAATACACCGACTTTCATCAAGATATTTATTTATCATTCTGGTTTTTTTTTTTTTTTCGTTTTTCTCCTGTCGTTTTAAGGACAAAAACTTAAATGTAATATAAGAGATCCTAAGTGTAGTTTAGGCCCCTCACCAATTTAAGCCATTCAAAAAGCTTGCCACTGCACTTCAACTACAACACACATCCTCCACAGGCCCCGCAGAGTCCTGACTC
>NW_017732379.1:192800-197266 GCF_001890085.2 Hipposideros armiger | reverse complement strand
GGTTGAGGCTGTTTGAATTACTGTAAAGGAATCTAATTCATTTCATTGTGGGTTCAACAACCTCTTTTCTTCCATTTGTGCCAAAAAATTGAACTTATGAACCACAGAAGAGAAAGACAGCCCCCCTTTCTGCCCCCAGCCTCCAGTGCACTGATTAACACATAAGTTCACCTATAAGTTTTTATATCAAGAACCAAAGTATAAAGCAATGATTATGCAAAAACAGACTTTCCAGTAACGGCCAGGAAAGCAGAGTGGGGAAATTCTGCCCTGTAGCTTCTTGGCATTTGTGAGACACTCTGACCTTATGAAACAGGTGTCAACGGTAGTACTCATGCAGTTCTCCTCCGGCTTCGCAGTTTAACTGACGGAGCACACACAGACGCTGCCGGAGAGGTACCTGCTGACACCACTGCACCTACGGCTATTTTCAGATTCCTGCGAGCTCTGTTTGCGGCTATCTTTGAAAACAGATTTGAAACTTATTCAGCAGATCCTCTGGATTACTGAGCTTGCAAATTAAGCTTTAGCAAATACTGTGTACTAGTTATGATGGACAGAAATTTCACGGAAAAGGCAAAAGTTATTGCAGGCATATGGGAGGCAGAAGTGATCTTTCACTGGTGATGGAATGAGTCTTACAGCATTTATGTTCAAGAAACCTGGCTGTATCCCAGCACATATGAATCAGTCTAATAAACAGTTCTGTTATAAGGAGGCATTCCCACAATACGTATGTTTTTTAATGTAATTTCTTTCCTCTGGCTCTTTGAAGGATAACTCTTGCAAGAAGGAATCTGTTTCATTGAAATATCTGGTCTACTTGGGCTCCCTTATTCTTACTTTAAAACCAGTGATCGCTTCATCTGGAGGCTAAAGGCTTATTTAAATGAGTCATTCCTGAAGCACCTGTAGTCATCGAAAACAAGACGGTGCTGGCTGCTGGAAGACAGAGCTAATCTTTATTTTTCTGAGTTGAATCAAAATTCCATTACAGGTAGTGGTTAAGCTCTCTATTCTATTTCCCAGGTGCTTGCAGTGCTGTATTCCTCTACCTGTTATAGAGACATATGTGATATCCACCATTCCACCTGCTAATTTAGAATTGCACATTCCGTATTTGCAAGATCAGTGCAATTAGTGCTTGAAAAGTAATCTCCTGGCTGTTGCTACCACTGGTTAGTGGGCTTGTTTTAATTATGACAGAATATCTTTGCTCTTCCAAAACTAAAAGGATGCCAAGATATTTTGTGCTTACCCCCAAAGATTGTGAGCCCTCGCCTAAGATTATAATTTTCCCAAAGTTGAAAGAGAAAATCTTCTTAATTGTGGATCTTCAAAGCAGCTATTGTCTTGACATGCTTAAAATACCTAAAATATGACTGAATAGTTGTAACAATAATAACTTTAAATACAAGTGCACAATGGAGAAAAAGCAGCCTCTTTAATACATGGTGCTGGGAGAATTGGAAAGCCACGTGCAAAAGAATGAAAATAGCCTGCTATCTGTCACCATGTACCAAAATTAACTCAAAATGGATCAAAGACCTAAACATAAGGCCCGAAAAAATAAACGGCATAGAAGAAAACATAGGTATTAAATTTATGGACCCTGGGTTCAAAGAGCATTTTATGAATTTGACCTCAAAGGCAAGGGAAATAAAAGCTAAAATAAATGAATGAGACTGTATCAAACTAAAAAGATTCTGCACAGCAAAAGAAACCATCGACAAAATAAGGAGGCAACCAACCAAATGGGAGAATATTTTTGCAAACAACACCTCTGATAAGGGGCTAATATCCAAAATATATGAGGCACTCACACAACTGAACAACAAAAAATCTAAACAATCCAATTAAAAAATGGGCAGAGGAAATGAATAGACACTTCTCCAAAGAGGACATACAGATGGTCAACAGACATATAAAAAAATGCTCAACATCACTAATCATTAGAGAAATGAAAATAAAAACCACAATGAGAAATCACATCACACCAGTTTAAAATGGCTATCAACAAGACAAATAATGGTAAGTGGTGGAGAGGCTATGGAGAAAAAGGAACCCTCGTATGCTGTTGGTGGGAATGCAGATTGGTGCAGCTGCTATGGAGGCAGTGTGGAGATTCCTCAAAAAATTAAAAATAGAATTACTATATGATCCAGCAATCCCTTGCTTGGTATTTACCCAAAAAATCTGAAAACACGTATCTGTAAAGATATATGTGCTCCGATGTTCACTGCAGCTTTATTTATGGTGGCCAAGATATGGAAACAACCAAAGTGTCCTTCAACAGATGATTGGATAGAGAAGATGTGGTATATATACACAATGGAATACTATCTTGCCATCAGAAAAGATGAAATCATTGCCATTTGCGACAACATGGATGGATCTTGAGATTATACTACTAAGTGAAATAAGTCAGACAGAAAAAGTTGAGAATCATATGATCTCACTGATATGTGGGATATAAAACTGAAAACAACAAAAGAACAAGAAAAACAAAAGAAGATACAAAACTCATAGACACAGGCAATAGTTTAATTGTTACCAGAGAGTAAGGGGAGAGCGGGGGTGGCAGATGAGGGTAAAAGGGATCAAATATATGGTGATGGAAGGAGAACTGACTCTGGCTGGTGAACATACAATGAGATATACAGATGATGCATTACAGAATTGTACACCTGAAATCTATGTAACTTTGATAACAATTGTCACCCCAATAAACTTTAATTTAAAAAAAATACATGTGCAACAGCATGTTGCATTTTCCAAAAAGCTTGGCCATGCTAATNGATTGGTTCAACAACAGAAAGCTGGAGGTACCCATGAGCAAAGAAGGACTACTACACAATGATTTAGACAGATCCAGTCCAAAGGATGGCATATTTATATAATCAAGCTACAGGCTAAAGCAACACAAAGGAGGAGGAAAAAAAAAAGTCAGATTTAACCAGTTTCCTCTCTAAGTCTTATCAAAACAGGCATGAATCAAGAGGTAATGTCCTGCCCCTCCAAAAGAGTTTGCCATGTACTTTTTCTAATCTATGTTTAGTTTGAGGAATCACAGTGGGGCAGCAGGTTATAATCAGAATGGTTCTGAATCATTCTGTTATGAGCTTCTAAAACTGAAGACCAATTTAAATTTCTCAGTAGCATCAGAACTGGACAAAAGAGTTTCAGTATCCTTTACATTAAAAACATTTCAGTTATTATACAGTCCAATATGCAGACAAAGAATTCTGATAATCGCAGGTTTCCTGAGAAAGATGCAATGGAACACACAAGTCAAGTATAGGACAAGTAATGCTAGGTCCCTGCTCAGTGTGTGGCACAGTTATACATCAGAACAAGTCACGTCAATCTCCTATTTGGATCCTACACAGTTTTGGTGTCTGTTTGACGCATAACCTTATACTGAATCCATTAGTAATATAACTATAAACTGATAATTTAGAAACAATTTTACTCTGTGATCTTTTGATATTGTAGCTAGCTCAAATTTAAGAGAAAAACAAAAGAGATGGCCTAAGAAGTTCAAGGTTTGCAACGTATGCATTGAGTTTTTCCTATTTTGTCATTTTGTGGTTTAAAAAATGTTCCAAGAACTTTCACTAAATGATGCTGGTTATTTAATATAAGGGACTTTATGATGCCAATTCCAGTCACACTTAGAGACCTCTTAATACAAGTTGCTCAAAAACCTTCAGTTGATAATTGTATAATATTTTTAAAGGGAATAATGTACAATTATAGAGGTTTTGTGTTTTTTTTTTCACTGCAGTGTTAATTATCAGAATGTGTTCATGTTTCTCTAGAGCCTTTGCACTACAGGCAACAGGAAAGGATTTCCCCAAGCAAGTGGTTTTTCTGAACTATGGCTATATGTGGAATTTTGAGTTTTCTTTTTTAGGGTTCTGAGTACGTAAATCAATTTTCTTAGTGGTTAGGAAATGATTACCAATTACACTAAAGAACTTAACATAATCACAGTTAATCCTTATGATGAGACTATTACAGACATCAACAATTTAGGGGCTCTATAATTTAGTGCTAAGTATTGGCTCTATAGCTCTCATGTTATAATTTTAATTCTAAAAATAGTTTTGATTCATACAGCAATAGAAAATAAATATAAATTTAAGTAGACTTAAACATTTATGTTTGTCTGCTTAAATATAAATTGTTTATATATATAATTATATATAAACAATTTAAGTACCGGTATTAGAAACCAATTAGTATGCACATCATAGATATTATATGCTGATAAACAAGTTTACTATACCCATTTATTAGCCATTAAGCCCTAACCATAGCTAAGATCACATTACGAACATATAAGACAATATAATATATGGCCATGAATTTCATTTTTTCCAGCTATATTTATAGTCAACTCTTCACAAGGAATCGGAATATGACAGTATAACCCAATTCATTTATTAAGAGAGTCAAAATGC
>NW_017732379.1:185399-186320 GCF_001890085.2 Hipposideros armiger | reverse complement strand
CTTAATGTATTCAAGTTCTCATAGCTAGTAAACAGAAGACTGGGGGCTGGTCCCAAGTTCTCTGCCATGACATTCTGTGGTCTTTTCACTACAATAAGAATTTCACTACATTAGAATTTTGCTGTCTGAATCTTTCCCCTTTCAGTCTGAATTAATTGGTTCAAGTTCAGCTTTTCAGTTCTTGCTTCTCCATGACTTTTCTTTACAAACTGAATCATCTTCCCTGACCCTGTGGGGGGTCTCTATTTCAGAACTTTAAGGTAATTTTCTTATTCATTTCAGGAGCTATTTTTGTCAATGTTAGTTTACATTGCAAAACTGAATGTTCTGACAAACTATAGCAATCATTCTTTGAAGAAAGAACGTGATAGCACCTTTGAACGCTCCCTCTTAGAAATGCATGGGTATCTAAATCTATACCTAGAGATATATATGTATCACCATCAACGCCACCCACATGCACAAATATACACTTAAGGTAACACCTAAGTCTCCTATGGCCAGTGCACTTTCTTCAGAGCTTATAATCAACAAATCAATCTTGTTTGCCCATGCTCTTTTCATTTATTTTATGCCACTGCCTTTGGCACATCAATTCTGTAGACAATATGGTGGTTTACAAAGTGAGGTGCTTGTGCCACTTTGATAGGAATATAACAGGAAAATGAGGGAGCCAGGGGTCCCATACACATTCTCCTGCTTGACTTATCCCTAAATTTTTTTTTTTAAATGAGAGAATGTAACAGCTATAATAAAGCTGGGTATGTCCTGGCGTCATGAAAGTTAAACGAATCTTAATCCAAGATCTCCATGGTGAAAAAAAATGTAGGTCTGAGACAGAGATAGAAGAAGAGGGGGAGAATGAGAGGCTCAGAAGGGAAAGGGAAGGGAGAAGAGGGGAGGGAGAGGAGAGGAGGGGAG
>NW_017732379.1:172291-185029 GCF_001890085.2 Hipposideros armiger | reverse complement strand
TCTGTTAACAATACAAATTAAAAAATAGTTATATAATTTAATGCTTTCCTTGGTAATAATATGAAGAAACCAGAGAATTTTATAACTAGAATAATTCAGTTTTCAATTGACTACATGAAAGAAAAAAAAAAAGACGTATTTTTATGAATCCTTTTAAGGTGATTTCAATTAAACTTCATTAAGCAGTCACTAATGTAGAAATCTGCTAAATATAAAATATCATAAAGCAAGAACAGAAGGGAAGTAAATCATGTCATTAAAAATAGAAATGTTCATGATAGAAAAATTAAAAAATGGCTCCCTTTTACTTTTTAAAATAACTTTAATCCTATTAGTATCTAAACTTCCCCAATTGTCCCCCAAATACCCCTTCCCATAAGTTTTCCAAAACCCAGTTCAGTCCAGCACCACACGCTACATGTGGTTCTGCAATGGTTCTCCTTCCCTATCCACCCCACCTCCACACTTATGAATGTTGCTTTACCTGTTATTCCTCAAAGAAATAAGAGGAGAAACATCACTTTAAAAATAAGGGATTCAATTTAAGTGTAATGAGAATATCTCTAAAAAATTACTTACCAAAAGAGAATAGGAACGCCCATTATGTTCAAAAGGCTCAGAAAAGAAATCGGTACTGTGGTCCAGCCTCTGGTGTCCTCCAAACTCAGCTGCGTCGGAGTCCAGCACAATTTTGAACGTACAGAAATTGAGGAATCACAACGGCTCAGGACGTGAACCAGACATTATAAAGCATGTTCTGAGATGGCAGTTTAAAAGTGAGTATTCTGCACACTGTGAAGTCATAACTTCTGCTAAATACTCCTCCTCCTACTATTTCAGATTCTCATGTTTGAAAGGGGTTCACAGGCTATCTAGCCCGTACCCCCATGGGAGCGTTATTATTCTCCTGTCACAGCTCATCAACAGGCCATCCAGCCTGGGACTGAATACACCTATTAATGAAGGATCTACTCTTCTCTCAAGGCGATTCGTTCCATTTGTTAGAAATTCTCCTCCATAGTGAACAGCCATTTGACTCCTAGGGACTATTTCTACCCAGAAAATCCAGAAAGAATAAGTTCAAATATTTAATAACCTTTCAAATATTTAATAATGGCTATGTTATCGCCATGTGTCCTCTACATAGATTACTAAATACACATTAAATACAATCTTAGAACTTTTGATCATTCCTCACTTCATATGGCTTATTACTCCTTCCCCATCTCTGAATTCATCTAATTTTCTAGATCCTAGTTATTAAAGTCAGGAACATGGGAGTCAACAAGTGTCCATGTGTGGTCCAAGGAGCACAGAACCCAACGGACTTAATCCTCCCACTGGTTACATGCAGTAGGTTACCAACACACAAGATCATGTAAACTACTACCCATCATTCCGCAGGTGCATTCATGCTGCAATCATGCGATTTAATACAATTCAACATCTGATTCCTCACCGTGAGTTATTAGACATACTAGCATTACCATAGTTACAACAAAATAAAAGCTATAGTTATTATGCTCCAATTTATTATGCTCAAAATTCTAGACATGACATTTTGAAACAAAACTCTGTAAGAAAAAATACATTGATACTTAGAAATCTTAAATTTCTTCTAGCCTAAGGAGGGATACAAATGGGTTTGTTTTGTGTTTTCTTTTTCTGTTATATAAATCTTGAATCTCAGTAATGTTTGTATATTTTCATTATAACAAAAATTAAAAAGACATGAAGGTGACAGACAATGACCATCATGTTCACGTCGGGCAATCTTGTCTGGGTAGCAGATGCAGATGGACTCGCAACAGGAACTTTTGCTGGGAGTGGTGGCTCCATTTCAATCAGTCCAGGTCAGCCTGCTCTGATTCACTTTCAGACTGATAATCAACATATTAGTGTGTTTAAAGGAGAAAGAAACAGAGAGACTGAGACTCAAAAGATGACTAACGGGCACAGGCACATTCTAAAGTCACTCAATAGAGCTAGAAATGATTTGAACATACTAGTTTATACAATGGTGAAGTATGTGTAGTGAAAATAATGAATTGGAAACAGAGTGAATAAATGAAGTATTATAGAATGACAGGAACTATTACTACAAAAGTTTAGCTTTTTTTTCTTCATCTTAGTTCATTAAACTTGTACAAATCTTCCAAAAGCAAAAACAAAACCAAGAGTACAGTTTAGAGAATAATGTCCTAGGATACTTTTTAAAACTTTTGAAAGAGTGTCAATTAGTAAACTCCTGGTTAACAACATAGATTAAAGCAATCGTATCATCAAAAGCAGTGGATGCCAACCTGTGGGATGACCATCACTGGTAATCGTGCTATTATAAGGGCCTCACTGGATGAGTAATTATTATAAGGGACTAGGAATCTATGTGAGCATTAGGCATTGCCTGAAGACCGAATTCTGTTATTATACACATTCAATACTGTATTTCAAATAATATGCATGCTTTCTGATTAATAAAATACAGATTCATTTAAAAAGTCAGAATTTATAGTAAGTTTTTGCCTATATATTATCTCAATCAAGGATACTGAAAGAACAATTGTTATATAATGATCCAATTCTTTTTGACATTGAAAGGGATCATCATACTTAAAATGGTTAGAATCTATTCACTTAATACATATAATTTGTAGCTATAAAGGAAAAGCTTGCAAAACCCATAATGAAAGTTTCAAAACATCAGTGTAGACCTATTTCTTTGATCTATAATTTAAAGAAAAAAATTCTGCTGTAGCCACTTTTGGAATTACCCAGCCCTGTATCTATATTACCCAGAAAACACAATAAGTTCCTTTAGAAAACTCAAACCTTAAACTCCAGAATGTCCAACGATTTGAAACACTAATTAAAAATAATGATTGTGAAATGGCTTTATCATTGTAAATTACTACCACCTATTATTCAAGTATCAGGAATACCCCATCTTTTAGGAACACTGCTTAAAACAAAACTGTTTTTAAGAGGTTATTTGAACAACCGGATATTTTTCCATTCTCCCACTCAGGCATTCCTTCACTGCCTCTTTCTAATGTGTGTATGAGTGTGTGTGTGTGTATGTGTGTGTGTGTGTGTGTATACATGCACATGTGCACACACTCATACAAACATACATGACATGGAACCAACATAGCACCAAAATCCCTTCAAACCCCCAACTTCCACTAAAAGAAATATCTATTTGAAAATATATCTCAGAGCCAATTTACACTTATTTTAAGCTACCTTCTTTATACGGTTTTCAATACCAGAGTAGATAAAATAAATTTAACAGGACCCCTCAACATGCCCTTTTTTATTCATAGCTACCTCCCTACACTGAGCAGAGTGCCTTCTCATAATAGATTCTGAATACATCTTTGAAAGCAGTGTTTTGATTTACCAAGAAAGGTCAAACTATATACCTTTTATATATATATATATATATATATATATATATATATATATATATATATATATATGAAGAAAGTAGAATACACTATCTTAACTCCCCTGTTCACTTACTGAATAATACAATGTGCAAGGCACTGTATAAGATTAAAAAATGACTAAGACACAGCCTTAGTTTATATGCAATTTAGAGCCTGTAAGGAGATCCTAGACATGCACGACAATGTCTATATATAAAGTGGAAAGCAATATTCAATGAGAGGTGGAGCCAAGAAGGCAAGGTAGGATTGACAGTCTGTGTATAAAAAATTTTGAAGGCTGTGCTGGGTTTTAAGATTTATTTTGGTAATTAAGTATGAGAATGTTGAAGATTTGCGGGAAAGGTTATGATAATTAAGAAAATGAACCTGGAGGTTGGTGACAGAATAGGAATAGACACGGGAAATCTTAGGTCAGAGACTAGTCAGGAGTCTAACAATGGTCTCTGGGTAGTAATATTGCTAAACTTAGATAGAATGGAGAGACATAGCTACATCAGGGAGAATTTGGATGTACAACTGATGGTATCAGAAGGTAAGAAAACAGATGTTCAATTTGGGGAAACAGAAGTGGAAGGGGAGAATAGCTGTGACCAAAGACACACAATCAGTTTAGTGGCAAAGTCAAAGGTACATCTAATTACCCTTCTCTCTACAAGTGGGCACCCATTTTATGCTGCGAATCAGGCAAAGTGTTTTCATATGCAGTTTCTTGTTTAATTATAAATTTGAGATTCTACAAATAAAGATGCCAGAATAAACATAAGAAAAGCAGATAAAGTGATATTTGTCTAAATGATTAATCTAATGCAATTTAAAAGACTGGTGTTAAAGGACTGAATTTTTAACATTCCTTATGGAATCTGAATATCTGTGAAATTTATTGCATTTTCTCTAGATCCACTTTTTTCATTTGGTCATTTTATTGCTGAATACAAAATAGTGAATCAAAAAATTTACCTTGTTCAATTTTGGAAAACACAGTAGGAAAAGGATAATTGAATGACATAATTATTTTATGGAGACTTTTTAAAAAGGAGATCAAATAGGTTCCTATCCATTTGAGTGTCATTTTAAAATATGATTTCTTCTTTTAAATTCAAGAGCTTCCTAAGTATTTGATATATCTATCAACATGTTGAAGCAGGTAAGATGTTATAAGCATTATTTTATAATCTATGTCCTTAAATTTGAACCAAGGAGGAGCCACGTTCTGAAGACCTGTGTTAATAAGATTAAAGAACAGTGAAGACATGAAGACTCTTAAATTCAATGGCTCTTCAAATACTTCAAAAGCTGCTGTGTTTGCTCAGCCACTTGATGAAGTGTCTGTTCAAAGTATAAGGATTTTGATGTAAGAGGTACTATCATTTATATCATTCTGCACTAAACTCACTTCACTCCCGCTGATGAAACTAAGGGAATGTATTGTAAGGTACAATCCCTGAGGTTTCAAACTGTGTGGCAATAAAAGGGGTTCTCCAGTGACTAGATGACCACAAGGTTGGCAAAGCTAGTAAGTTACCATGTATCTTTAGATCTAAGACATTAATAAAGAGAAAAAAATAAATCACAACCAAGGCAATCATTGTAAGACACATCTTCACTGAAGACATGTTAAAATGTGAAAAAAAGTACATCTTAAGAATTCATGAATACAAAATTTGTGAATACAAAATATTGGACTAAAATATTTACCTTGCTCAATTTTGGAAAATATAGTAGGAAAAGGATGATAAAATGATATAATTTTTTAATGGAGATTTTTTTAAAGAAAGATCAACTAGGTCCCTATCCATTTGGATGTCATTTAAAACTATTTAAATACTTAGAAACAAACAAAAAGCCAATATCATAGATACAGAGAACAGATTGGTGGTTGCCAGAGGTGGGCAGTGGGAGAAATAGGTGAAGGAGGTCAAAAGGTTAATATATATATTCATTCATACATATATACATATAATTCATATATATGTGTATATATATATATGAATCTAGTATGTTAGTTTCAGATCTGAGTCTTTTACCAACCCACCCATATTATTAGGATTGCAATAACTTCTGGGAGCTGAGTGACTACAGGAGAAAGAATCTATATCAAAGGCAGAAAACATTAGATGTGAAATTCTAAGGAACAGTGAACCAACATCCTGTGGAGTAAATACAAGTACTGAAAAGCAAGGAGAATTTTATGTTTTTTAATAGTCTCAAAATAACTAACCAGCACAGGACATGCCATAATGTTCTAATGTAACTCTTCCCTTTCTATGCTTCATGAATTGAATTTTATTTATTGCCAGCTATAAGCCACAAAATCCTAGGTTATGGCCTTATAGCATACATTTCAAATAGGTATCTTTTTATATTATAAATATAGCTAAATTATGCCTAGTTCATTGTTCTGAACCACAGAAAGGACCATCAATTACAAATTTTAGTTGCTTTCTCTCAACAACAACTGTAGGAGTACCAAAGAGTTTTGATGTGTTGCTGTATATTTTATAAATGTGTATGTGTCTTATTGTGAGGTAGGTGTAGGGGTGTGTGTGTGTGTGTGTGTGTGTGTGTGTGTGTGTGTGTGTGTGTGTGTGTCAGNAACTTAAAAATTCATCACTGGAAATTAGTTCTGATATTTTAATTTTTTCAAAACTTTTTAATGGTAATATGGTATGCGTTATGTTAGTTTCAATGGTAAATATCCATTTACCTTTGTTCTCTCCTTGACTTTAGTTTAAAAACTACCTCAATACTATAATAAATAAAATAAATGAAAATAAAATCCAAAGAGTAATGTGAAAATAGATAATTTACTTTTGAATGCAGTGTAAGTATATTTTAAAATAAAGTGAATGCCCAATGCAACTTGTCTTTAGGGAGGTAATGTATTTTTTTTGTTTTGTTTTTGTTTACTCTTATTAGTTCTCAGTAAAATTTCGGTGTCCATGGGAAAGGCTACATCTTCATTCATGAACTGCATGTCCATTCAAGTTTGTGAAGACTGTCTTCATTAAAAGTTTCCATGACAACCACACATTTTATTTAAGTGTAAAACAGAAGTATATTTCTAGTATAATCTAGGATGTGCTCATTTCATCAACAATAGGTTTCCGATTTTAAACCAAACCATATCTCTAATTCCTTGACAATAAATTTTTAGAAGCTATAGAATACACAATACCAATAAAACAAATTCAAGTAATAAGGGGATCAAATATGATTATCTGCTGCATTCATTAATGGATTGCTACCTTTTGAAACGCATATTCATTCAAATTATTAGTTTATTGTTAGGCATGCTTAATGACACACATCAGTAAACAGCAAATCAACTGGTAATACAAAATATTGAGTGCTATGTATTTCTCTATGCAAACAGGAAAACTATTCTAAATACATCACAGAATACCTTGACTAACCTAGTTAGAACTCATCTTTGTCCTGCAAGATTATATAACTTAACCTAAAAAATATCACTTTTTCTCAATAACTCCAGAAAGAATAAAAAAATGCCCACATTTCTAAGCCTAACCTTCCTCAAAAAGTTGTCCTTTGTCTGTGTCATTAAAGATTACCCAAAGAACTTGTAAATTCATCTATTTGATTAAGCAGTAACAATTATTTAGAACTGCAAAAGAAAAAATAACAGATTTTTGTTCACCTTTTAACCAAATACTGTCATCGAAATGAGTTTCAACCACGCACATTCAACGTTTCTTTTACAAACATAGTGTGCTTTTGAACTCAAAATAATTTTGACAGGCTATAAAGAAACACCTTTTCCCAAACTTACTCTAATACAGCCTTCAGTGGAGTCCAATGCAATATATGTAAATGGAAAAGATAATTGGAAACTTCAAAGTCCCTGAAAAATGACAATTATAAACAGTAAGTAAGCGTCATCTGAGCCATTTCATGCAAGCAGAGATAGGAGAAAACATCCTAAAACCGTAAAACTACGCTGGGTGCATCCGTGGGCTTTGGGGTCCAATTACATTCTAATCCCAGTTCTGCCAATTATCAACTCTGTGTCTCTGAGCAACTTGCTGAATTTCCTAGAGGATCAGTTTCTTGTTGGTAAAACGGAAGTACTATATGAGAGGGTTGGGGGGACTAACTGAAGCAATTTACATCAAGTGCTTAACACAGTGAAAAAATTCTCTGATTATTAGCTGCTGTTTATATTATTATTATATTATTATTATTATTATTATTTTATAGGACCCAGAGCATTTAAACTGCTGTTTTCAGTGATGAAAAAGGTAAAAGTGGGTCTATGTTTTCCCTAGCTTACATTTACACCCAACTTGGCCTCTTCTTCATTAATGACCTTTATTTCCATTCCCTTCTGCCATGTCTTTCTTTCTAGAATCTAAACGCTTTTCCTGTTATATAAAAGATTTTAACTTTAAAGTTTAATGGGACTATAGATCAAACTCTTTGGGGACTAGACACTTTTTGAAATTTAAAGCTTTTTTTTTTCCTAAAGGAAAATGCTGTTCAAACTTCTGAAAAAGATTGAGAGGCCAGCCTACTCTGAATACACTGAAAATTAAACACCTCCCCATACCCTCTTGTACTTGGTCTGCTTTTTCACCATAGCATTTTCAACTTTTAACATACTATATACTCAATTATTGTAGCTTAACACACTATAAATTTAATTATTATAGTTTTGTTTTTTAATATTAAAATACAGTCTCTATGAGAGATTTCCGTCTTTCCCCACCCTCTCCTCCCCTCTACCTAGGACCTAGGTTAGTACCTAGTATATTTGTTAAATGTATCTTCTTTTCATTATTTTCCTATTGTAATATCTTCCTTGCGTTTTGATCTATGTATGTTTTTGCTAAGCTTAAAAAATTATTTAATACTACTTTGGCCATAAAAAAAGCCTGATTTTCTTCCCTCAACTCATGAGGTTAAAATTTCAGATATGTACAATATAACTTCTAAAGCAATCCCATTTCATTATCTACAAAGTTCTATTTGGACATTTTGAAAGGTTTTTTTTCTTTCATTTTGGAGAAGTCACAAGAGTGAAACAAATGCATGTTAGTTTGAAGCAATTAATTCTCAGGTG
Source organism: Hipposideros armiger (assembly GCF_001890085.2). Taxonomy (NCBI): domain Eukaryota; kingdom Metazoa; phylum Chordata; class Mammalia; order Chiroptera; family Hipposideridae; genus Hipposideros; species Hipposideros armiger. The sequence continues at coordinate 176,503 of NW_017732379.1, read as the reverse complement.
AATAACTCTGATTGATATGAGTCCTCGAGATAGAAATTTTATATAATTCTGAATTGAAGTGCATAATGATCACGTTTACTAAAGTCAGCATATACTCAAAGACTTGCATTATCAACTTGACTGGTTAGCTTTCTCTACACAGATGATTGAACTTAAGCATAGAATATCAAAATGACCTGTCAAAATCATATACTGGTGGTGCCAAAAACATGTATATACGTTTTAAGAAAGGAAAAAACTGTATTAAAATTGTAATACTCAATATATACCGATAACAAAAGATGAATACAAGTCACATTTGACTTCTGAAATTATAAGAGGTGCTCAAAGTGGTTACCATCAGCGTCCAGACACTTCTGATTACGGCGAACTATTGTTTGAGCAACGTTGACCAAAGTGTCCACTTGTATACATTTTTTTGGCAACCCGGTATATGCGTCTGTGTGTGTGTGTGTGTGTGTGTGTGTGTATGCATTATATATAATATATAAGCTATACATAATTTGGCAGAACCAGGATATGCACCTAGGTATATAATATTTTCTACCACTCTAACAGCAACTGTCAGATAAAGATTGCAAAGCATATGTACATTAAAATACTTAATTTTGAACACTGATTATTTTGGCCTTGGTAGTAGAAATATCCTTTTCCTTTATTTAAAATCATATTTATTAGGAATATCCGAAAGTTAATGTGTATTACTCTTTTTCTTTTAAGACCAAATAGAAAATCATAACACTATAGGGCTAACTCAGTGCTTCAGAAAGCTAAATGAGGTGGGACTGAGCTAGCTAGCACCCAGTAAAAAAGCTTGCAGATGTGTGTGTGTGTGTGTGTGTGTGTGTGTGTGTGTGTGTGTGTGTGTGTATAGCATAATCTTTTCCAGTCATTCCTGAGTACTTCTGGGCACACATGCCATAACTATCATATCTATACCTAGACTGATGATTGTGAGGGAAAAAATATGCACCCCCCCCAAAACTGAGTGAGAAAGCTTTAAATACACAGACATACACACACAATTGTTAATATATCTATTTTTCAGGGGTATAATAAATCTAGTAGCTTGCAATCATCTTTAAAACAATCATATTGGTTTAAACTAATTAGGTGGACATAGAAAATGATAATACAAGGAAAGAGTAAAGCTGTTAAGTTTTTTTCTGCAAAGTACTTGTTTTTACAATTCAAAACGAAATCAACAAATGTTTTGGTTATGTTTGTCAAACATGGAGTTGATTTACATAATTCAAATGAGCAGAAATTCTGGCACATTTTAAATCAAATTCTATGTAGATTTAATTGTTCGTTTTCATAGTTATTTCACAAATGTGAGCTTTATTTACACTATCCAATTATTAAAATCCCAAAGTGATGAGACTATCATGGTCATAAGAGAGTTCACCTAATCTAGTAAGTTCTATGTATCCCTTAGGTAAATCATCTGCCAGCCACCAGACAAACTATCACCAGGAATAAATTTTGTACACTCCAAATAATTAAGGCAAGAAAAGGAAATATATACAATTAAATGCTTCTAATGTAAAAGTACAGGGAAGTTCATTTCCCCAAATATGACCAAGGCTGTGTCTATTGTGTGTTGCTGGAACAAATCGAAACTCCCATGCTGTAAACCTATATGCCAGCAACATGAAACAACTGTGCATACCATAACTTCTACTACTTAGGGAAGAACATGAATAACAGCTTATCGTGAAACTTGATATAAGCAGAATTCTTATCTTTCATCTCTTTGTAAAGTGTTCTTTCCTCTATTCTAAGGGATGTTTAGTCCAAAACCCCTTTTGTCCTCCAATAACCTTCAGCACCTATCATGACACTTTATCAATCATCACTTGAAGCTGAAATACGCTTAGGTTTATAATGCTGGTTTAATTAAAAAAAAAAAAGGGTAGTCACCTTTTTCATTAAACAGTTATTTTACCCTTTTAAAATGAGTATGTTTGTTTTAAAAATATTCTATTTAAAATGGTTTGTGATTTTGAGTATCAGAAACTAGTATACTATAAGATTGCATAAAAATGACATTTAGCCAGAGACACCATTAACTTTTACAAAGAAAAGCAGAGAAAAAAAAATTATAACTAACTAGTGACACACGCTTTACCTGTTTTAATGTCATTTCTACAGGGAAACAAAACGATGAATTATCTGGTGCCCAAATGAAAAACTATGCAGAACTCAGAGGAACTAGATTTAAATCACATTTGTGCACTTAATAGAAATAGGATCTTCTGAAAGTTATAAATCTTTCTGATGCTCATATTTGGGTTGAAGAATACTTGCCTGACCTGTGTCACTAAGGTAATGTGAAGGTAAAATAAGTCAATGTAAATAAGAATATTCATATACTGTGAAGTGTCCTGGAAATTTAACTTTTGGTAATAATTTGGAAAACATCTCCTAAAATATATCTCCTAATCCACCCAAATGTATTTAATTTAAATGGACTGAACCAGGTCATGCTAGTTCTTCTACCTCTCAGAAACCTATGATTCCACGTTGCCCAGTATTTCCTAATGGTCATTAAACATCACAAAATTATACCTGATGATTAAGGCACAGATCAAGGTATGAGGGGTGAAGAGGGACCATCTTCATAGAGCTGACAGTTGAGGCTATGAGCATGTGTGCATTCTTCAAGGGAAGAGAGCAAGGAAAGAGAATAAATGATTGGATTTGGGTCTGAGGGGGAAAGATAACACAAAGAATGGGTAAAGAGAAAAAGGAAATCAAGGTCGTGCTGCAGCGTATGGAGGAGAAAAGGGAGTAAGGAAAAAGGTGGGCTGATGGTACAAGAGTGAGGAAACGATTTAGCAGGGAGGGGAAGACTTTTCATTCCAAGGCTGTAAAAAACAGAAACCATTTTGTGGTGGTGAACTGGGGAACAGGAACTCTTTTCATTAAAAGACTTATTGTTTGCCAATAAAAGTTAATACAATTGTACAACTGTACTTCATGAAGTTATGCATTAATTAAATATTTTTCCTGATAATGTCTAAAGAAAGAATTTCCTTATTCAACAATTGATACCCCATAACTATCAAAAAGAATCACAATTGATTTCATAAATAAGTTTCACAAATATAATAGGGATTATTCCTTTTTCCATCATTAGGCCAACAGATACTACAGTAACAGAATCAGAGATGGTTCTTGCACATTGTTATACTGAAGCCACTGTTTTCAAGAACATACTACTTTTCCAAGAACACTCCACTTTTTGCACTTTTCTTTGGAGAAACAGAAACTCTTCTTTCGGTTATGGCACCCCCATGTTCTTAGAAGCCCCTCAATTATTATACTGAACAACCTATTACACCATGGCTTAATTAAAAAAAAAATCTTCTGGGAGTATTTAAATACCATTTTCCAAATAAACAAAACACTGACCACTGAGTTTGACCCTGTGGGATTCTAAGTAAGAACAGCTTTAATAGAAAATGATGGAAGTGAAAATATCTCACTTATAGAATATCTAAATAGCTTGCTGGTAGGCTGGAGATATACATTGGGGGAGGGCAAATTTCTAGTGAGATCCAGAAGGGAAAAGTAATTTAACATTCAGGATTAGAAATTTATGTTAGACACAGAATACCCTTGCTAAAAAAACACTGGCATCAGATATAAAGGTGAGGAATATAATTTATTTTTTGAAATAGAAGAGAACCATCTGTTTTAGACTGATTAAATAAATGACTATTTTAAAAGAAAGGTTAGATAAGACATTTTTCAGGCCAATGTTTTCACTGTAGATTTCCTTCTTCCATATTTGCAGTGCTGTTCCCGAGGAAAGGAAAAGATTCACTAAAAGAGATAATGAGTGTAAAATGCTTGCACAGTGCAAGGCATATTAAGTTTGTACTAGATGGTAGATCTTATTAGGAAAGTCTGTTCAGCAAGTATTCTAACTGACAAAAGAGTCTAGTGTATAAATTTCAAATTCTACAAAATTATGATGTATTTTATTCATAATATTTATCAGTTTTTCCTTCCTATCACTTATTAAATATCTGCTCTAAGGGAAAAAAATAGATTACAGTGATCTCTGTGATTTATTTAATTTTAAACAACTTCAGGATTTCTTTCATCCTTCGATAGTTGTATCCTCCATCTCTCCTTCCATCATTCATCTGTCCATACATCTGCCTACCCATCCATCATCTACCCATCCACCTATCCATCCAT
>NW_017732379.1:156813-166451 GCF_001890085.2 Hipposideros armiger | reverse complement strand
AGAGAGTATAAAAATCTCACTAGCCACTGCCAACTTCAAGCAAAGCATAGACAGGTGATTAGTGGTGTGGCTCAGGTTTTAAGAACTAACATGGCACCTGTGCTATATATAAAGTGTGTGTGTGTGTGTGTGTGTGTGTGTGTATTAGATCTACTTAAAAGTGAATTTTCTTTAAGACAATTTATGTTCCCAGATTAATGAGGTAAGGTGCATAAAATTCCTTTTCAAAATGTAATGGAACATTATTATTATATTGAGATTTCTGCAGCTGTAGTTGCCTTAAAAACTTTGCATTATTGTATAACTTTGTCAGACTCAAGGGCAACCTAAAGTCCTTTATGATACATATTTTGCCTAATAAAAGAGGAGGTCTGGAAAGAAATTACACCATCTACAAAATTCTTTTATTTTATACACGATGTTTTACAGTAGGCAGTGAGAAGGCTTTCTTTTCAACATCATCATCTTCCACTCCCAGCATTGAGAGGACTTATTTCCATGCATATTAGCTGCACCACTCTTGGTAATTTAGAAATATGAACTAAGGCTCTAGAGTAAACAGCATGCCTTTTGGTATTCAACATCATTCCTATCGAAAAGGAGCATCATTTTGCTCGCTCTTCTGGAAATAGCATTACTAATAAACGTGAGTAGGGCATTCATGTCATGTATCCAATCTTACTGAATGTATAAGTCCTTTTGTTTAACCATAAAAAAACCCAAAAAAACCATGGACACCAAAGTAAAAACACATCAACAGTAATTTCAAACAGCATCAGTAAGAAGTAAATGGATTATAAGTAACATACACTATATGCTAATTTTTGCAAGGGAGAAAAAAAAATCCTGTATAAAATTTGCACCTGTTAATTACATTTTCGAAAACTTATTGAAAACTGAGACTTTAATTCTGGTGGAGAGTGAGGCTCATGAAAAATACAAAACAGCGTGCACGTATAATGGCATCTATTGAAATGACAAGTTAGAGCCCAGTAAAGGAAGGAAAAAAGAGGAATAAAGAAATCTACATGTTGTCAAAGTAATTTTTTTATGACACCATCATTTATATAAAGAAAAAACGCCAAAACAATTAAGATGTTTCCATAGCAATTTCCAAAATGGATTCCATGCAGAGGTTCTGTCATTTATTTTAACCAATTGAAATAAAAATTACTAAATTTAAACAACAACAAACGAAACAGGAAAGCAAGCAGGGCACTATGTTTAGGATTTTCATTATCTATTGGAGAGACTTCAATAACATGTTTTGACAACCTGAAGTGTGTTACCGGGCCCACACTGAATAATAAAGTGCTGTTTAAAACACCTGCTTATAGATTTCAATTGATTGCCTTTCTAAGCATGTACAACACTGATGACTAAAACATAACATTTAGAGTACACAGCTTACCTGTGGAGCTGAAAGCCAATTGAATCTTTCTTCCAATTTATTCATATCCCTGTCAAAGTTATTTAGAAACTTGTAGCGAAGAAGGTCATCATCAGTTAAATGAAACTGCCTTCTGGCATAATGGTAACTTTCATTATTTCCTTTTCTTGGGAAGTCTAACCATTCAGGGTGCCCAAATTCATTACCTGCATTAAAAAACAAATATCTCTGAGACTATTTGGGGATGAGATAGAAGGGGAGGGGATTAGAAAGCACAATTTGGTAGCCACAAGATTGCCATGGGGGCAGGAAAGACAGTTTGGGGAATACAATCAATAATGTTGTAAAGATTTTGTAGGGTGTCAGATGGACATTTGTCTTACTAGGGAGGCCACTTCATGGATGGCCTAGATNATCCATCATCTACCCATCCACCTATCCATCCATCCATCCGACTGTCTGCCCATCCCTTCATAATTATCCATATATCCGCCTATCCATCATCTACCCTTCCATCCTTCCATCCATCCATCCATCCATTCATCCATCCATCCACCCACCCATCCATCAATCAAAATTTTAGCTTTACATTGTGAGTACCTAATATATTCCAACTAAAAATATAATTGTTAATATGCCTGTAACACTCAGTCTTACTATGTATCTTGAAGTCAATTTCCATATAATTTAATAGTACGTCTTTTTACAAATTGGGAAAAATGATCATTCTAGGCACAAATGTCCCCCCCCCACCCCTAATTAGTGATACAATTGTAATTTGAGTGTGTACTGCTTTAAAAGGTTATAATACTGTTTCTGATTTCTTTTTCACACAGAAGGACAATACAGAACAGAAATCTTAACTGAGCTACTGTTAGGTGAATTACTGTAACTAAAGGAGACTATCACTGAGCAACTCAGCTATGAAACAAACAAACAAACAAAAACAACCAGAAATGCTGTTGAATATCTCAGAGCACTGAGACACTGAAGAACATTCAGCTATTCAAAAACAAACAAGACAATACGAAACAAAAAAGCAATCAGGAAATATCTCACAAAAATCTTAAAAGTTTTTCTGTATAAGTAAGGGCTTATTCATTATGGTCTGTAGTCTTATGGGTATATATTAAGCCAATCTGAAAGTGTTAGAGCAGTTGCAATATTTTAATCATGCAAACTATTTTTTTTTACTTTGTGATTCAACTCAAATTCCTGGATAGAAAAATGACACTAAATCATAGGCTTTTTATTGCCAGTGGAGGTGGGAGGATGTATCTGTCATTATCATTAAATCGCAGGAATTGTTGAACAGTGTTTAACAAAGAAAAATGATCAGAAGGACCACTGGGTATTGTTTCCAAGTATTACTATCATCTTGAAACTAAAGAAGGCTAACCTGGGTGATGGGTGTACATCATTTTGATGCTATAGAATCAAAAGGAGGACCTATATGAAATACAGAAGTGTTAGTAGGATTAACAGTCTGTTCACATAAAGAACACCATCATTAAATTGCAGCACAGAGAAAAAGCACATGTACACACACACTTGCACACTCACAAGAAAAAAGAAACATGCTTACATCTGTTGAAAGTCACTGTTATAGATCTTTTCAGAAAACCCTGTATTTTAAATTTTTTTTAACCAAAACATCTATACCCAGGAAAACTAGAAAGTTAAATTGAGATGCTCTACTTTTTTAGTCCAGAAATTAATCTTCATATATAAAATTTTGATAGAATGTGTCATTTAGCTAATCCTAAATTAAGTCCTTTGTTTTCATTTGTTGCATAAAGCATAGATTCTAATAAACACGGCATTGCATAACCAAGCTTCAAAGACTTCTGTAAATTAAGCAACTCCCAGCAACATCTCTGCCTTCAGCCATCACACTCCAGTGAGTCATCCGAGTGACCTTATTTGCTCATTAAAAACCCTGTGTACAGGTTGCAAATGTCAGAGTCTGAATTTACATTTTAAAATGTACGTCTTGCGGCAGTTTAATGAAAGTATTTCAAAGATCTCAGGTCAAATCCAACTATTTACTCATCTGCTCCCTTAGCTTTAAATATTTTTAGCCTGGATTCACATATTCCTCACCAGCCACACTTTATGATCACTCCTCCTACCATTTCAACATTGGAACAGTTTGAAACACCATTTGGAAAGGGGGCTGCTATTACACTATTATTTCCACCCCCACCTTAACAGCATGCTGACAAACTATTTAGAACCATTTGATTTGAGTGTTGTTTATGGTCTCAGAACATGAATGTGTGTATACTAAGACACACACCTTATAAATAAGCTGTGAGGTCTTAATGCTCACTTTCAATAGTATATAGTCAACTTACAAGGATATGATGCATCAGAAGAGTTTAACTTTGAACACAGACCATGACATATTTATATTTTACTCTAGAATATAGAGAAATCACAATATAATTGACCTGAGTGTATCCACTTTACTTTTTTTCCTGAGGAGGATGGTGCCAGGGGTCAGAAGGAAGAATTTCTGGAGAAGAATTTCTGGGGAATGATGGTGGGGTGCTGAGGAAAGTTAGTTGCTGAGAGAAAAGCCTGCTGGCGCTACGATTCTGCATACAATTTTCTCATTCTACTTATTTCCCCAGAATTATATCAAAATCCTTTTGAACATCATGGAACTAAATCATTGGTGATACTCCTACTGCTACCATCACCATCCACACGGCGGTACCCATGAACAGAAGCTGGGAACAGACGGAAAGAGACGCCATGCTATAGAAAGAACATGAGCTTTGCAACACACTGCTCAACCTTTACCGGCTGTGTGCTGGAGGAAAGGTAGGTAGTGACTTAAAGGCCTCAGTTTACTGATCTGTTGTTATATGCGGCTAACACAACCTACCTTCTAGGGCAGCCAGAAATATTAAACTAGATACTTAAAGAAGAAGGCTAGCAGACTGAAGGGTCTCAAAAGAGGTTCTGTAACACCTACCCTCTCCCGCACATCACTCAAAATGCAGCATCATCACTTGTGTTATTCAGAATAGATTAGAAAGAGCAATTTGCCCTTGGGGGCTTAGCAGTTTTCCTCCTCATTCAATGCTGATTTAACAATGTTCTAAGTAAAGAAATGTGAGAAAATAAATATAATAATGTTTCTGATAATATAAAGGACATTATGTTTCTTTCTCTACAGCTAAGCGATGTGAAGTCATAAGCAAATATAACACATCGGGAAAATGTATATTACCTTCCTAAGCATGAAACTGTCAACCAGCCTACTTACCCATTATATTTAGGTCTCAGCTCTGCACCACCCACATTGCTATCTATTGTATTAAAGAATGCTGCTGATGATTACACTGAAGATTTACACCTATAAAAAAAAAAAGACCAGTGTGACACAGTGTACAGGCAAAGAATTGTTGCTGCCGCTATTTTCTAGAATACAGCTGTAGGCTCCTTTTGGCAGAAATAATATTATGTCCTTCAGCAGTTATCATGAAGACCACTTTCAAAACCTTAGTGATACAAATCAAAAGTCCCTCTTAGTTTTCCAAATGTATCATCTTGTTTCCAAGTGGTAGTTTAAAGCATCCTTAATGTGTTTCTTCTACCTCGCCTGGCATGACTTCCAAAATAGCTCCCCTTACAATGGTTTCTTAGGAATACAGTCACCACCGATTCTCCACAGATTTGAGTGAAAGTTGATGTCTTGCTATTTGATATCCAAGTTCAAAAAGTGGAACTGCTCAAGAATTCAGACATGTTACCTATTGCAGACTTATATTTCACAGTGACAGAGGAAGTTCAAATGACTTCTTTAGAAACTTTAAATTTGTTCTGGCACCAAATCCTACTTTCCAGGGAATTAAAAATTTGATGAATTTCTTGACTTGATTAATACCTCCAATCTTGCCACTGTGGATTCTTCACAGTGAACATCTGTATTCAATTCACTGGCTTGGTAGTTGGAAATTCCAGTGGCATAGAATTCTTTGGGAAAGTCAGAAAATACAGCATAAAAATCCTAATGTTCTTATACTTTCCATATCTGAAATATTTCTATAATGCTGAACTACAATGTCGTTTAAAGGTATAAGAATAAAGTCAGAAACATGAAAGGCCAAAAAAAAAATGAGACTTGTAAAATACTAAGGATAACACTACAAAAAGACTCTTAAAGTTAAGCTTAGAACAGCAAGAAGTGGAAAGAATATATTTACCTTCTGCTTATGAAAGATGGTACATTCCTAATAGATTAATAACAGAGAACTATTGTACGTTAGTATTCTTTTATCTTCTCTATTAACAGGTTAGAAGCAAAAAACTATACACCCACACCCACACCCACACCCACACCCACACACACACGGTGTTAAATTTGGGATTTTAGGTTAAAATTATTAACTGAATAAATAAAAGAATATGGGAGCTATGACATAACACTAATGCACATAAAGGAAAACTAAAGATTTTTAGATTTTTATCTGAGTGCAAATACAATAGTATCAGAAAATGTGATGGCTACCAGTAAAGCTAACGTAACTTCAACTGTATTAACAAGAGAGCAGTATCAAGATAAAGGGAAGTAATGGGACGCTCTATGTCATACTTGCCAGACCATACCTGGAATGCTGTTCATTCTGAAGATACAACGTAAGAGAAACATAAACAATGCTGGGTGTATTTTGACAGGGGAACGTGATGGTAAGACGTCTGGAAAGTATCTCGAGAACCTATCAAAGAAACCAGAGGCGCTTGGTCTAGAAGATGAATGTCTAGGGAAGTGGTACTGTGAGGAGCATGTGAAATAAATGCCTTTCTTTTTTATATGAATAGCTGGTATGCAGAACAGGCATTATTTCCAGCGTACAGGACTAGTGCTTTTACATTTAAGATATTTTTCTTAATTAAAGAAAAAAATGTTTGAATTGTTTACCTTGTGAAAAAGTGAGATTCTTAGGAAAGTGTTCTAATGATGGTTAGTTATTATTTGTGGAGGAATTTATAGATGGAACTTCTGCATTGAACTGGGTCACTGGAGTACAGAACATTACAAAATCCAGGAAATTTTATGATTTCTAACTAGGCATTAAGGCTGCAATTATAAACTTACATAATATCTAGTTACTTAGAAGATGCGTTTTCAAGTATATCACAAATGCTCTCTTGCTCCCCTCCCGTCAAAAAAAAAAATCCTCATTATAAGAAAACTATTTCATTAGCTATCTAGTCCATTAGGTCTTGCATTCATCTTGATTATTCACAGAGAGTGTTATTAAAATGCAAATGTCCAAAGAGGAAGCAGTAATATATGGGAACTAGTTACAGCCTTTTGACAGAAAGACATGAATGAGAAAGGTGGCAAGAGCCAACAAGGGCCACGTATGCACAAATCCTGAGAAAAAACAAAATCTTTGTAGGAAAAGAACCAACAATATTTCTTTGAAGTTCTCCTAGAGATCCAATAGGGGACTCAAGCTTCAACTACCACTTCTGGGAAGATGTGGCCCAGTCTTCCAAGGTGTCTATATCATTACAGCTTCTAATTAGTACAGCTTCTGAAAGAGCGCACTAAAGTAAAGCGTTCAGTGTTTGTGAGTAGAGTCTCTGTAAAAGTGACACCTATATAGACATTTAGACAAATCACTAAATTTCCGAAGACTCAGTTTATGCCAGTGTTCATGAAAACCAAACTACTTTCTCGTATACTGTAACCTTGTATCACTAAATAAAATTAACTTTTGGGTGGGTTCTACTATGTTAGTATATATGTTTTCATTTAATAATATTTATTAAAGTTACATATATTTCTAATAGGAGATCAATGTAGCTTGGCTCAAGATTTTTCTTCTAAAAATTATCATTGAAACACCTGTGTCAGGCATCTACACAGTCTATGAAGTGATCCCCCTGAAAAGTCCAGTACCCATCTGGCACCCTACATAATCTTTACAACATTATTGATTATATTCCCCATGCTGTATTTCATATCCTCATGACTATGTTATGACTACTAATTTGCACTTTCTAATCCCTTCACCTTCTCCCCCATCCCCAGCTCCTCCAATGTCTAACTATTGCTTTGTACACCTGAAACTAATTAAAAAAAAAAAGTAATATGGAAAAAAAACCCCCAAAAAACAAAGAAAGAAATGCCTATTTCATTGACCCTAAATTAAACTCATATTTTCTATTCCCCTACCTGGTTATTCCTCCTTGCTTTGCTATCCTCAATAATGATACTGTACCCTTTTTTCAATTGTTCAATGGGAAATCTTATATTTTCTCTTCCACACCCCATGTCTAAACAAATGCTGACCTCTTTCACTACAAGAAAGAGTTTCATATACCTCTTTGTATCCTATTGCCATTAGTTTAGTTTATACACTAATGATCTTTTATGTGTACTGCAATTTCTCATAATTACCATCTGTGCAACCAATCCCTCCCCTCAAGAAAGCTTTCCTACGAACTGTGTGTATATGAAATGTTTCCCAACACATACATTCTTATCAAATAGCTCCTTAACCAGTGACTCGCTATAAAATTATAGAAAAAAAGTCCAAACTAGTTAATATGGCATCAAAATCTTCTATTATGTGATCTCAATCTATCTTTTCAGCTTTCTCTTAGTACTTCTTTTTAAGGCCATCATTCTCCAACTAATCCAATGTGCTGTCCATCATCTAAGGATACCTATGCTTTCCAACAGCTGACGTGGCCTTTCTCAATTTCTTCTACTACAATTTTATCCATTTCTCAAGGTCCAGGCTTAAATGTTTTTTTCCTTAAATTTCTCTCTCTCTCTCTCTCTCTCTCTCTCTCTCTCTCTCTTTCTCTCTGTCTCTCTCTCTCTCTCTCTCTCTCTTATTTATTTATTTAATTTATTTATTTTCCTTGTCTTTCGTTCTCCCTTGGAAAATCCCTGTTCCCTTCCTATGTATTACATTATTCCTTACATCATAGTTTGTTTTTCTCCCCCACTTATGTTTTCTCCTCTCTTAGGGGTCAAAGGACAGTGCTTAAAAAGACTGCACTGGAACCCAAGTGTTCTGTACACATACTCTGGTTTGCAACAAAAATTATATGTTTATTATATTGCATTATCAGGATAGAAGAATTTAGTCTATCCTTCACAGCAGTTTGGAGCTGAGAAAGCTCATGTATGAGTGGCTACATGTCTATTATTTGTTTACATTCTTCATGGAGATGGTAAGAATATTTGCTTTCTACAACAGCACAGCTCTTTTTTTAGTGCAGGTGACGTTATCACATTGATTTTCTTTATATGTCTTCTAGTGCATACACAATATGGAAGAAAATTTGCTAAAGTAACTTCATTCTTGAAAAAGGCACAAAAATAAAATCTATTTGCCTTTTGTTGTGTCTGAAGATGCACTGGAAACCACGGCTGTTGCCTTGCAATTATAACAGGTGCCAGGCTTTGGGCGGTGCTGACACCCTGAAAGTTGAAAGCCGAAGACCAAATGAACCAGGGAACTTAACGCTATTATCACAGTGCTGGGGGCCACTCTACCGCAGGGCTTTTATTATGTGGAAAACAAACATTTTCCTTATAGTTTGAGCCAGTTGAATAGGGGGTGTATCTTATTGTAGCTAGAGAGACCCTGACACATGGGGCTTCATGTTGGCATCAGGCTTCGAGCTCCGGTGGCAAAGGCTCATCACTGTGAGGGCTTCAGGGGAGAAGAATATTATTTCTACTGCTTGCTTAAAAGTCTGTGCTAGTTTGTTGCTAGGTCCTAAGTTTGTCAGTTTTTTGTTTTTTTGTTTTTTTCATTGATCTGTTAAGTTATAATCTCTTAAAATACACTGTTCTTTGCCTTTTGGAACAATTGTCAAACTTACAATTACTAATGTATTTCTTCTTCACTAGTTTAAAAACTCCATGAGGGCAGTGACTATATCTGCCAAGAAAATCAAGAAAATTCCTGTGCCTACAGCACCTAGCACAGGGCCGGACAAAGGTGTTCAATAAATAGGAGATCAGTAGGTATCTATGAAATGAATGAATGAATGAATGAATGAGTGGATGAATATATAGAGAATATAAAAAACATTCTCCCTGCTAATATTTCTTTGGCTCCCACTCCCATACCCTAATTTCTCTACAAATTCAGGCCTACAAGAGTGAGCTATGTCCTGTGTTATAGTAGACAGGAAAGAGAAAAGGGAAGGAAGCTGTTTTTACAGCTATTGCTTGTTTTCTCACTCAGTGGAGAAGAGGAAA
>NW_017732379.1:152381-153458 GCF_001890085.2 Hipposideros armiger | reverse complement strand
TGTGTGTGTGTGTGTGTGTGTGTGTGTGTATGTATGTGTTTGGAACACTTGGGATATTTGGTTGGGAATTCATTCAAATATTATTTGTCATTATAATGATGAAAATCAGGAACCCAACACACTTGAAAAATGAAGTAAAATAATAACACATACATATTTTTCATTCTGAAAATCAAATATAGATACTAGTCATCCAATAGATTGGCTCCTATTGTTTTCCCCAAGTTGAATTTCTACTTTACAGCCTCTTTTCTCTCCTAAAAATTAAACACTGCTTTCGAAAATTTACTTTCATTTACCATTTTAACACTATAATTTTCTAAGCCACACATTTCTCCTTTGAGTTAGCAAGTATCACAGTCAACACAAGTGTGGCCTACTTTAGAGAAACTAGTGTATTAATATTCCAATAAGTAAAAACTAATAAGCTAGGATGTAATTTAAGTTATTTTGCTATGGAGTTGTTTCAATTGGTAACCTCTACTAAGAAACACTGTGATTTACACTTAACTTTTCAGGACCATAGTTAAACTAAAAATAACATCCAAACAAATATGTCTGCAGCAGCTTCATACAAATTAAAGTATCTACAAACATTTTACTAAATTCTAATATTTCAGTCTAAATAATATTTCTTATGAGGTTGCCCACCATGTGACAGAGGAGGGAACCAGGTTTCCGACTCTGTGGGACTATATTCACTTTAGGATGCCTTACAGTGACACAAGGAGCTTGCCTCTGCTACACTTAGGAGCCCTGCCTGATTCACATCAGCCCAAGGTGGACCCACGGCACAGCTTGGCCCATCATCCATTCGAGTGACACAATGCTGTGCCTCCAGAACTGTAGTGGAGCACACTGCATACTGATAACGAAGGTTCTACCATTCTGGGGAAAATTTTATGTCTCAGTGGGATTTCCACGAGTGGAGAACTTTGGAGACACTGGCAATGCCATGAGAGAGCTAAAGGATGGTAGCCTACAGAATGGATCAATGCTTTCTACTTTTGTTGTGGTATGGCCACAGATCTCTGAGTTAGCACAAACATGAATAAGCAATTATTGTAGCCTTTTCTG
>NW_017732379.1:146266-147386 GCF_001890085.2 Hipposideros armiger | reverse complement strand
AAAAAAAAAAAGAACGTGCCATCTCATTCTTCTTTGGTGTAGGAATAGTAGTGCAGGGCTGTGTTTTTCAATCTATAGTATGCTCCGGAGGAAACATATAGATTCCAAGAGAGCTTGTTAGAAATGTTCATGCTCTGATGATTCCGATTCATTACCTCTGGGGGGAGTCCCATGAAGGGATCTATATTTTCATCAGCCTCCCTGTAATATTCTAAAAGGAGTTGGGCTAACGGCCACACCCAGAAGAATAACAGCATCGAGGTTTGAAAGTTCTTTATATCTAAATAAGGACTGTTATAAAACTGATGCCCATGAACACAGACTTCCAAGTCAGCTAGATTTGGGTTTTAATTCCAGGGAGGCCACTTATGAGGGATGTGAATTTAGGCAATTTAATCTCTCCAGTGCTCAGTTTCCTCCTCTGTAAAATGAATAGTAAGTTTCATAAAAACTATTTTAAGATTCAAATGAGGTAAATGAAGCACTTGGTACAGGGACTGGCAGCTGTAAGCTTTCAATGTACGGCAGCTTTTATGTTACACATTTCCGCTCATTACTGATGTTGTTCAGGAAAGAATGACATAAAGGGCAAGCGAGGAGAGTTATAAGAAAACTAAATTTCGGTCATTCTGAGGAGGGAACTGACCAGCCCCACCCTCCAGCAGACATACAAGTAACCAGGATGAAGTCAAAGGCAGAAATAGGCTCCTCTTCACTTAGGTTTCATGATATGAAGTTATTTCTTTCTTTAAAACATGAATATTCAATAATGATGCATGTATTCACATATTTAATAATATAAAGACATTGCCCTCACCTAAGTATTAATGACCTTTGAATTATCTACTATTTTAGGTCTTAAAAGAAAATGGAGAGCAAAAATAATTTTGCTATAAGACACCCAGGTCAATAGGGTAAATCAAGTTGCTGCTATGTTAGGAATCCCCTATGGACTTTCTTCCTTTATTATTTCTGTATGTTCATCCTGCAAAACCTCTAAACAACTTCTCAGGGGATATAATATATTCTCACACACACACACTATTACTTAGTATATGCAGTATATACTAGTATATCTGTAGCATATACATGTGTATATATAATATATATTAGGCTATAT
>NW_017732379.1:139944-143897 GCF_001890085.2 Hipposideros armiger | reverse complement strand
ATTCCTGAGTGTATATGTTTAAGATATGGCTTAAAACATATTTTTCATTTATATTTAAGATTTCATTCTAGTGCCCTCTAAGGTATGCCAATTTTAAAAATTAATTTATCTTTTCAATAACATATCTAAAACACTATTAACTATTAAGAAGAAATTGTATTGCATGAAGTCAAATTAAGTACTTGGAAATATAAAAAGATGAAAGCAGGAAAAATGTCTGGTATCATAACCCAATTTAGGATTTTGTATGTATTTTAACTTTTACTTCATTTATCCTTTACAAGTGTAGACACTACTTTAAAGAACAATCCAATAAGCATACTGATATAATATAGAATGTAAAATTAAATGTCTAAGTTAGAAAAAAGTGCTATTTTTTTAAAAACTCAAGATATTAAGAAGACCCTATTCTACTGGAGAACCAATTATTAATCACTATTAGCGACTAATTTACATTTTCCGAAAATCTCCTGGAGAGGTTTCTTTTTGAACTGAAAGACATCGAAAGTTGCACACAGCAAAGAGATAGATAGAAAAATTATATTAGTGACTCCAGACAGAACATTCTACAAAGTGGCTTTTGAATGTTTTCTCAGTTGTAAATGAGCTGACAAGGGGCAAATTAACTTTAATGTAGACAAACGCAACATTAAATTTCATATTTTGTTCAAAACTGTAAACACAAGCATAAAATAAATGGAAGCAAATCACAGAAAGACTTTCAAAGTGACCTTGGAATAATAGTGAACCATTCTCAGACTGAACAGTGAAAACTGGAAAATGTCTGTTAGTTATCTTACACTAGCTCACAGCCCACAAACCTAACGAAGAAAAATACTATCATTAAAACAAGTTAAGAATGTTCTTCTCAGCTATGGTCTACAAATTACTTAGGGAATGTGGCAGCACTGAGACAGTACAGTGAAATATGGCCATCCAAATAAGGTTATAACTAAGGGCTGCTACTTATAAAGATGGATAAGAAATCTAAATTTATTCAGGTGATGGCAAAGAAGGTAATTTATTTGTTTTAGTACACATAACTTGATGGAAGAGCAAACACTTGATCTGAATCAGCATTTAATTCAACCAAATAAAAAAATACATGCGTATATTTTTCTAAATTATATGTAAATATATGTCATGTATACATGCATACATAATATATGTATATACTTCTCAATGAATGCAACCTGGGGTTCGTGCATTCCTAGTGATTCTGAAGTTTTATGCAAAATGTTGTCTTTGTGTTAATATGTGCATTATTCTGAGGAGAAAGGTTTTCTTCCGAGTCTCCAGGCATCTAAGTCTTAAAAAAGGTAAGAACCACTCACTGTATTAGAACGTTTGGAACTATAAGAATGGGCCACAAGTCAAGAGTTTCTAAGCTATACAAAAAAGAAAAAAAAAAGGTAGAAGCCTAAATTGAGGGAAGCATTTTTAAAACCTTTGACTGGTTTATTCTTAAACTAACTCTAGCATACAGGGGCAAGGGACTGACACCTGAGAACAATACTTTCGAGTTCCAAAACATGCATTTCACATAACCTGGCACTCACCATCAAGCATGAGCTTTCTGCTCATTAAATTATGATTGTGATCACTAATGTAATACATAAAATGTTACTCATTTCAAAAAGAAGGGAGGATGGTAATTTTTTGAGCTGTCACTTGGGACATTTTGTAAGAAAATTCACAGTTCACGCCATGATTCACTGCATTCAATATAGTAACAGAAGTGTGTGCTTCCAGAAATGAGAAGGCTGAAAGCTTTGGCTAAACAGCTTTAAAACAGGGAAGCAAGTGATTAACAATGCTATTGTTAATTAATGATTCTAGAAAATTCTACCAAGTTCCTTCTCTCCCTTTCCATTTCCTCTGTAAACAGCACCATTCTTGTGTGGTTACTTGTGAAAAACCTCTAAGCACAAAATTCCTATTGGGATTTCTTTTCCTGTAATTAATTTTTTGCTGTTTGATGCAAAGGTCCAAACTATAAATTGACAAGAAGCCAGCTGGTACAGTGATGAAATTGGAGACAATACAACTAATGAAAAAAGCCCCAGCTCTGTTATGCTGAACATTTTGATTAGCAGGTTTGTGTGTTTTGTTTCTCTAAACTGTAATGCATACTAATTTTACCTAGGAATTAATTAAAGTCTATCACAGCTTCCATACTGTGGATGTTATGTAACTTTTTGTTGACACCAAGTTTATTTATATATGAAAATAAGGTACAATCCTAATGAGAATATAAAAAAACTTTAGCTCCTACTCCCTTTAAGTGTCCTGAAAACTAACTCTTAAAAGGAAGTACCTATTTTTAAATCAAATGCTTTGGTGTTCCTTAGGTCCTTCAGTGAGTACTCAACCCATCAAAAGGTGGGGCACAGCATAAAATATTTTTCTAAATCATGGCCCATGATTTCCCTACTTAGAAAAATAAACTTACTACTTTTGATGTTGATTTTTATGGTTCCTGGCAGGGTCACACCTCATGCTTCTTTTTCATTCTCCACAGGACGCCCCAGTGTACTGTATCAACACTGGGACTCCTTCAGTGTTTGTTAAGGTTGGCTGTTCCCCTGTACAATTGTTAACGGTCTAACATCATGTGTTTTGCAGCACAGAAGTAAAATATAATGATCAGATCCAGAGGTTGGGATAAAAAGGTGGCATGCTCCTGGAGGCAGGCAGAACAGACCTCAGCAGTGCTACTAGGGATACGCCATTAACGTCTCCACACTGGGGTTTCAGGTAACTCTTTGTTGATATCAAGTGTATCTACATATACACTTTACATNAGGTTATAGCCTCAAGGGCTCATAGACTCCATCCAATATGAAAAAAAACTGATCCAATATGAAATTACATTATTTATTAGTTTCAGGTGTACAAATAATGTAATAGTTAGACATTTGTGCCCCTCACAAAGTGATAACCTCCCCCTAATCTACTATCTCTCTACAATAGTATATAGCTGTTACAATTCCATTGACTCTATTCCCTATGCTGTACTCCACATCCCGTTGAGGGGTGGGGGAAATATATATATATATATATATATGTTTGTGTGTGTATATATAATATAAATATATATATATATATAATATAAAATATATATATATATATATACACACATAATTATAGTTCACATTCAATATTATTCAACTTTAGCTTCAGGTGTATAGTGCAGTATGGCGATATCTCAAAAAATTGAAAATGGAACTACCTTATGACCCAGCAATTCCACTCCTGGGTATCTATCCAAAGAAATCCAAAACACAAATTCAAAAAAATATATGCACACCTATGTTTATTGAAATTATATTATTTATATCTAACCTTCTAGCATAAAAGTTCACATCCTTATAATCTATAGCATAAATAAGGATTGATGAGTAGCAAATTATAATTAAATGAAATACTGCATGCAAATTATTTAGAAGAGCATAAGATGTATAACCTGTGGCTCAAATGTTACCTAATATTAACTAATATTATAGTGTTATATTTTTATTTTATTGTTTTATTGTACAAGTAATATACTGATCGATACATTATTTTAAAAAATATTTAGAAGAGTTCAAGACATACAATATGTGGCTCAATAAATATTAGCTGAAGTGAGCTATTATTATAGTGTTGTATTTTTCTTTTATTTATTATTTTTATTGTACATGATGTGCTGATAGATGCATTATTGTTAAAAATCACAATTAAATATACTCATAAAATATCTGAAATGTTACCAAATAACCACTTGCTATGGTCTGAATGTTACCTATGTTGAAATTCTAATCCACAATGAGATGGTATTAGGAGGTGGAACCTTTGGGAGGTACTTAAATCATGAGGGTGGAGCCCTTAAGAATGGGATTAGTGTTCTTTTAAATAAGAGACTCCACTCTTATTGGTTGTCATCTTTTCCAAATGCCTCAGGTAGACCAATG
>NW_017732379.1:135700-137754 GCF_001890085.2 Hipposideros armiger | reverse complement strand
CATACTTCTCCTTTAAAAGGAACAAGTCAAAGAGTATATTAATATTAAATGAGTTCCATTACTCATTTCATATGCTTAACTGTAACACAAGATTATAAATTTAAAACTACTGAAGTGTAATCTGTGTATCAGATAACATGCTTAATGTACATCGGCATGATTCCTGTCCTTTTAGAGCTTATAATCTAATATGGGAGAGAAACGGAATTAAATAATTATAAAAAAACATATAGTTCCTTAATGAGGGGGCATGTGGGAAAGAGCTCAATAGAAGACTTAAAGTCTCATAAGGTTTAAAACAACAAAAAGTAGTAGCAAAGGCAAAGACAAAAATGCTGGCACATCCCCCCTCTCACTTCCCGACCTCCCAAAACAAAAAGCAAACTCAAAACCCCTGAGATGGCAGCACAGCATGTTAGGGAGGACAGGCTTGAAACTATGTCAGTCTCCAAGGAGAGGAGAAGAGTCAGTCTATGGAACTCCATCTTGGAATTCTAGAAAATCACCTTTGGTGTTAAGGAACAAAACACATCTCTGCATACTAGGCATGTATATGGCTTTTAGAAACATACAGGGTAATTGACACCATGGGAGTGGGTGAAATTGCCTGGAAGAATATGGAGGGAAGACTAGCAGAAGAAAAGACTGTAGCGAAACAAAGCCTGAGTCTAGGTGGGGCACAGGAAGAGGAGCCTGAGGAGGAGGGCCAGAGAGGGAGATGGAAAACCATGGCGGCTGGGAGACCACAGACTGACCCCAAGGAAGGCGTGCTTCCAGGAGGAAACAACGGTCCATGGTAACAAGTGCTAGCATGTTGAACTAAAACCGGAAGTATCATACTAGATTTAGTAACCAGAGAGGACACTGATGAATGGAAAGAGTGCAACTGCAGTGATGTCTCAGGGTAAAGCCAAGGAACTGGGAACGGTACCGTAATAAATGCCTTAGTGACTAATTTCCCTGACACTGTGATAGCTGAAAGGAACCAGAAATGTTGCTGAAGGTTAGAGCTCTAGTAGCAAGGCTGGCCCATACCCTCATTCGGTCCTGCTGTCCCCAATCTCCCCCGCTGGATAAATTATACAAAAAAAGTCTTGAGGCAAAAGCCAAATGAGCTCTGGGCACTTTGGAAAACAATTGGTCAAACTCCTTAACCCCTTTACATATCTTCATGACTAGAATTGCTTTGGGTGGTAAGTTTCCATTGAGAAGGTACACAATAGTGCATGAAGCAAATGCTTAGGTCAAGCTTTTGATAACAAGGTTGTCAAAAACAAAGAAACAAACAAACACACTTTTAACTGTCAACACCCATAAATACAAAATCAAATTAACTTTACATTATATATAGATGTGGTAGAATAAATGTAGACATACTTATAAACCAGTCTTATATGAAATGCTAAAGAATTAGCATTATTATATTGAAGCGTAATTATATATATATTACCACTTTTACTTAAATCAAGAAAATCGAAGAATACTTTAAATAAATAAAATGTAAAGTAATCACAAAATTGTATCAAAATATTAAAAGCAATAGTAATTTTTTGAGAGCTCCCTATACACACAGACTCAGTGTTAGGATTTTAGCAGTTATTTCAAATAATAGTCATAAAAAATACCAAAAAAACCCTTCAATATGGAGGGAACATTATTCCCACTTTCAGGTAATAGACCAGGAAGGTAATGTGACTTTCTAAGGTCAGGTGGGTATCAAATATCAAGGTTAGTATTCATACTTAGGTCTGCATTCTTTCCATTGCATCTGACAGTAGGTACTTGATTTGAACATTAGCTGGAAACATATGATGAATGTATAGGTATTAAGGAAGATAATAAAATAGCTACAAAAAGATGGGAAAGATGTGTTTCCAATTCCACTATCAAGTGTACAAATAAAGTATATTTATTACTGACCTATGCTCCCTTTGTGCCGGGCATATTCTGCTACTCTCGCTGTCATTACTCCATGTTATAGCTGTTCAGTCTCCACGAGGCCTTTTTAAACTCCTGCAAGGAGGTCTTGGTGCTTGTACCTCCACCTGCACTTA
>NW_017732379.1:108859-134590 GCF_001890085.2 Hipposideros armiger | reverse complement strand
TGATAGCAATAGTAATGCGCTTTTGTCATTTGTTCTGAAACCACTTTGATGCTGCATGAAGCAGAGGACAAAATATTGCTTGGGGGGTGGGAGTGGGGTGAATAAACCACACCAGAAGAGATGGTGGGATAGAGAGAGGTTATTTAATAAAATCCTAACTGAAGTCAGATTTTTTGCAAGGTACAAATGTCTTAGAAAATGATTTGTTAATAGACAGCCTTGTAAAAAGTATAAAAGTTTTGCATGCAAATAGGGCACCAACTGAAAGACTCTACACACACCTTTTTAGGGTAGAAAACAAGCCAGGAAAACAGGAATCCTAGCACAAATAATATATTGGCTGTCAAGTATAGATATGGTTTTTTGGCTTTTCTAACTTTAGGCATAGACTCAAAAGTTTATTAATGGAGTCAGATTGTGCTCTTTTTCCCTAAAATTTGCCTATAATTAGAATATACTACCACTTAGAATCAGTTCCTTGTGGTTATATCAAACATACAAAGTAATAGAGATGAACAAACATTCCTACTGAATTATTCTTAAGTGCTAAGAAGAGACATTTAAAACGGAAGCATGTAAACGCAGGAAATAAGATTGGAAAGAAAATGTTCACTTAAATCCTCTGTACTCCACAACTGATATCAGTTTAATCCAATCCTGGTATGATTCCCAGGCGAGAGGAGTGTTTCTGTAGGAACCCAAGGCTCCTTCAAGGCACAGCCTGCTACAGCTTTTCTAGGTTTTATCTCCCACAGCCTCTCTTCTGTAGTCAGAACGTCTTGAAAGACTATCTAATTATAACTTAATCAAAGAACCAGTTTCGGTTTACCCTTGGATGATGCTTCTTCCACTGCTCCAAGTTCCTGCGAACAGCTAGTTATCCTTGTCTGCTTCCGCATTGTCAGCTCTTACTTTCTTTGAGGCCACAGGTGCCAAAGAAACGAGAAAAAAAATTGCACAGCAGCCTGATGGCTTGTGGGAAACACCGAATTTCTTCCCCCAAGAAGGAAAGGTTCTCATTATTTGTACTTGTGTGCTTTAGCGTCTCCCTTTGCTCTAATATTGATTTTTAATTAAAAAAAAAAGTAACAACAAGGTTATGAATTAGCCTATCAACAGGCTTTGAAGGCAATTAAAAGGGAGGATCCACAAATCACATAAATGATCTTAATAGCTTCAAAATAACAGCATTTCAAGTATCATATGCATATCTCCTAAGAGAGGTTTGATGCAACATCACCACCATCACCACCACCCTCCCTATAGGTCAAGGATAGCATCTGCCCTGTGTTAAATCATTCTTCCCACTTCCATAAAAGTCAAAATTCTAAATGAGAGAAACAGTTTGGTAAAGAAAAAAAAAACACAGACATGACATGATACAATTAGAAATGTAATCAGTTCTATGTTTAACTTTTCTCATATCCAACCATTTCTTTAGTTAAGGAACTCCATTTGAAAATGCTCATCCCTATTACTCATCCCTGAATAACTGACGTTTCTTAGCTCTCCCTTGAGCTTTACACTGGGAAATATCAGACCTTGCTCCAATCAGACCAGATGCCACACAGTAATATGGCCCATGTTTCCTGCTGCTACATCTTGTCTCCAGTTAGTCCTTGACGTGTAAAGTCCGTTTTTGCCTCCAGAAATCCTGTCCGTTCTTCAACAACCAGCTTAAAATATTATCTGCTTTGTCAGAGACATATCTCTTCTTCAGTCTGAGAAACTCACATATTTTTAGCTAGATAAATTGCTTTCAGAAAAGACACAGTTCCTAAGTTCACTTTAGGCCCTGTATCTGAGTTTTGCCTGGTGATATAAAAGCAGAATTATGTGGAGCGTCTTTCAAAGAGCTGACGTAAATGGCAGACGTTCACCTTTTGCTCTTCCTTCCTCTGGCTGTGCAGAGTGTTTTGGTACTTTGATCTGGACGAGGTAGGAATGGCAGCATTCAGTTTTGTGCCTGTTACTTTATACAATGAAATACTTTGTACATGTAGATAAACAATTAAGTGACTTTAATGTCACTGTAATAAAAAAGAAAGGTTTGACAAATTTCTAAGTAAACTTCCATTCTTCAGGTTAGAAAGTATGTGCATAGTGCAGAGGGAAACTTAATATGAAATATGCTATTTTCATAGAACGAGTATCTTAAATACTTAATCTGAAATGAACATAATGTATTACATTTTAAATAGCATAAAGAAAGCTATTAAGAAATAAATTCTATAGATTGCCTAAGGAGTAAAGAAATATTCACGAGGCTTTAATTATGCTAAAAAGAAGATTAAAATAAGAATTCAGAATTATGGCACAATAGTTATCTGGGCCCCTCACAAACTGGTACATGAATATATAAAACAAATTTGTCAAAGTTTTCTCCAAACTTCTTGAAACTTTACAAAGAATCATTAAATGTGTCAGGTATTTGGGGGGGGGGAGGCAGAGGGGGAGAATAAACTTTTACCATTCCAAGTGACAGATGTCAAGACTCATGAATATCTACATATTCATAACTTAGCAGACATTCTATACCAGCATCCAGGAATATTTACTTTAATGTTATTCCTGGGATCCATTAAAAAAGAAAACAAAAACAACTTTATAGGAATAGTGGGAGCACAGAGTGGAAACATACTAAGAAGGTAAACTCTACTAACTGACTTATTTAAATACAAATTCGATGGCAAAGTTTGATGCTTTCAAATAATTTTCTGACAAAAAATTAGTGCACTCTTTAGTAAATAAAGAATGTCTCTTATAGAAATTAGAATACAAGCAAAATTGTGTGTCATTAAGTGGAGAAAGCATGGGAACACATGTACAAAAGCCATGAATTTTAGGACTCAGTTTGTCACTTACAATATGTACCTGCAAGCTGTGTAGCTTTCCCTTATTTGTAATATAAGAACTTACATTTATTGGACACTTGTTACATGCAAAGGATCATTACAAACTCTTAACATCGCTAAATATTTTAATTCTTATAAGTGCCCAGCAAAATAGGTATCATTGTAATCTCCCATTCTCAGGTGATGAAGGTGAGGCACAGAAAGATTACGTAATGTGCCAAAGATGACACAGTTAGGGCGTAAAGCTGCCAGGATCAGAATCTTGGCAGACTGACTCCAAATCTGAACTTTTACCCACTATGTTATACTGTCTCAAAATGAAAATTATAAAAAGGATACTAGCTTCGCACATTGGTTGTATTAAGTGAAACTATGCATGCAAAATGCTTTGTAAATTTTAAAAGCCCACACAAAAGCAATATACATAGAAAAGTATGTGGGATGTATATAGGAAAAAGGACTGGAATAATAAGGATGCTGTGACTTGGTTACTGGTTGAATGTTAACAAAGAAAAGGAAGGAGCAACTGAAATGACTCCGTTCAATCACTGGCTACTGTCATCACACTGCTACTACTTACTACTAATTTTTAAAAAGCATCATGATTTATAGGGAGGATGATTTCAGTTTGGGATTCAGTGACTTTGGCGAGCCAGCAGGACACCACATAGAGATCTCAGGCAGGCAGTTTTAAAATTTATGTTTGTAGTTTAGAGCAAAAGGTTGGATTTTGAGATGTTGATTTGGGAACAATCTACGTTAGAAAGATGTCCAAAGTCTAAAAGCAGATGAGCGTCTGAGAAAGAAAAAGTAAGAAATAAATAATAGAGGCCCAGGATAACACCGGAGGAAATATGTACACTGCAGGAGAAACAAGAGGAAAAGGCGACTGTGATGGAATCAGGAAGCCATGACTGATAGAACAAAGAAGGGAGGGAAGGAAAACCTGAGGAAAGTCCAACTGAACAGGTGATGAAGAAGGTTCCAGAGATCTGAAAGTCAGTGATGGCCTTGGAAACCAGAGTTTTCCCATTGTAAAGAGGGCAGCAGGGGACCTACTAGGGTTTGAGGGGTGAATAGAGTATGAGAAAGAAGGGTTAGCACACATAACTACACAATAAAGTTTGGCAAAGTATAGGAAAAACCAATAAAATAGTAATCAGCTTCAAAGTTTAGTAACCTATTTCTTCATTTGTAAAATGTGCATTTTAAAGCAATGTCTTTAAAATTTTAAATATTTTTCTCACGTTCTTTTCCTAGTATTTTATGATAATTATCAAAATAATGACACATGCGTATCAAAATCACAGTTGAAAGAACTACCTCCAGTCCAATGCCTCCTGTTGATATTGCATGTTTAGCCACACTATGAAAGGAGACGTTTATTATTTTATTTACATATAATCTGAAAATAAAACAACTAAGGTATCACTAACATATATCATCAAGTTGCAGAGGAGGTATTGCTTGGTATAAAATAGCTTATGCTGTGGGTCACAAAACAGCAAATTTTCTGCTAATTATTAAAAATTCAAAAATTCTGCTTTTCTATGTGTAAGTCATAATAATTATATCTGCCTCTTCTAATTAATCTTTCTAAGACAAAACAAGGCATCACTTATGAAAACATTCCTGACTCAAAAGAAAACAACGACTTTGTGTACCCAAGGTTACACAGATAGAAATTATTATTTCAGGAAACAAAATTGTTTATACAAATGAATTTCAACATATTAAATGCTAATGTATATAATGATTACATTATTTTCTTTCCAAGAAAAGAAAGAAAATAATGTAATCCTAATATACATATCATAATATAGTGATATTAGACCTTTTTCCAATTTAAACATGTGGTCTAAAATTCAACCGATTAAAAAAATGAACAAATATCCTTGTCTTTAACTCAAAAACTAATGGGTGTCTACAGGAAGGAAAATTAGAATTTAAAAGTTTCAGGTCTTTATCTTAAGTTATCCAACCTTTGATGTTATATTTGCTCAGGCAACTCTTGCCCTCATTTAGTTAAGGGCAGCATATATTGGCAAGGGAAGGAGAAAAAAGTGATGAAGAATGAAAGAACTAAGTTGGAAGCAGGCTGGCAGCTACTGAGACTTTTTTTTTTCACTTTCAAAACATTTAAAAGTTAAGGCTGTTCATTTTTAACAACTTGAGAACTATTTTCCAAGGGCATAAGAGCTCTCTCTTATCAATACCACTGCTAGGAAGAACACGAGGCTAAAGTCTTTGTTTTATTTTACACAATAGAACATTTATTTAGTTACATGGGAATGGCTAAACCTGGAAGAAAATCTTACTTGTCTATCTTCAAAGTAGAATCTACACATCAAACCAGAAACTGAAATGATTATTCTTGAGACACTATTTTGAGGTAAACAGAATCTAGTGGGCAACACCTGAGTAGAAGTTCCAGTAGTGACAATAGATAATAAGAGTGTTGCTCAATCTTTTTGTCATTACTGCCTCTCTACCCACCCCCACCTACTACACACTCACACATACAAACACACACACATACACACACACTCAGGAGGCTTTTTAGACATTCTTTTGCTAATTGCTTCCACCCCATGAAATTTAAATGCTATAGCATGTGTATTTATATGCTGTTATGCCCTGGAGAGCAATAACTACTGTAATATTTAAGATTATTTTTTTGCCCTCCCCTAACAATCTATGTTTATCCCCACTGGTGATGATATCACCCCATTGAAAATGCATGAATACGGCATGTTTATGAAACCATAAAAATATCCAGGTTGCTGAAAACGGGTGCACGTATTTTTGCTCTATGTATAGAAGGTGCATGCTGTGTGCATCAGGTGAGTCAAGGAATTGGTTGATTACACATCTTCAGAGAGTACATAAAGAGAGCCTACCTGGTCCATGTGCTCATTGTCCCCAGAACTGTGTTCCCATCTCACTCTCTTTAGGAGCTATCAGAAAAGTATGCTTCAAAAATGTTGGGATTGACTAACAAATATAATCGTAGCTTTCCAACTTTGCAAGCAAAAGGACATATTAGGATATTTTTATTTATTCTGCTAATATTTATTTGGTCTCATTTATACAAAACCCCATATACAGACGGGATTTAAAAGTATCCCAATTGAGAGAGAGAGAAAGAGAGAGAGAAATTGAGATTCTTATTGGTTCACATAGGAGCTTTCAGAAAACTCTTACTAAAGTAAACACCTTTTAAAATTCAATAAATGGATTTAAAAAGATATACTAGGGTTGTAAATGTCTATTTGTTCAACATGTAATAATTAAATTCTTGTGTCATACTACTATTTTAAAGTCTATAGCTAGGCATTAAATAAGCTGATCTTTAAAGAAAATATTTTTAAGTGCACAGCATTTTTACATTATAATAAAGAAAGAGTAAAGAGAATAAAATATAAAATATGGAATGAATTTTTAATCACAATAAATATTTTAATTAAACTATAGAAAATAAAATAATGCACAATATTTGGATGTCTTTTTGTTTGTGAAAAGGTATTATTAAGGCTGACTACTGTGGTGGGAAGGAGAGCCTATAAAAATAACTCAGTATAACAACTTCATAATACATTTACTACCCACCTTATCAATTTGTTATCAAGCGTAACACAAAATTTTAACTCACGGCACATATATGATGAAGCATAATGTACATATGCCTAAAGTATTGAAAAGGTTTATCTAGGTTTTCAAACTTATTTTTGTCACCTCATCTTCCCATCACAAAATGGTCATCTCAGCCCGTCTCAAAATGGGACCTCTGAATAATGGTGGTTTTGTGTGTGTTGGTGAATCTCAAACACCTATCATTTGTTTTTATTACAAGTAGTTCGTAAGGGTCTATTAGACAATGGTGTGTAAACAAGTCACAAAGCCATTTCTGGGTTGTTTCTCCCAAGCTATAAAATTCCTGTATAAAAACTGACAGTTGACGTACATTTTTAAGGTAAACAAGTAGTAAGCTTTTTAGTTAATTCTTGATAGGTTTCCTAAATGTATTTTTAAAAGGGAGATAAATATTGTATTGTTGGCCTTTTACAATATATTTATAAACTGTTTAAGCTTTAAAAGTTATACTATTATTTTTTATATTTGTAATTTATGCTTCTATGGGTACAACCTACTTTACGCAACTTAATTATATGACAGGTTTTCATGACAGATAAATCAGGTGGTAACTCTATTATATTACAGAATTCTTTAACACAGCACCTTTCTTCAATTGCAGCACAAGTTATTCATTTTTACAAACTCTAAATTGAAGACAACTTCTCCAAATGATAGTTACCGAACAATATGAGTTATACAGGTATTCTCCAGTTTTCAAAAGCTCTAGTAACGCCACTTTGTTTTTACGAAAGACCTACGTCAGTACCTGTTTCCACAAACTAAATCTGAAGAGAATTTTCACTTTTACAAAAAAGAAGGCAAAAGCAAAAATAGCGCTCAACATTTGTTTTGCAGCCAGCTGTTACAGGGGCAACCTGCACCCCTGGCAGTGAGAACGCCCTCCCCCGCCCCACCCCCAAGCACCTTCCCCAGGAACTATGCTAAGCAGCTCAGCACCATGTCACTAAAGCTTTGAACTGTGTCTGTGAGCATCTGTGCTTTATCTAGATTTATTTTGTGCAGCTGTTAGCAAGATGTGTCCTAAAGTATCAGGAAACTCTAACAGAGCTCAGAAGGGTGGTATGCCTAGTGTAAAACCGGATGTAACTAAGCATTTGTGGTATGATTTGGTAGGTGACTTTTTGGGTCTGGGAATGCTCAAAAAGTTTTCCACATGTATTAATGGTAATTGCTTCTTCACTTTACATCATTTCTGTTTATGAAAGGTTTCACCAGGAATGCTCTACTTTTGGATAGCGGGGAAAACCTCTACATGTACTACTTTATACAGAGGGTGCCAAAAAAATGTATACACATTTTAAGAAAGGAAAACTGTATTAAAATTGTAATATTCTTTCTCTGAAGCAGGTTAGAAAAAAAATTGTAATACTCAATATATACCGATAACAAAAGATGAACACAAGTCACATTTGACTTCTGCAATTACAAGAGGTGCTCAAAGTGGTTACCATCAGCGTCCAGACACTTCAGATTATGGAGAACTACTGCTTGAGCAACACTGACCAAAGTGTCTATGTGTATACATTTTTTGGTATCCCCAGTATTTTTTAAACTGCTTATATCAAGTACCTGGATTTTTTCCGAGTATTGAAATGAAAAACAGAGGTTGTTTCAAACTTGCTCATTCAAAGAAACACATCTCTTATATGATCCACATAGAAGAAAAAAAAAACACTATTAAGTATTTGATTACTTAGGATTCATAGATTACCACACAATATGAAATTTGGTTTGTTGTTTTCCTCTTTGATTCAGGGACATTTATGGTGAGAGATTTGCCAATCTTAGCGTTCATTTCAAGTAAAATAAAAATATTGGCTTGTATGGACTAGTGCGTTGTGGAGGCAGACAAAGCTGAGTTCAAATTCTGGCTCCTGTATTAATCCAAACAAGCTACTTAAGCTTTTATTTTCCTCATGTGTGAAATGAAGGCACTGATTCCTACTTCTCAGGGTTGCAACTCAGGTTTAAGTGAGATACAATATGTAAAGCACTTAGCGTCCTGCCGTGCTCAGGGCAGATGTTCAAGGTACTGTAGCTCTTGTTAGAAGAGTAAGATCAAAGACTGTCACATTAAGGCAAATCACCCAAATGATCTGCATTTCCCCAACCCCTGAAGGAAAACATATTCCCCAAGAGAAATGTATGTCTCTCTAGTGAAAAAGAAAAATTACTACATTTTCTAAAGAACTTAGAAAAATCTCTCTCTACTATTAACTGAGATAAGTGTGTCTAGTTCACCTCCTTGCTTTGTTTTGGGGGAGGGGTGGCGGTTGGAGCTGAGGGTGGAGAGGTAAGGGCTCAGACAATGACCTAAAGTCTGGAGCAGAGAAATTCATCTTCTAAATGTGCAGTCTCCTGTTGGCAAGTAGCTCAAGAGAAACACTGTGAGAGCAGAATATCTGAGTTTAGAGCACTAATGACCACATTCCAAGAGATGACAGGCACACAGGTCACCAGCTATGGCAATATATAATCAATCACATTTTACATCCTATGATTATAAGGATCTCTCCAGTCTTCTTGAATAACACTGGAAGGGACAACCATTCAGTTTTTGAGGTAAAATAAACTCTCTGATCAATTCTTTTTTGGAAGAAAGATCTGTGGGTTTCTTGGTAACCTCTGGAAACCTATGGATAGTTCTAAGAGACTGTGAGTCAAATAATAAGACTTACTACATAGTGAAACTGGAGAGAATTTGTGAAGGTGAGAAATGATTCAAAAGCTGAACACCATAGCAGAATTATCGTGAAGTATAAAGAAAACTCACGCCATGATACAGGTGGGGGAGAGGGCTATACTATTTATTTATTGGCTTCTCATTTAGAGAGGTTCCACCAGTCAGGTGAGGTTATCACTCAGGTGGGTATCTGACGAGATCAAGAAGGCTTAATGGAAGGTGCAACACAAACTTAGCAATTCAGGGCTAGGGATAATACTCATTGTATATTAACTGATCTTTGCTTGCATCTCCCAGGATAGTATCCTATTTTCTTCTCCTTAGGAAGATGAGCAATTTGATAGAGGATCCTAGACCTAGTTGGCGCCCCAGATTTAGAGGAATATTTTGAGGAACATTGAATCTCATGGTTAGGAACTCAGGCTTTGGAATTCTTCCAAAATACTAGGTAATAAAGTAATAAAGAGGGTTTGATGAAATTTCTACATTTCTAAATAATGTTAAGGTACCCTCCATTCTGTAAACTCAATCATCTATATCTCAACATGGAGCTGGAGAGGTTTATATACTATGAGTTTCCTTCTAATCCAGCGCTACATGGGTACTGAGTCTATTCAGTGGTATATACATATAATTACATATTAATATATAAAATATACATTACAAATGTATATAGTACATGTATATACACATATTTTATATACACTGTGTGTGCATGCATGTGCGCATGCACGTGTGTGTGTGATTGAATGTGTGTGTGTCAGTGTGTGTGTCTGTGTGTGTGTGAATGTTGGTGAGTGTGTGTGTATGTACGTGCATGTGAGTGAATGTGTCAGTGTGTGTGTCAGTGTGTGTATGACTGTGAGTGTGTGTGTGAGTGTGAGTGTGAGTGAGTTTTTGTGTGAGTGTGTGAGTGTGTGTGTGTGTAGTGGTAGCCTAAGAGAAAAAAAAAAAATATTAAGTTTAGAAACAACTATGCTCCTTTTGGGACTAATTCTAAAACCCAGGCCTACAATATAGGTTTGTTAGATTAGGAAACCTGCTATGCAGCCTCCAAGTTGAAAGTTCTATTTCTGAATATCCCATCTTGAGGAAACAGGGATGAAAAGAAAATTAAGTACCGTCCTGTGCATGGGGATTGTGTTTCTTTATGATGATGCGATTATACAACTTCTCCAGGAGAAAGGTCAATGCCCTAGATGGAAGATTTTGGTTTAAAATCTATATGTAACACAGGAGAGATAATACTGCACTAACTGGTTTGCATGTCCTGCACAGAAAAACAATTTGATTTTCCCAGAAAGTCTCTCTAATGAAAAGAAACAACTGAACCAATAGTAATAATTCATATCTGTGTTTTTCTAATGGGGTTTTAAAGAAATAAAC
This sequence comes from Hipposideros armiger, assembly GCF_001890085.2. Taxonomy (NCBI): domain Eukaryota; kingdom Metazoa; phylum Chordata; class Mammalia; order Chiroptera; family Hipposideridae; genus Hipposideros; species Hipposideros armiger. The sequence goes on along the minus strand of NW_017732379.1, from coordinate 124,009 downwards.
TAAAGAGAGAAAACATCTGTTGTAAAATGTTGAGGCAAAGGACCAGAGAGCAGGAGACCTTGCTAGATGGGTGCAGCCTGGGAGCTGCAGTGGGTCTCACCTTACTGCTTTAGCGCTTTCTTTGGAACTTCCGTGGGTAGTCAGCCCAGGTAAATAGTATTAATAGTGCAGAAGGGGTCATTAACTCCACACCCACGCACTGATAACCATTGACAATCACACATATCCTAAAAGAAGCAACGTAGGGTCCTTACAAGTATCTTACCCTGAGACCAATGCTGAAAGAATTAAGGGAAGATGGGTTCAGTTGCTTATTTTTCTCTCTCAAGATCCAGATTATTGGTAGATCCTTTTCCTACTTGTAAATAGGTGTGATGTATTCAGTTTGGCCAATGTCAGAGGAAAATATGGATACGTTACATCAGAAACATCCTCTAGTAAGTTAAGATGAAGTTTCTCTAATGTGACTATTCTCCCTGGTTATAACCATCAACAAGGATTTAGACGTGCTGCTGTGACAATGAACCTGGCATAAAGTACTGAGGGGGGCATTTAAATCACATGAAGAGAGAGACAAGAGAGTCCATCGCTCCAGTGATTCTGTCACAGTCTGGATCTATCTGTGGCCCAACTTTCATTTTTCCATTTCCCTTCATCAGTGGATCTCTATGATGGATCTCCACAAATTCAAATCACTTGCCAGAGCCCCACGCTCAATGGCTGTAGCTCGAATGGTTGTGTGGGGCTTGGGCTTCAGTATTATAAAGCTCTCCCAGTAATTATAGCAGCACTTCCTTAACTCTTAGTACAATATCATACCAATGGTAAGTTCTCGTTAAATGCCAGCTAAAAGTGGTTATCAAGGTGTTGTAAATCAAATCAGAGCCATTACTTTTAAGTCTATGCCATTTAAAATAGATGCTATTTGTGTCTCTGAGCATTTTATCAGGGCTTCAAGCCATTCTACAACTGTTCCTATAGAGAATTGTGCAGTTTTTCACAGCTCAGTTTTATAGACGTCTACCAGTCATGTTACATTCAGTAAACTTGCCTCAACAAGCTAGGAGAAAATGCCAAAAATTAGCACTCCCACTGTTCTGGAGAGTGCATTTTGTCTTCTTATAACTGCTTCAATTCCAGCACTTAGCGGGAAGACATTTAAATTTTTATTGTATTCCTATCTATCAAAAAGAAGAAGAATTTACAAGCTTGACACTAAACAATCACAGATGGAAGACTGAAGTAAGATCACACAGTAACATTCAAGTATAATGTAGCTATCACTAAATGCCGACTGACGTTTCGGACAAAATCCATCCGCAATTCCCTGTGGCTTTAGGGCGAACATAACATGTTCATTAAAGAATGTCCCCCAGAATTTCAAATGTCAGAATACAATATAATCATACTGAGAAAATCCTTCATATTTAGTAATGGAAATTTCATAATACTGCTGAGAGAGAAAATTGCCAGTTTGTAATTATGCCTCTTTCTCTACAGGTATCACTCATTACTGAAACTAGAATAACACCATTGTAATAAGATTCCTAAACAAGAAAGTAGTAAAACATATTGATGACCCATGTTATGAACAAAAAAAGTGTTTGGTCTCTATTGTCATGATTTTGGTTTGTTTATAAATAGAGCACACACTATAAGAAAAGCAGAAAAGGCTTCAGATTTAAATTTTATCTATTGATAAAAATGCATTGGAAAATGCTTCTCAATACCAGTCAGGAAAACTCCACGAGCAGCCCCACTGCTATTTGCCCTGTTTGCTACAGGAAGTCCAAGTCCAGCCTCCTGCTCATTCATAGACAGCTGGACTTGACCACATACTGTTATACATCCCATCTGCCCCTCTCTTCCTCCTACTGTGCCCTCTTCAATTTCTGTCCTGCAACTGAAGAAGTTTCTATATCTTTTACATCCTCTTGCAATTCTCTCTTTACTTCCTAGCCTTAAGAATCACCTGGAAATATTTTTTTTTAATTCCACAGCCCAGCTTACGACCAAGACCAATTCAACCACAATTTCTAGTATTTTTGTAACTCCCCAGGTCATTCCAATGTGCAATTCTGAGAACCAGTGATTTATTGGTTCACTATCAGTTATTTCCTAATATTTTCAAAAATGCTTTCCTCTTTTTGAGAGATTTCTGACAAAACTCCAAACCTCAATCACCCATAGCCTGCTAGAAAAAAATGTCACAAAACCAAAATACTGACTGAATTTATTGTCTTGATTACAAATCTCAAATGAGCATTCAATATTACCTAGATATCCTCCTATGGTTCTCTAGTATTTCCACTCCTGGAGGTGTCTATTTCATGCTTCTACTTTTTGTCTCAAATGCCTCTTACTCCTTCCACTCTCAAATGATGACCTCAACTGAACATATAAAAGCTATCAGGCACAAACTTCTACACCCTCACACATCTCCACTTAAAACCAACCTGCATCTGTGCCCAGAAATTGACATGGAAACAATGAGTTTCACTTGCATGAATAAATGAATGAATGAGCAAAGAAATCAGTGCACCCCACTGACTCCAGATTATTTGACATTTCAGTTTATGCATTAACATCTGATGTCATGAGGCATGTGTGTTTTATGATTACAACATGTGTTTTCCGTTTTCAGGACTGCTGTGCTATATTATAGTAGTGAAACGTTGCAAGTTTTGTTGATTTAACTCTGCAAGTTTAGTATATTTTAAATGAGAAATTTAAATCATTTATGTTTTGAGATATACCCAGAGAGTTACATGCAACATTAAAATACCAAATTGAGTGAAGGTGTACTCACTTAGAAAATGTCCTTCTAAAACACTATAATCCCCAAGAGGAAGAATAAAATGACAACCGAGAGAGCAAGTCCTATTGCCAAGAATAATTCTTACTTCAGTTCAAAGGCCTTCTGAACAACTGGAATACGAACATGACAGTATCTAAGGTGATTCAGGTCACTCTGCATTTGAATGTCTATCTATATATGATGAAATTAAAGGATATGACAGAATATCATATGGGGGGTAAAAGGATAAAAAACTCCCTTTGAAACAAAACTGGCAGCAAGCTCTCAGTAAGAAGATTGAAGTCCTCACTAAAAAGAAAAACAAAACAAAACAAAAAACCAAAGTTGTTTAAAAGGTTCTCTTAAAGTTACTAGATAAGACACCTGATTGCATGACAATGAAGAAAATATTAGGAGTTAGCAGTCCAGTGTAACTTTCCGCTTAGCACTGCTCAGCCTATGACAGGGTCACAAAGAGCTTTCTGAAAAGCCAGAAATTTTTCACACACAAAAAAAAAGACTTGCAACTCAATGATGACATCACTTTTTAAAATTACATTCTACTTTGCCAATATTTTAAAATATCAAGTAAAATATTTAAAATATTTTAATATGTTTGTATATGCTTATATTTTAAATGAATTAAATACTTAGTTTCTTCTCTTTTTCTACAAGTCCAAGCAGTCTTTAATTAAAAATATATATATATACTATCCATGCCATTATTTTGATACTATATGGAACGAAACTGCAGGATCAGTATTGGTGCTTTTTCCTTGCACTGTGATCACTGGACCTAGCCTCTCATTTGCCTGCCTAACCACATCTCTTTACAACAATTCCTGAGGAGTCACATGATGAGGCCATGTGACTGCTCCCTTTGCTTCAGATGATTGGATTAGGAAAGGGTAGCACTTCCATTATAGCCAGACAACCACCAGCAAACTGGGCAAAATACATCTCTATCCCCATTTTCTTCTTTGAATTGTTTTGCAGTTAATCTGCACATGATTAACATGTATTCACTGAGGTCATCCTATGTGTAAAGTGGATGTTTTTCATTTTATATTAATTTTTAACCATCAATGAAACATAATTAAACAACCAATGGTTATAAAAAAGTAGCAAAGACATATCCATATAGGTTATCAACAATAACACATCTTATTTGTTCTAACCTATATCCTTTCAATTATATTAATAGAGAAAAAATAAACCATAAAACCATTTAACTATCAATATCAGGTCTTTCTTACTGAAGAGTTCATGATATTAAAGTGGCTGAAAACCACATTTTTCATTAAACCAATCAATGAATGACCTTTAAATTGATTTCCTTAGGCCCCAGTTTTTTCATTTATTTTATTTTATTTTTATTATTATTTTTTTATTTTATTTTTTATTTTAGCTGAGCCATCCTGCCACCTGTTTGCAGCTCAGCGGCAAGCCCAGCTCGGGCCAAGAATCAAACTGGTGACCCTGTTGCTCAGACCTCACACTCTTGAGCAAGCTCTTAACCAACTGAGCCACTCGGCTGACCCTTTTCATTTATTTTAAGTTTAACATTCCCAGGGGACTTTAATCTCACGCCATTGCTTCAGCCCTCTCCTACGTAAACCTTCACTGATTCCGTTGCATGGCTTTCTTGTGCCTTTCTATTCTCAGTCTGATGGGCTGAAGCCACTCATAAATTTCACCAACAGTCTCCTCATCCAGTTTCCCCATGCTGACATGACATTCTTTGCTGATGTCATCACTGTATCTAGTGCATGTAGGATCATAAAGACACTTTTCTGCTTGCTTGTCTGTATTTCCTTTGGAGTTTTGAGACTATGAGGCAAGAACTATTTTCACCTCAGACTATCCACCACTTAGCAATGCCTGGTACACAGCAGATACATATAAATGTCTGAAACATGATGGAACGTTATAAATTGTTAAAACACATTTAGAATGTATTATAAATGTTAAATTTATAGTTTAAATTGATACATATCTCAAATTCACTAACTTTTTAAATTGAACTTACCTTAAATCACTCTAACCTCTCTCTCTCTCTCTTTCTCTCTTTCAATTCTGTGCACAGGAATGCCAGAAAAACATATTAAGTGTTATTCAGTGCTCACACAGATTCCACAGACACCATATAATACTATACATAATAAATGCTAACTAATCAATATGAAATCAGCTCAGCCTAGAAATGAAAACTAGTGGAAGCAACTCTCAGACCTCCTAACACATGAATGCTAAGTAAGATGTTTTCACAGCAACATTCAGCAAATGTCACTACAAATTAAACAAAACAAACAAACAAACAAAGTAATAATTACTCCTGGTGAGACTGATTGCAGAAATGACTTAATTTACCACATAATATCAACTGGGAAAATGTCATTTGATTTTTAACAAATACTTATTACCTTTCTGTTATTTTATAGAGGACATAAACACTTTAAGAAACTTCTGTGTTAAACAATTTATCATCAGACAAGATTCCAAAGGAACACTCTTAGATGGATTTCAAAAGGCAACATTCTGGAGCCATATATTTAACGAAATAACTAATATATAATAGGGGGCAGCTGGGTTACTCAGTTGGTTACAGCGTGTGCTCTGAGCAACAGGGCTGACGGTTCAATTCCCATATGGGCCAGTGAGCTACACCTCAATTGAAGACAACAACTTGAGNCAGATCAGTGGTTGTCACAGGTTAAGAAGTGATTGGGGCCAAGAGGGATATAGGTGTGACTATAAAGGCACCGTGAGGGACCCTTGTGGTGATAGAAGGGTTTTGTATATTGACCATATCAATGTCAGCAACCTGGTTGTGATATTGTAGCAAACCTTTGTGAGATGTTACCACTGTGGGATACTAGTGAAGAGAACATCAGATCTCACTGAATTATTTCTTAAACTGCATGTAAATCTATAATTTTCTCAATATAAAAAGTTTAAGAAACTATTCATATATAAGAAAAAGTCCAGGTGCAGAATAAATATTGCATGGAATTAATGAATAAATTAATGAGTTAAACACTTATATCACCTTTACATGAGCACTATTAGATAATAAAAATGATCAAATAAAATTAAAGGACATACAGCAAATTTGGCATATTTTAGATAGGCAAATGTTTGTTCAGCAAATGATTAAACTAATATGATATTCCAAACTACTGATTTTGAAATCATACAAGCAGAAAATAATTTGTTTGTGAACAACAAAAACATAAATGGAATCTAGCATTTTAATCTAACTCATACCCTACGGGTAGATAACAATGAATGTCACATACATTCTGAGTACAGTTGTCATTTGCATTAATATTTTTGTTTGTTTTATTGACATTTGAGGGAATGATAGTCATTTACGGAATTATTTTTTAAATTCACAACTTACAAAAGTAGGGGTAAATCACAGAAGTTTTTTAAAATATGATTTTAACTCTCTCTAGTCTTATTAACTAAAGGCCTCATTTTTATGATACAAAAAGATTTTTAAATAATTACATAAAAGAGAAGATGACATCTGCCTTCAGATAATTTGCAAGTTAAGAAGACAGCATAGTCATATCCTAAACATAGGACAAGATGANTTTTTTTTAGCTGAGCCATCCTGCCACCTGTTGGCAGCTCAGCGGCAACTCAGCTTGGGCCAGGCATCGAACCGCTGTTGCTCAGAGCTTGCACTCTTGCGCGAGCTATTACCCTGCATACTTGATATGGGCTCCAGAGACAATACTATATCTGAGCCAGGGTACTCCATCTTTTGCAGAAGCTCCCCGGGTGATGCAGGTGTGTGGGGAAAAGTACATGACTAGAATGTGGGTGATCTATTTTGGAATGGGTGGGGATTTTACAGCACTAAAGAATGAATGCTTGGAGCATTAAGCAGAGAATGAAGGCAGAAATTTTGGCTCAAGCTAGGATATGCGTGACCTTGAATGACAAGCTGAACTCAAAAGATCTGAATTGACAAAACGAGCTTTGTTCTTTGGAAAAGACCTCAGAATGCATTAGAGAAGAGGGGCTGAAGCTGAGGGAACGGTGATCAATTAGCAGCAGATTTTAGTGATTACGGAAAAAAATGGCGAAAGCCTGTCAAAAGACATAAAAGAAAACCTCTAGAAGGAAACCTAAAATGGAAATTAAAATTTACCTGGATCAGCAAAAATATTCCTCTCATTACAACAAAGGAAAACACGAAAGATAGCACTTAAAACTGTCATTTACTGTATTTTAATTAGAGTTTAGCAGGGTAAAAATAGCACTGTATTTTGAAGCTGGAATTTATAGATCTACAAAATAATTTTAAAATGTTTTTCAAGTATAAGTAGCTTTCATATAAAGACAGATAGATGTAGATAGATTTAATAAGGTATATTAATTGTATTAAACTATAGAAATTTGTTTTTAGATATGTAAATAAATATAAGCATGCGGAAAAGGGGAAGAGAGAGACACAGAGAGAGAGAAAGAGAGAGAGGGAGGGAGGGAGAGAGGGAAGGAGGGAGGGAGAGAGAAGAAAAAGAGAAAAGAAAGAGAGAAATATGCAATTATAAACATACTCATTTACCTGGTCATGGCTCTCTGCATAAGCAATGCACTTTTCAAGGTAGCGTCTGTTTGTTAGTGTGAACACTATATTGCCCATATTCCAATCTTCATCTTTAAACTCTTTCAGGAGCTAGATGCAAGAGGGAAAATAATTTGCATAAATCATTATTGTTTTTACATTAAATCCCAACCTGAGGGTATACATCATATCGATCTAAATTATATGACATGCAGATACAAGCACACCACATAGCAAAGATATCTTTGTTTTAACTTTTATTGAATCGCAGTTTTTAAGCAGACTGTCCAAGTGACAATGGTGTAGTGTGTGTGTACACGCGCGTGCGCATATTTTTACTTTTGTTTAAACAGTTTGATCATTCCACTTTAGGATTTTTGCAACCTTTTTTCCCCTGTAACAATAACCAACTCTTGATTAATAACTACAGAAAAGTGTTGCTTAATATGATTCTGTAACTTCCACAAGACTAAGACATGCTACATTTTTAGGTTGGATTAAAAAAATAGCAGGGATAGTGTTGTGATCCATTCTTTAAAAATGATCACTGAATAAAACAACTATTATTTCAAAGTTTAAAGACTATTATGAAATAATTATCATCTGAACACACAACACATTTTTGTCTCTACTTCATTTGCCACTCAGTTTTCAGTCTAGTTTCTGCCCCTCTAACACCTCTTCAATGCAAGTTACCTTGCCAAGATCTCAGATGACTTTCTTAGGTCAGTAACTGCTCTTTCTTAGGCAAATACTAGCTGTATGCATTGACAAGGCGTCTGACCCCTCTCCTCCCCATAAAATGCTTTCCTTCTTAGTCTACCATTATGCAACTCCTGATGGTTTTGTTGTGTTTTCCCACCATTGCAGGCATTCTGTAAAGTCTGTTTCTCTATCCTATAAAAGCTGGTGCTCCTCAAAGTTACATCCTCAAAATAGCCCCTTCTCTTACCAAACACACGCTTTCTCCATGGGCTCATTTGTCTGTTCAAAGTGTCAACTGCAGGCAGAATTCAAGGATGCCCCCACCAGTCCTGCTCCCTCATATTCACACCTTTGTGTACGCCTTTATCTAGAGTGTGGGTGACAGCTCTGAATATGGCAGATGTCCTCTGAAGAAACAGTGAGATAATAACTGAGTGATGTTTTAAATTGCTAAGTTTGCAGTAATTTGTTAATGCAGCAATAGAAAACTAATGCAGACTTTGATACCCAAAATTGGGTTCAGGTCCGCTGGTATCTTCCTTTGTTGACTTCTTTGTTTCCCCTATGGAATTCAGACATGCTTAGTTAGCCATCCCCCATAAATGCTTGTGAGTCGCTGGACACAGAGGGCAGACTGTTAGGCGAAATAATGACCACCCACAGATGATCATCCTAACCTAACGTTCAGAATCTGTGAATACCAATGTCATTACAGGGGTCTTTCTAAAAAGGGAACATGAGTTGTCACAGTAAGACAGAGATCTGAAGATGCTACACTGCTGGCTTTGAAGATGAAAGAAGGGACCATGAGCCAAAGAATACAGGTGACTTTTAGAAGCTAGAAAAGGCAAGGAAACCAGAGCCTATAGAAGGAATGCAGCCTTACCAATGCCTTGATGTTGGCCTATTAAGAACCATTTCAGATTTGTGGCCTACAGAACTGTAAGAACTGTATGATAGTAAATCTGTGATTTTATGTCATTGTTTGTGGTAATTAGATACAGCAATGATTTGAAACTAATGTACAGACCTACAAAAATATGCCCAATTAATTTTTGACAGATGTACGAAAACAACTCAATAGAAAGTGGACAGACTTTTTAACAAATCATGCTGGAAGAGTTAGACATCCACAATCAAAATACCAAAACAAAACAAATAAAATAAAAGCTTTGATTAAGTCTTACACATTGTACAAAAATTAACTTAAAATGGATCATGGACTTAAGTATAAAAGTAAAACTATAAAATGTTTAATAGAAAAAACAGGAAAGTCAAAGGCTTCTTGGACTTGACACCAAAAGAGAGGTCTCTAAATGGAAAAAAAAAATGGCCTTCATCCAATTTATAATAAACAAAGAACTTTTGCTGTNCCCTATTACAATTATTTTCATTTCTAGAAAAATATTTTTATTTACAAACCTGTTATAATGTTGTCCTTAGTTTGAGGGCCAAGAAAGAATTGGCTCAGAATATGGTTCTTGCCACAAGAATTCTCAAAGTTTGATCAGATGGTAATTGTCATCTATATTACTTGAATTCATTTGGTTTTTGGGTTTTATTTGTTTTTTTTTTTTCCTTTATCAAAGCAACCTCTTTATTCTTTAACCTCAGATGTATTTTAAATCAAAACATAAAAAAATGTATACTGTTATGGACTGAATTGTGCCACTCCCCACTCTCAGTCACATTGAAATCCTAATGGCTAATGTGACTATATTTGGTGATAGGGCCTTTAAAGAGGTAGTCAAGGTTAAATGAGATCATAGGGCAGGGCCCTAATCCAACAGGATTGGTGTTCTTATATGAAAAGACACAGAGGATGATCGTGCACAGGGAAAGACCACAGGAGAACACAGAGAAAAGACAGCCGGCCATCTGCAAGCCTACGTGAGAAGCCTCAGAAGAAACTAAATGTGCTGACCCCTTGATTTTGTACTTTCTGCCTCCAGAACTATAAGAAATAAATTTGTTATTTAAGCCACTTTGTCTGTGGTATTTTGTTATGAAAGTGCTAGCAGACTTATACATCTACCAATAAAATGCAGCTTCAATCTGACATGTAACTTAGAGTTCCATATAAGCTTAGTTTGAAAATAAGTCGCACTATGTAACTTTACTAACAACTGTCACCCCAATAAACTTTAATAAAATAAAATAAAAATAGGTGGCACTACTAAAAAAAGTTTGAAAACAATGCATATAAAATATAGATTTGTTACATTGTGATTAGACAATAATATTTCTTGAACAAAAAATTTGACCTTTCCACTTGTTTAGAATTGTTTAATTATATTTTTATGTGTAATTGTTTACTTCTATAATCTCTTATTCTGTTATAAAATCATTTTGATAACTTCTGTTAGATTTTTACTATGATGTATACATTTGTATATTATCTATATTATAAATATACATATTTATAATTTATCAGATTTATTTGTATATTTGATTTTAGAAAGAACTAGGCAACTTGCATCTTTTTGTACATTCCTGACAATTTGTAATACAAGGCAGATTTATCTAAATCTTTAAATGATGAAATAATTCTTGGTAAATCTATAATGTTTCTGTACATTTGGGAGGAAAACTTTGAAAGTAATCTATTTCACCTTCAATTTGTTTATTCCACTTACTTATTCTTTTATTCATTCATATATAATGGACATATATTGAAAGCTCAAAAAACATGCTACAACTGCTAGGAGCTTGCAATAGAAAGATACAATTTATGCATGTGTTTTAGTTTTCATATTGTTATGTGTTTGGTGAGTGGTTGCCTCCATCCTGATTAATTAAAACGAATATTATTCATTTCTTATTTTGTTGAATTTTGGTTCTGGTGTCTCTGTATTCATTGGATCTGCTCTCCAGCCAATTTAAGTTGAAAAGACAGCACTGCCATGATTTGGAAGATGCAAAATTTAGCATGTATCTGGTTCTTGAGCCAGCANGTAGTAAATTTAATTTAAAGTTAAATTTATATTGAAATACAAGTTAACTAAGAGCTATGTGCCTGGGAATATTCTGAGTCTTGTATACTTATTAAATCATTTCACCTTTAAAACAATCCTGAGGCAGACACCACTCCATTTTACCAAGGAGCATATATGAGTATGGGCTCAAGTGATTATCAGCTTAACCAGGTCACACAGATAGAAAGCTTAGATTCCCACTCAGTTTGCTTAACCTCTATGCTCTCCCTTTTCCCTAAAGGGTATACATTAATTATCCTTTGGTGGCTAATCTAAGGATAATTTTTGGTATAATTTTCTCAAGTTGAAAATCAGAAGAAAAAGACAACCAACCAGCTGCTGTCATTTTCTAGTTTGTACAAACTTAGGCATGTCCCTTTGTCTCTTCTAGTTGCAGTTTTAGCACAATGGGACTTGGAATGTCTACCTAGCATATTTTAGTGTTTGTCTAACTTTCACCCCAGGTTTCTTTTGAACTAAGGCATAGTATAAAAAAAGAAAAACTTTATGAAGGTTAAATAAGATGATGCATATGAAAGTGTTTTAGGAAGTACAGAATGCTATGTCAATATAAATAAACTCTGTTATGATCAGTAATATAAAAATACAGAAGTAATTTAGCCATCCCTGCTTCCCTCTTCTATATTTGATTCTTTCATATGACTATATGACAGAAGAGTAGGAAATATAAATTTATTTATTCATTACCAATTAAAATAACCTAGCAAATCAAAAAAGCCATAGTGAGTGTTCCTCTAATTTAATCACAGCAAAACAAATTTTTTGAAACTCAAAATTAGGAGTCTATAAGACAAAAACAAAACAAAACAAATCAGCCAAACTGGCATCATTCTGAGAAAATCTATTATTTATCTTAATGATATTCAATAGACACATACTTAAATGCCTGACAAATTTATGTAAACACAATTTAATTTAAAAACTGCAAATATGTGTTATTTTCTTACTTCTTTTAACTCACTCTTTCTCTACTAGAGAGAAATAAAATTAAAATTCCAGAAAGCTAAGAAGTTTAAAAATGCCTAAGACATGAGTAACCAGGTTGCTCCTCAATCTTGAAGAACTTCTTACATTGATCTTTTTAAATATTAATTTTTTTATATGCCACTTGAAAAAAATTACTTTGCTTAAAACTACAACTGTTGATTGCAGCTAATGAACTACAGCTAAATATATTATAAGGTAATATTTTATATATATATTTGATATCCATTTCCAGGAAAATGTCAAAGCCTTGTGATGTGCTAGATTACTGTGCTAGTTGCTACCAGTTCCTGGAGATATAATAGTGAATAAGGTACAGATGACCTCTGCTTTCACTCAGTTTTAATTTTATCAGGGAATCATACATTTAATAGTTTTTCAAATGTAATTTTGTTAAGTGCCATGAAAGGTAAGTATACAGTACTATAAAAATATGTAGTAGGAAAACTAGCATCATTTGGGGGCTGTAGGAAAGCCCTCCCTAAGGAAATGAGCCTTGCAGATAAAGGATTTGGTCAGGTAAGGGCGGAGTGTTGGAGTGGGATATTCCAAGAGGGAGAACAGAAAGATGTAGAGAGTTCAGAGTGGAAGGAGGTTGGTACATTCAATGAACTGAAAGAAGGTTTGCTTGGCTGGAGCAGAACGATCAGCAGGGAGGCCCATGGGGGACGATTCCTGTAGGCTTACACATCAGCTGGAGGACACTGTAATCATTGAAGCCATTAAGCAGGACAGTAGCATGATCAGAAAATAGAACGAATGTGTAGCTCATGAGGAAATATGAAATCTCATAAAACAACATTAATGATTAGAAATTAGACCTGCTTGGAGATTATTGATTTTAAAGTTGGTAGAGAGATGCAAGATTTACTTAACATACTGGGAAACAAGGAATAAAGAAAAATGGTGCTATATTAGAGTTAAACATTAGAAGCCATTTGTTTCAAGGACAAAAGTCAGAATAAAACTTCAAAAGATCTCTGAGTCCTATATCAAAGAATAACCTCAAAATTATATCTGACACCACAAATATGGTCAATTTATAGACCTTATAGAAAGAGATGCTAGAAATATATTTATTCATTATGTTACTGTTGAAAGTTCCGTGGGACGAGTTTCCAAAACAGAATAGATGTTCAGCCTACCCTAGATTGAATATAGAGTTAATGTGATATTAATATAAATATTTCACAAAGTTTATGAAGTTCCTGAAACAGCCCAGGATCTGTTTATAACCTCAGGGAAAATACTGACCAAGACTCAGGAAATAGTTCTCATTATGAACTTTCATCAGACCTTCCTCATTTGAAAGTTATCAATATTAAATTAACTAGGGCCATTAAGTCTGCTATCTGCAAATAGTTTTGTTTTATGCGGATGCTTGCCTGAGGCTCTGTTATACTCTACAGGCTAGAACTCTCTTCAACAAAGGACAGTTTCAGGAGCCTACTAGGTACTTCAAACTGCTGAACTCTGGACTCTTAGGCTCCTGAGGTTTAAATTGATAGAGGTAGTCGTATATTTCCTAGTTTTTCACAACTTCCAGGCTAAAGCAACACAGAGTCATATTTCTAGAATTTTCAGATGCAGTGGGCCTCAAGAATTAATTATTTAGGACTGACTGCATGAACTCAGAGGTCTTATTTTATTTTGATTCTCTGTTTGAAAAATTGTTTTAGTTTCCAAGTATATAAGGTAGTCCTTTCTTTTTTCTTAAGCTATCTATAGACTGTAATAACTTCATAAATTCTGCTTTTGTAAATGAAATAAAACATTCAAAAAATCTCTCACTAACCCCCAGTTCTCCTTACTTTACATGGCAACATAGTAATTTCCATAGGCTCATAGACTCCACCTTTTTATCAGAATATAATTGAATAAAATGAATGTGCAACTAAGTCTTTATTGGAATGGCCATATTTGTGAATGATGGTCACTGAGTCAGTGAGGACGAGTCGCTTTTAAGGAGCTGAGGGTGATCTTACTTATGGATACAATGCCTCCTAAGTCCGCCCAGGAAATGTGGCCTGGTGCTTAGCTGGCATGGTGTGGCCTCACAGGTCAGGATGGATACTTCTTGGTGAGTTAGGGATATTAATAAATTTTGATGATATTAAGAGAAGAGGAATGCACCCAAAGGTATAATCATGTGGGTGAAATTTAGTGCATGGTTTATTGAGCTTGGCTTTCTAACCTCAGGCTAACAAGAAACAGAAGCTTTCAAAAATCCAATCTGAGATTCCTTATAAAAACTTCCAGAAATAAATGAATTAGTTTGTAGCACTAAGGCTAAGGAAGTCAGCCTCCAATGTGCATTTACCAGTATGTCTCTCTCTAGACTAAAAGCTGGCAACATCTCCTAAAATTCAAATGTTCAAATGGTTGTTGTTAACCAAACAGAACAGAAAACCGTATTAGTTAATTTCTATATTTTATCATTCAGAATTCTGCAGACAATGATGATCTTTGAATATCCATTTTTTTTGTATTTTTTAAAATAATAATTTTTTACCCATTACAATATCCTGGATCATTGCTTTCACATTATAATACAAATATACTGGTGTACAATTACCTCAAAGAAAACCAATTATGTTAGCATACTGTGTTATGACATGACAATTTCCTCTTTCTTATGTTTAATGTACAAACATTATAATTAAATAGACCCAGGATTAAATTTTGAATAATTCAAAGTTTTAAAAATACTTCACTCATCTTGTCAGCAATATTAAATAAAATACCAGCTATTAGACTACTTTTCCTTCATGCATTATATTAGTACAACAATCTCAAATTTAGTTTTTGCAGTTTACACATGATAGTATATTAAAGACATAAAGCTATAATTTTCTATTTTAAATCTAAACAGCCAAATCAAAATACTCTACATGATTTAGGTGTATGTAATATTAGTTACCATTTTAAACATTGATTGGATATGTGTTCAACTCACACTTACCCATGAAATTGAGATAGCCTTCTCCGCCAAGTGCGTGAGTAATGAGTCGAATCATTTTATGAAGCTGTATTCCACGATCAATGACTGGAGTAAAAGGGGCCAGAACACTCATGTTGGTGTACATTTC
>NW_017732379.1:99621-100439 GCF_001890085.2 Hipposideros armiger | reverse complement strand
ATAATCCCATCGCAACCTATTCTTGATTGGGAAAACGTTCTAGGTTGATGTACACCTTGAATTATTCTTGAATCTGCGCAAAGGCTGGTGAAGGCTTTTCAATGGGAGGTTAAAAAAGTAAGATCCGGTACTTGTTAGGGAAAAAGTCTGTGTGAAAGGTTAGAAATTGTAAGTGATGGTGGGTGGATAAAGGACCTTAAACCAAAGTGGGAAATTTGAAGACCACAACATTTTTTTAAATAACAAATATAAAGTGACTTTTGAAGGTATTAAAGCTAAAACACTCATTTGTTTGATTTCTAAGACTAATCGTCTCCATGATACACTTGCTCTTTGATTTGACAATGTTTGAGGAGTCATTATAAATGGAGAAGCAGAAGCTGTGTTGGTAGATGTGTAATGACACAGCTGTGCATTGCACAAATTGTCTGGGGGTACAGGAAAGACCGTTAAGAGGTGATTGCAATCCCACTTCCTTCAGAGTAGGATCTATGCTTTTTCTATGCAAAGTTACATACACACTTCTACCACTGTGATCTCACGGCACCAGTTCATGTCTGTATTAAAGGGCTCATCAGAAAGCTGTGATTATTTGATATATATCTGACTCCTTACACATATTTAGCCTCTGATTATGGACTTGGCCACTTAAAAATGTTCTATATCAAATCTAAGTCTATACAACAACTTTAGTCCTGTAAGCGAACATTAAATGAAACAAAATACAATCCAAACTACTTGAACTGACAATAAATTTAATAAAATTGTATTAGAAATGAAGTGCAAGGTGTTACGTACAATTATTAATGCCTAGCACT
>NW_017732379.1:94731-96301 GCF_001890085.2 Hipposideros armiger | reverse complement strand
AAAACATACTCAGCTTGATGTTCAGCACATAAAGTATTAGCATAAGTATTAGCAAGATTCATAAGCTATGACCAAATGTAGATAGGTAAAGAGTGTGAAATAATATTGGGTAACAAAATGGTGTTATAATTGTTGTGTTTTTTTAAATTCTATATTAGAATTTATTCCATGAATTTAGGATCCATTGCTTTATTCCTAGAAGATACTTAGAAGGCAAAGTCCTAAAAAGAGTAACTGTCCACAAATAAACTAGGAAATCATACCACCTAGTTGGAGATTTGGGGTTCTAAGAAATGATGGATAAAAAAAGGCTATACAAATAATGAATGTTACAGGAAGGAGACAGTCACTACTTCATTTCATCCCAATGAACTAAAGGCCAACAATGTGAAAATACACCTTACCTCTGACTCTTTAACAACAGTCTTATTATTTTTATATGCCAGCCACTACACTTTGTATAGAACAGTTTTAACATACTGAATTTCAATATTAATAATAATTCCTAGTCAGAGGACTCAGAAAACCAGAGGGATTTTAGTTCTAAATCAAAATTAGCATAAGCATTTAACAAACTTCTTAATTTATTGCATTTATCACCAAGAGGGGAATTGTCAATTATGCATATACCAAATTATATCATTACAGTGCAGCTTTGGGACAGTTAATCATGAACCTTCAGTAATCATGAATAACTAGTGAACATTTGGCAATCGGAGAGCAACAACGTAAACAAGAAAGGTAATCACTTCAGAACAAGAGAGGCTTCAGAGAAGCTCGCAGGCAGCGATCCATGCCATCTCCAATGATTACACCAGAAAAGAAAAATAAATAAATAAATAGACAGAAGCACAGGAATAGTTTATTCTTTTCTCTGCTCAAGGTCTCATGGCGCCAGGACCTGTCCACTGATTAGGATATTTTATTTTCTAACCACTGGCATTTTCTTTTTAACAGCGGAATGACAAGTAATTAGTGTATACTACCTCCTCACAGGAAAACAGTGAATTCCAAATAATGTGTCACCCACACAAGGTAGCTGCACTGAATGAAGTCAAGGTACAATTTCAGTTATGCAATTATTGACAACATGAGCTCAATTATTCAAATACTGTATGCTGACAAAAACGTTCTATATCAAAGGGGGCCCAAGGGTAGGTAGAGATCAGTATGGCTTTACCTCTGCTATGGTTATTGAATCTGGATACAATGTGTGAACCAAATGATTTGCCAACATGAGATACACTAAGGCATCTTCATCTACTTGCAGTCCAAAATATTCATGGTAATCACCTGAGAAACCTTGACCTAGAGAAAAGAAAATCAATATGGATGCATTATGTAAGCATGCAAGTCTTAACTCTGCACAAAGGCCCCCACCAGTTTGTTGAGACCAGTTTTGTAGTCATAGTAAAGTGGAATGGGCCTGAATACCATATAATGTCATCAGCAAATACATAACCTAACTTAGAAAAGCAGTCCATATCAACATTCAGAGTTCAGACCACCCTGCAATCCAATTTTTGTTTTATAAAAGCAAATAAACAAAACCACTTTGACTTTTAAAACA
>NW_017732379.1:89554-92136 GCF_001890085.2 Hipposideros armiger | reverse complement strand
GGGGGGAAAAAAAAGAACTGTTTTAGCTCAATTAAAAACACCATATGAGACAAGCCTATTTCGGACAATTGAAGAGAGGGCATCATCAATTAGTGTTTTCTTTAGTCACACAGTTATGATTGAGTTCTCTATCTTATTATAACTGTGGTTTTAAGGCTTTAAAACCTCATTTAGTTTAATGACAAAGCAGTAATAGTGTATGCAAATCTTTAAGCCAGTTGAAATTTATGCATTTTTTAAACCTTCTGTATATTAAAGAGCAATCTGACATAAGTGGAGATTAAGTCGTCACAATCAGTTCTGGAATTGTAAATCTAAACTTTGGGGAAAGATGAGTGTTGTTGGTAATTAACTGCTTTAAATAAGTTACTTTAAGTTTTAAAACTAAGTGGAAGTTAAAAAAAGAAAACAGGAATCCAAGCAATCCAGTAGATACGTAAGGGAGCAAGGAAGTTCTGGATTGTTAGATCCAAGCTATGATGGAAGTAGAATTTCTCAAGTTTCTATTGCTGCATATTCATTTAAGGTTCAAGGAAAAAATTCTGTTTAACAAAAATAAATATATAAAACCAAAGAGGTATTCTACAACTGAGCAAGATCAAAAGTATTCTGTTTTGTACAGGAATTTCTAATAATGGATTTTTTTTTTTAATGAATAAACTTTATTTTTTCAGGGCAATTTTCAGTTCACAACCAAATTGAAATGAAGCATAGCTATAGATTTAACAAGGTGGCTATATGACTATTTCAGAAAGAAGACATGACTGGTGTATCAATAATGCTTTGTAAACAATTTTTTGAAAAGGACATTTTCTAATCTGGCTATATGACAGGTAATACATATTTTACTTTTAAAAAGTACACTGAAAGATATTTTTAGACAAAAATACCACAGATTTGGAATCGAACCTGTTTATATACTCAATATCTTGGGTAGATGTATGAAGATATTAATATGTAAACCAGAGATTCCAAACTGTCTGTCCCTGGACCTGATCTGATGCACACTGTTTTGTTTAGTTTGCAGAGTACTTCCACTTTTTCAATTTAAACTTATGTGGATGAAACATGAATTTTTTCACGGACTGAATATCATGGACTGAATGTTTTACAGATAGACACAGGTTCAAATGTAAAAATTGTGTCCGAAGATCTACAAAGATAAAAGGAAACAAACAAAAAAAGAGCCAATGATATGGCAATTTAATGAAAACCAGAAAAGGAGAATGATGCATATTTAATAATTGAAAACATTGCCCAGTATCACATAGTTAATTAAGGGCAGAGTTACTAAATGTTCTACTGCTGTTACTACAATATTTATTTTCTTCTTGACCTAAAGGAGTAATAAACTGCATTTAACATATCAAAAGAAAAGACATATTCAGTTGTAACTACATGAGTAGATAGATTCTTGGCATGGATGAATAGAAAAAGAATTTCCTGTGATAATCAGAAACAAAACAATAATGGCAATGCAGCAACTAAATAAACAGTTCTAAGGAGTTAAAAAACACTGAATTTTATTCTTTAGTTCACTGAATCTAAGACTTGCCTTTTAAGCAGAACACTAGAACAAGCTTAANTACATTTGGACAGGGCCCCCGAGGTTATCTAGGGGATCTTCTTCATTCAGAAGATAAGAGAATCCAAGGCTCATTGAGGTGAAGGGATCTCTAAAGATACATGCTTCTCAATGTTAGAGACAGGACTCAGACATCAGGTCTTTTGACAGTGTCTTTCTACTTTGTCATACCACCACCAGCTTATTGATACTCAAATAAATAAATAAATAAACAGATAAGTAAAATAAATAAATTGATTAAATAAATGAATGAATGAATGAATGAATGAATGAATGGTTTAAGGACCCAGATGTAACAAAATATATTATTATAACTGGGGCAAAATATGAGCCAAGTACTAGCAATTCTAACCCCACAGTATCTTCCAAATAAATCATTCCTCTTTACTCCATTACAGCCACTATCTTATTTAAACTTCATTACCGCTTGGTTAGACCAGTATGTGTCTAAATGGAATCTACCATCTCCAATTTCTCTTTCCACTAACAGCTGCCTAATCAACATCTTATGAGACAGTCTGTTCCTATCACTGTCCATCAATAGCTTTCAATAGCCAACAACCGAAAACTCAAATTCTTTAGCTTAAGATTCAACATACATTAAGAATTGGTGATATCCTTTACTATTTGATTATCTGCTTCCTGTCAGAATGTAAGATCCATGGGACAGAAGTTTTGTTGTTGTTGCTGTTAACTGATGTTTGCCAAGAATGTAGAATGGTAGAACAGTACCTGGCACAAAGCAAGTACTCAAAAAATATTTGCTGAGTGAATGAATGAAGGTCCTATCAGGATTTCAAGATAAATAAGACATACTATCTGACCTTCAAGGATTCATAAACTAGGGCCTAAATGCAAATACACACACTTATTATCATGAAGTGACAATGTGATGTAGTTGTGATAATTGTATCTGAAGTACACAGAAAATTCCATGAAGAGACCTACATCTTTCTACCATTATTTTGTACTATTTCTTATCAAATACTGAATACTT
>NW_017732379.1:87980-89042 GCF_001890085.2 Hipposideros armiger | reverse complement strand
ATCAAACAGTCCATGACAGAGTTGATAAATATATAGTTGATCACAGTCCCATAAAAACATAAAGCAGAATTTAAGAGCACAGTTTTACTTTGGTGTATTCCAACAACAAGGAGGAACTTTGATTTTAAGATTACGCCATTGATACAAAGCTTTTAAAACCTATCCTTAGAAACCGCAGGGCAGCCTAGTTTCCAAACAATTGGAGAAGTTAAATGTAGACTTTTAGAAGGTGATGCCAAAAATACATACCTTAGTGGCCAGCAAGAATATGTACGAGGAGTAACCTATTTTAGTTATCAGCATTATGATCTTAAACTAATTAATAATTAGAAACTAATACCATGTCTACAGTGCCTACAGTCAGTTGATTAGCTTACTCATATTTTTTATGAAACAAAAGCAAAATCCCTAAAAATCCAAAAAAAAATAATGAAATGCAGCTGACTTTCCTGTGAATCATAAACCACTAAAAATATTTAAATCACAGGTGTCTGATATAAAAACTGAATACATCGATGAAAAATATATACATCTAAGGATTTGTGGCAATCAAAATAATCAGGATTCTAATTGGTTTAGATGTCTGAAATATTCAACCTGCAATCAAGTAATGAGAACTTATTAAGGAAATTTTATCACACACAGATAATTCCCGTAGTGAGGTTTTCAGGAGATATCTCCAAAATCAAAAACTGTTGATTGTCTCACATTTTGCCAATGAACTAAAACAAAACATAGTCAAATTTTCTCGGCAAGCAAGTATAATCAGAAACAACAAAATTTATTAGATGAAGTTAGATTTTTGTAATTCAAGCCTGTTTAACTAATGTTATATTTATTGATGGTCCTTAATAACTCCTGGGATTTTCAAAATAAGCAACTTAGTCCACTGGATATTACTAAATCTACTAACATTGTACAGTAATACATAGGGGGCATTATTAAACAGTGGCTATAAAGATATTAAGAAAAATTGCATATTCCTTTTAGCTTTTTGACAGTCTTTGAAGATTATTTGAAGAAGTCTTTGAAGGCTATTAAACAGTACATCATAAAACCATT
>NW_017732379.1:76879-79389 GCF_001890085.2 Hipposideros armiger | reverse complement strand
AAAATCATTAAACTCTTCACTAACCATATTTCCTTATAAATACATGAAATTGCTTACTAGAAGTTAAAACACCCGTGGGCATTCATGCAAACATATACCCCAATTTTTTAAAAAAGTTATATCTCCGGCCTCTAGTTAGACTAAATTCAGATTGGCCTGTATGTACAGCTTACATTGGAATAAAAATGCTTATGATTAAATATTGAAAATTTCCCCAAAAGTTATATAAATCTCTGGTGATGACAACAAAAGGAAGAAACCACAAAAACATCAGTATCCTTAAGGAATCATCAGCTCCTTTTTGTTTGCTCCAGTTATAAATTTTGCATTTGCACATTGCTGCCTAGATTTTCAAAGGGTTCTGCAATGATTAATTTAACAATCTACCCATATTGCTGTAATATAGCCAAGAACTTTTACATATATAATTTATAATATCCATACTAAGGACAGATTAGTAGGCAAAATAGAACTTCCAACATCCAGGAGTGCTATTAAGGCAGAAATGTGCAAGTGTCATCAAAATAGGACTGCTTTAAAAACAGGCTGCTCGAGCGTGGGTGCTTTACTCCCCCCACCCTCCCAAATACACATAAGCAATGGTGCCTCTTCATGAGAGTCCATTTGACCTGATGATTTGGAAGAGAACAAATAAATTTTTTAAATTCTAATAATTGCAAACACATACTGAATGCTTACGAAATGCCAGACCTTGTACTAAGTGCTTGGCATGAGTTACTCCCTGGAATTCCAACAACCCTCAGAAATATGCACGATAGCAGGTTTCAGCAAACTTTTTTTTAGGCCAGCAAGAAACATTTTAGGCCTTGTGGGCCACATAAGGTTTTGAGCAACGCCAAAATGAGTCACCTCAGCTGTTACTGGATGAAAGAGGTCACAGGCAATATGGGAAGGAATGGGCATGGCTGCATTTCAATAAAACTTTATTTACCAAAACAGGCAGCAGATCTGAATAGATGTGGCCACAGTTTGATGATTCCTGGAATTAAAATTCACGTTTTCCCAGTGTTAGTTGGTAACTTTTCCACGGCCACACAGCTGACCAGTGTGATGTAGTCAGAATTTGAAATCGGGTCTCTCATTGTGGGAGCAAAGCAGCTGGACTACTCTACATATCTGCTTCTTGATAGCAATTTAAAGAGCTATTTAAGAGGAAAATAAACACAAATATTTTCTACTGTAAAAGGCAAATTGACATGTTTGTCAAAGCTAAAACAATAGGCAAAATGAAACTGCATTTGCAATGGATGCAGGCCTGGGGAATAACAGCTTATGCTCCTCAGAACATCAGGATATTTGGTGAAAAGCTTCAGAAGAATGTAGCCTATGCTTACAAAATGAGCTTTTTCAAAAAAGACACAAAATTGTTTTAAAGTTTCACGGTATGTTTTAGGATGCTTTTCACATATAATGACAGGATAAATTGCTGAAGCCACTCACCTGGAATTTCATACATATAGGAGTTGGTTGACCATGCCCAGGCACTCNCAAAAAAAGAGCTTAATGTGCTTTTAAAAACTAGTGTGAGACCACAGCGAAGAAGAGACCCACAGCCATTATGGCACGTATTGTGGCTCATGGAACAAAATGCTGTTCCCTTGTCTTTGCCTCTAATTATGTTTCAGAGGAGTAGGCTGGCTGGTGAATCTGCCCATAAGATGACAGGGTTACAATGTCGACAATGGCAATTATCGTGACCACAAGTCGGGCACTGGGGTAAGTGTGTCACTGGCTCATCACAATCGGAGGGAGATACAATTAGGATCTTATTTTACAGAAGCGGGAATTAAACTTAGAAAGATTAACTAATGTCGGTATGGTCACATGATCTTAAGTCCTCAAACTAGTATTGGAGCCCAGGTGATAACTACAGCCAAGATTCTTATCCATTCTCTATATTACCTCCTAAGGTCAGTAACTACATTTACAGCATATCAATAAAATTCCTTACAACTTAGATGCAAGGTTTCAAAAGGAATGAAGGTTACTGAATTTCAACTATGTCAATTTATTCAATATATGTACATTTTGCTTTATTGAGTCTGCTCTGAAAAGGCACTCGTTTTGTTGATTTGATTGTTAATTAAAATCAAGATGTTAACATCATTCTGTTGACTGGTAATATGCTACCACTTTAGGGTTATAAAATGACCATTGCTGATCAAAACACAAAAAAAATTGAATTACGATGTTGTGTTTAAGTCATAAAAGCATCATTGTCCTTATCATCTTTGACGCATTACTTAATTTTGGAAATCTGGTAGAATCTGATACTCTCACAACCCAAGGCACATCTTGGAATCCAGAGATAGCCCAAGAGGTTCGGGGATCATATTCATCACACATGTATGCACAATGATTGCAACATTTTAAATTAACTACAGACATTTACACATGAGAGGATTTTGTATAAAATGTGGATTCCTGACTTCTCTTAAAGAACTGGCAGATGTGGCTGCATGGCACGTTCTCACGTGGAAACAGGCGGG
>NW_017732379.1:72564-75458 GCF_001890085.2 Hipposideros armiger | reverse complement strand
GACCACAGTTGACTGCAGGTAACTGAAACCATGGAAAGTGAAACCACAGATAAGGGGGGAACTACGGTATGCTCAGAGTTTGCATGATGCACGCATTTGAGCTGTACAAAGAAGTGTGGATGTGGAACAAACCATGAAAGTTCTAAGAAGCAACTAACTAATTTGTAGTATGTGCCAGAAACTGTTCTAAGAACTTTACATATTTTTTACATTTTAAATCTCCTTTTTAATCAACATTTTAGAGAAGAATGTGGGTACTAGAACATTTAAAATCACATATGAATATATGGCTTGCATTATATTTCTTTTGGACAGTGTTATATATACACTCCTCAGCAGAACTGTTGGGTCTCCATTTTGCACACTTACATTATGTACGTCTCCCCTATAATTTCCCATCTTTCTCAGTGACCCTGCCGACCACCATCCTGGCAGCACAGCAGTACCAACTGTACCAACTGGCCAGCAGAGATAGCAAACGTCACGTGCCTCTCTTACCACCCCTAGGACCTCAACATGTTTGCTATGTTCATCCACTTCATTTTATCACTAAGCTACCCAAATTGTCATCTAATACAGGAGATGTTGGATACCTTACTTCTGGAAAGGACTGGGACAAGATAGTGAGATGGGCTATTTCCGATAGCCATTCAGATATAACCACACAAGCCAGGAGGTGAGCCCATGGCAGAAGCCAGAAGGACAAACTACAGTTCAAGCAAGCCTGTGCCAGCTTATTACAAGGCAACTATTAATAATAATAACACTTTGTCAAAAAGAAAAACATCAGGAGCAAATGCTATAGCAGACTGGGCACCGACCAACAAGCATAAATGTATGATCTCCCCACTCATAACCATTGCCACAAGATCGATGACCACACAAAACAGAAAAGTCAAGACTATACGAACTCAGCAAGCCCTTACTGCTTGGCTTACTCCAGCACTAGGATAGACCAGCTTAGCATTACACGAATTTGTCACCTAGCTCCATTATTGGAAAAGACTGAGCAGTTTGATAAAAAATAAGCATTATGAGACTAAAAAACTTTTCCTCCTCAGAAAAGAAAACCATAAAACACTGTTCTAAGAAATATATCAGATGGCCCCTGATTTAACATGCAAAATAAACAGAGTAGTGAATTCAATAACTGTTTAATAAAATATCTTTCACACCTGAAACCTTAAAAAATAATAGTAAGCAGAAGGATGCTTCGCTTATTCCACAATGGAAGGAAACATAGTCTGCAGAAATAAAATCTTCATAGTAATCCTCATTAAAAACTAGTTGACAGATAACTTTAGCTTAGTTCTTAAAACATTTAAAAATGTAATGTTTTTAATGGAACTACTTTGAAGTTATATTGTGCTTTTTCCTGGCGTCTTAAAAAGGAAATTTTGAACATGACAAAGTTTTTCTAATGACTCATGTTCATTATGATCAATTATTACACTGTACTGCCGTCTAATGATGCCCAGAGGGACAATTACAGTGTGTGGAGCTGTTTGCTGCTGCACCTAAGTGGCCTTCCGTACTCTCACTGCTGTGCCTTCGTTTCTGGATTCTGACCTTGATGGGGTTTCTCTCTCTCTACCATTGCTCTCGGCTGTGACTTCTCAGCACTGTTAGATGTTGATTATGATCTGTCATTCCCACAACTGTTTTAATTTTGTGCTTCTANCCTTTAGAGCTCAATCTAATCTAGAGTAAAAAATTCTGAACTCTAAAGTTGAGGATGAGCTCTGACCAATGATTTTAACTGGCACTGGTGTTCTAAGGCTGCATGAATACCACATGGCATGAAGTGAGTAAATGTAAATGCAAGCTACTTTTTAAAAATCTATCTGAAAAGTTATTACCTGTGTCAATAGGTTTTTTGAAAACAAAGACTACTGTCAGCTGTCCATGAGAGGGAACTATTAACATTTTCATATATTTTTTCCAACCCCTTTGTTCCTTAGACAAAGAGGCTAGAAAAATTAATTCAACTTTTGATTTTGATTACCACACAGTTATAAGAAATAATACAGAGAAATCCTGTGTACATTTTACCTGGATTCCCCAAATAGTAACATTTGGAAGGCTATGGTACAACAGCCAAGCTACTGACACTGACAGAGTCAAGATACACGATTACATCACCGGAAGGAACCATTCTGACTCCCTTTTATAATAACACTGACTTTCCTCCTGCCCTCCCACCACTATCCAACCCTGGGGATCACTAATTAGTTGTTTATTTTGTTGTCACTACAAGAATGATATACCGGGGGTGCCAAAAAAAGGTATACAAGTGCACACTTTGATCAGCGTTAATCAAGCAGTAGTTTGCCATAATCAGTAGTGTCTGGACACTGATGGTAACCACTTTGAGTATCTCTTGTAATTGCAGAAGTCAGACATGTTGAATATTACAATTTTAATACAGTATTCCTTTCTTAAAATGTGCATACATTATTTTTTGGCACCTTCTGTATAAATGTAATTGGAAAATACATATGTCCCCTTTTGGGGTAGGCTTTTTTCACTCAGCATTAGTCTCTAGAAACTAATTCAAGTTGTTTTATCAATATTGTTCTTTTCCTTGCTAAGTAGTATTCCATGGTATAGGTGTACCACAATTTATTTAAGCAATCATCCACTGAAGCGCACCTATGCTGTTTCCAGGTATTGGCTATTATTAATAAAGCTGCTATGGACATCCACATAGATGTTTCTGTACGGAAAAAATAAGTTTTAATTTCTTTGGGATACATATTTAGGATTGTTATTGCTGGGTTTTATGGTAGCTGCATATTTAGTTTTATCACTGCCACACTTTCACAGAGTGATTTTAACATTTCACATTCTCATGAGGAATGATCCAATCTTCCCCCACATCTTCACCATCATTC
>NW_017732379.1:54071-70129 GCF_001890085.2 Hipposideros armiger | reverse complement strand
CACCAAGTATTTTCTTTTTAATATATAGTAGGCTTATAGCCTCCAGAATAAAGCTCCTTATACAGAATAACTCAAAAATCATATTATAGCATTTTTAATGTAAGTACTGACAAATTGTTTTCCAAAAGGATTTTAGAAATTTTTACACCATGAAAAATGGTGGATATAAGTGATCCCTACTCCTAGAGAGGGGATGAATTAGTTGTCTTCAGAAGACTCTTACAACTCCACAGTCCATGAGTTCGAAATGATACCAATGAGGAGGATCATTTATCATGTTAATTTTTAGATATGACTATATTAGTCAGGGTTCTCCAGAAAAACAGAACCAATAGGATATATACAGATAGACAAATAGACATAAGAGGAAACTTATTATAGGAATTGGTTCATACAGTTATAGAGGCAGAGAAGTCCCACAATACTCCTGCAAGCTGGACAACCAGGAAAGCCGGTGGGATAACCCAGTCCAAGGATAGCCAATGCTGTACCTCTCAGTCCAAGGCCTGCCTAAGGACTGAGAACTACTAGTTTAAGTCCAAGAGTCTGAAGGCCCAAGAACAAGGAGTTCCCATGTCCAAGGGCAGGAAATGGTGAACTTCCCAGCTCAAGAAGACAGAGAGAAAGAATTCACTCCCTCCTTCATCTTCTTGCTGCATTTGAGTCCTCCATGGGTAGATCTTATTACTTACTCAACTGAAACAAATGCTAATCTCTTCTAGAAAAATCCTCACAGATCACACAGAAAAAATGTTTTTCTAGCTATCTGGACATCCCTTAGCTCAGTCAAGTAGACACCAAAAATTAATCATCATAATGAGAAGGAATATACTTTAAATAGCATTCAGCAGTTTCTTTTACCTTTTACATTGTCAGTCAACACCTGTTTGCTCTCTCTCCCGTTCACCTTGGCAATTTTGCTTCAGTTCTTCCCCAGAGCTCAGAAATTTCATTGATGATGTATATACTACACTGAATTTTCCTTTGACTAAAGAGCTTAGAGATGAGTTCAGGCCAAGACACACTTTACAACTGTAGAATGAGTTGCTGAGATAGGAAAATGATTTAGTTGAAAAGTTAAAACTAGAGCCAGAGATACTGGTATTCCATTATTGATTTTTACCTTTTAGTAAATCTACTCATCAGGCACTTTCTGGGACTGAAAAACTGCTATACACCCAGAGAGAAACACCTTACCTAATGTGCTCTTGTAAATCTCTGAACTATATATGCAATATTTTTCACAAGTTGGCCCTTTAAATTATATCAAAATAATGAAAATATATACAAAATTAGTATATTTATCATTTTGTCATATACNAGAAAAAACTTTTTAAAAAGTCTCTCTGGATAGCTGTTGCTATCTAAAAGTGAGAGAAAAAGTGTTGCTTGCCTCTGCATAAAAGGTTGACTTTTTTTTTAACTTGGTAATGCTTATGGCTGCTTTATTCATTTTGTCTTAATTGCCATTTTATTTAAATTATGTAATCTTTATGTATTTTTACCTTTAATTTCTTTTGCATATTACCTTGTTTACATAATTTTAGTTGTCAAAATGTTAGCCCAATTTAAAAATCATCTATTTTGAATTGCCCTTAATCAAGAAAAGGGCATCTATTATGCAGTTGATAACCATTTATTTTCTCTTAACCCTCTCTAATTAAATTTCTCAAAATTTCAGCTTTGTTTTAATTCATCCAATTTTTATGTTGTATTTTATCATTTATTACTATTATTTTTGCATTTGTTATCCTTTTTAATTTACTGCAGGACAGCATAAAGAGTACAGATAAATGGGGCTCATATAGAAGAAGAAACTAGGTCTTAAGCAAGGAATGTTATAACCCTGTTCATCTAAGATTAGCTCCGTATTGGCCCCTCAGTCCCTTAGAACTAACTCTGCTACTTTTACCAAAATTAATTCTTGCTGCTAAAGATCACTAAATTGGATACTTCTTGAATATCACCATGTCCCTACTCGTATAACCACGAATGGTTTTCTGGGTCCGTGGTCAGCTTTCCATGCCAGACTATTTCCACTAAGAGAGAATCTGCAACCTAAACCCTATGGTCTCTTCCTCTCTACTCACTGGTCATGGGCTATGACACATAATAATGCCTCTGTACAACACAGAAGGAAAGTAAGGGGCGCATTAGCTAGTTAAAGATGCTGTGCTTCTTCCACCGAAGACTGTTGAGAGAAATTTTATTTAAGAAATAGAAATTCTGAATGCTGCTCTTTGACTAATTCAGGCATTTAGGAAAGCTGTTTATTTGGGCTAATCTTTCTCCGTTTCAGAAATGCCCTCCTACCCTACATTTTCAATACCTTGTTCAATCTGCACGAGAAGGTCACTGAACAGGTTTGTGACATTTGCTTTTTCATTGGCATGTAGAACTGTCACTGTGAACAGTTTCAACTACATTCCTCAGTGACCCAGTGAGCAACAGAGGATGACGGTGAGTCAGAATATGTCTGTTAACTCCTGAAGAGGATTTCCTCTTCTCTTTGGCTTCTGGCAGTGTGCAGGCTGGGGAGATAAAGAACAGAAAATGGCCCTTTCCTGAGAATCTATAATTGGTCCAATGCTTTATCCATATAAATCATATGTAATTGTCTCATTGCACTTACAGTAGGGATTATCAGTCTCTAATTACAGATGACAAAACTGGAACAAGAGATATTAAGTGATTCACAAATAAGTGAAACATGAGGACACTGGTACAGATCTGTCTAACTCCCCACCCTCCAAAACACTGTTCAAGGCCAAAAGCTTTAAAGTGAGATTCTATTCTCAGACACAGCAAATACACCAATGATCAGAGCCCCTACATTCCCCTGGCTCCCAGGTTATTTTCTCATGTGTGTCACAGGAAGCTCATGGAACTTGTAGCAATGTGCCATTCACCAACCCTCTGAGCTCGCCTTTCCTACAGCCCTCTTGCTCACAAATGCTTTCTTTTAATTTATTAATTACCATCATGATGCAGTTCATTGTTCATACTGTTGATTGCTAATGGCCAATCCTACTTTGGAAAGAATTAGGATACTATACTATTTTAATGCAAATGTTAAAAATTTGTAAACATATAAATTGCTCCAAACAAAGCCTCACAGAGCTCAAATTTGGCACTCCGACTTGTCACTAACATAGAAATGTGATTCAAATCCCTTCACGGTTACATGAGGAATAAATGAGAAAATAAAAAGAGAAAAATGGTGTAAAAATATCAATAAAGATATAAGTGTGAGCAGAGAATGAAACACGCACATGAACAAGTGGAAAGGACAAGAAAATAATGGTAATATATAAAAGTTAGTATTGTTCTGAAGTATAAGTTCTTATGACAATTTCTGATTTTTTTCCAGGTATTATGAGGTCCCATGTTACGTGTCTGGCCTACAGGTCAAAATCTGTCTTCTCTTCTGCTAGAGCAACAGCAGTACTAAGCAGTACTAAGCAGTGCAAGTCTGTTTCCACATCTCTCCATCACCATCCAAGACACAATTCCTTGACCTTTGATACAGCATGTTCATTAAAAAATAATTTCAAAGATCTTTTGTTTTATAAATACTTGTAAGCCTTTGCTAATAGTTTATTTTATGAAAAGAGTGTCTCTTTTAAAGATGAAAGAGGGGACTATCTAGTTGAAGACAAATACATTTTTGCGAATAAAATATTTGCATGTTTATAGATAAAAGACCCACATTTGTTTCTCATTAATTTATAAATGCTTCCTAAGAAAGACCTCTTTGAAGGTTTATGATCTTATTAAAACAAGACAGAAAAAATGATTTTGATAAATTGGGGTGGCCTATATATTTCTACTGTGGCTTTTAAGAGACAAGAAGTTGAAAGTGGCCTGGTAACCTCTGAAGCGTTGTCACTGGAAGGGCTGGCTGAAGGAAAATACAACAGCTCTCGGAGGCTGCAAGGCGCACTGATGACACCTGTGATTGCAGGANAGCAGTTCGAGTCCCAGAGCCAGAGCTGAGCAGCCACTGAGCTGCCAACAGGTAGCAGGATGGCTCAGCTAAAAAAAAAAAAAGTAAACAAGTTATCTTTTTTAGAAAGTCACATGGTGATAAATGCAATGGAGAAAAATTAGGCAAGGACAGGAGATAAGGAATGGTGGAATATTAAAGGAGTTATTTTATGTCAGGTGGTCAAAGAAGTAAGTTTAATAATGTCTTTAAAGTCCTAATGCCTCCTAAATGAATGGCCCTTAATAAAGGTTATCTCTGTAATCATGATTATCCTCATCTCACAATTCCAGGTGAACCCAACTGGGCAGACAGCTAGTCAGCCTCATTTGCTATCCTTAACACAGTACCAAGGACAGAGATTCAGTCTTGGGAAACTTGGTTATTGTGCTGTTTTGATTCCTAGAGCAATGAGAAAATGTTAAGTGAAACTGACCCTGAGTTTTACTGACGCTTTCAGCAGACTGAATTTTGAAAGGCTCCATGGGCAAAGGTCTAAGCTTGGGGACATACTTTAACCTGAAAGGAGCAAATAAAATAAATCCTGAGGCTGATGGCTTCTCTTAAAAACGGTGAAAGAAAAAAAAAAAAAAAGACCAAAGTCTCAAGGTATAACCAAGTAGAGCTATCTCACCATCACAAAGTGTGGATAGGAAATTCAGGAGTTAGAGAAAAATATGCCTGATCACTAATCTAATGAATGGGGAAAATAACCCTCAAAAAATGATAATTTTTATGTTACTTGTAAATGTGTATGCTTCCCAAACCATGAGATACCTATATTTTCTGAAAATAATTGTCTCAGTATAACATGGGTTATTTATCTGCAGTGCAAGGCTAAGGAAATCATTGAGCTAGGAAACCAAGAAATAGCTCTTCATAACTTCAAAACTGCTAGTCCATACCGTAGAAAACAGACATACTTAAACGAGTTGTTTTGCTACACACAAATGAAAACAGAAAAATTGATTGTTTTAAGTATTTAGCTGCTTATAAGGTCATAAACAACACCCATATATTATTATAGGCATCACCAAGTTCCCAGACATAAATGAATAATTATCAAATAGGAACTTTCAGGCCATGGTGACAAGAATTTACCACTGTCTTAAGTTAAAGAAGCTGTTTTTGTAGCAAAGTATAACATTTTCAATTACGGTAAACTATCAAGTAGAACTATCCTACTTTAGAGTGAGTTTAGACTTGAGAAGGTGAATGCTATAGGTGAGTAAGACCTATAGATGCCAGATATTTCTGAGATATCCCCGTGTACCTTAATTTTAGATTTGTGGGGCATAAACGAGGCACATAATATCAGGAACAAAGTTTATACAAAGACTGTAAATCCTTCCTCCTGTGCTGTGCTGGGCATCAATAGAAACCTTTCTGCTAGGCTGGATAATCTCATAAACCCTGTGAGAGAAGTTATATTTCTACTGCTCAAACTCAAATCCAGACAGATTAGATTGATACAGCAACTTTCTTAACCTCTTTTACAAAAGAGAATTAGTCTGTCTGAATTTTGAATCTAACTCTACTTTCTATGAAATAGTAGATTTAACCATTTTCCCCAATCAAGCTGAAATTCAGTTCTGGTTTAAACAAAGGAGAAATATTAAAAACAAAAGAAAAAACACTATAAAAGAAGAAAACACTAAGGCTTTCTATGGAACCTTCAGCATTTATTAATAATTGTACTGTCAGATTCTAATATTCTTAATGAATAGGCAGTAGGTTATTGTTTGGTTTTAATTGTCTGATGCCCTTTGGAATAGTTAGCTGTTTACTAAATCTATGTCCAAACTTGCCTTTTAATCATCCATCATTTGTCTTTTATAAAGCAAATGCTTTATTTTAAATAAAGCACCACTTGATTTTTGTAAAGCAAATAGAACAGGTATCTGTCTGTCTAAAACAATGCTGTATTACTTTAGTTAAAAAAAATATTAAATGTCCTGGACTCTAGCCAAAAAATTCAAACATGTATTTTCTTTTCGGGATTTGTGCTACATTTAAACATATTGAAAATATCACCTCTCTAAAGACATGACATATAGTAGATGCTCAATATGCTTATTAAAATAAAACAAATCAATAAATGCATAAATGAATTGATCAGAAAAAAAAATTTTTCTTAAAAAAATCTTTGATGTTAACTGCAATTTAACTAAACAATGATCTAATTCAATGATCTGTAAACTTTTTTGATTCTGTGCCCTATCTGTAAAAACTTTTCAGCACAGTCCTCCATATATGTGCTTATTTATTAATTGTATATACTTACTACTTTAGTAGTACATTAAATACAGTAATACCTTGGTTTGCGAGCATAATTCGTTCCAGAAACAAACTACTCGTATTGCAAGACATCACTCATTTACATTAAGATGTATTAGAAATGTTTGCTCGTCTTGCGGAACACTCACAAACCATGTTACTCACAATCCAAGGTATTACCGTATACTGAAACTAATTTTAAAGAAACTAATTTTAAAATAAAGATAAAATAATCAAATCCTAGTTAAAGTTAAAATTACTTTGATGTGTGACTTTAATGTGTGATTTTAATGCTTGTCCTGGCTGTAATAACTCATTAAAATACATAGATATAAATGAAAGGAGAGGACCAATCAATGGCTGTGACTATCAAATTATAAAACTCTTTTTTTTCAACTCTGTCCATCATCTATCATCTTTCATGAAATTTAGCTTGTATATTTTCATTTTCCCTGAAGCTAGGTGATCTTGCCAAGTAACCATAAGATTATTCATTTATATTTATAATAACATTTATATTTATAACCAATAGGCGCAGGACAAACTAAAACTGGAATAACTTTACAAGTTTGGCAAAAACTGCTCCAAGATTCATGTGTATGCAAATAAAATAATATTATGACTGAAATCATTTATGGCAATAAAAATCACAATGATGGAAACTCTTTCTTGATATTTTCCCCCAAATGCTTTCTTCAAGCTGAACTTTCTTTGAAAGTAGTTACTTCAAATAATTGTTAAAATGTCTGAAGGGAGTGATTTTTTTATCCCCAAACTTCTGATAAGTATATGCTCAGAAGTTTCCTAAGCATATATATCTATTAAGGCATCCTAGGATATATGAATCTACAACTTTTCCAAATAATACCAAAATGTTCTCAAAAGTAGATACATACATTTCCCCTTTCTATGGTATTTTCTGTGTTATTGTGGTCATTTTACTCCAGTCAAAAGAACAATTATTTTACCTGAT
Source organism: Hipposideros armiger (assembly GCF_001890085.2). NCBI lineage: Eukaryota > Metazoa > Chordata > Mammalia > Chiroptera > Hipposideridae > Hipposideros > Hipposideros armiger. The sequence goes on along the minus strand of NW_017732379.1, from coordinate 62,894 downwards.
AGCATGTGGCTTTTTGTTTTTGTTTCTAAGAAAACACAAAGTAACATATGCCTTTAAAGTTCTTATAATTTTTAAATTATTTTTTTCTGTTACAGTTGACAGTCAATATTATTTTATATTAGTTTTAGGTGTACAGCATAGTGGTTAGACATTTATATAATTTGTGCAGTGATCCCCCCAATTAGTCTACTACACATCTGACATTATACATAACTGTTGCAACATTGACTATATTTTCTATGCTGTACTTTATTTGCATCCCCCTGACTATTTTGACACTACAAATAATAATTTTGTATTCATGTCCTGGATGCTTAGCTTTTACATACCTTGATCATGAGGGTGTCATATACTCATTAGCTAATATATATATATTCTTAATATATATATATATATATTCTTTTAGAGTTTTTTTTTTTAATTGGGGATTTGGGGGATGGGAACAGCGCTGGAGAATTGGGGGAAGGGGAACAGACAAATTGCTGTCCTTTTGTTTTTCAGTCTAGTTGTGGAGGGCGTTGCTTCACTGGCCCAAGTTGGCACCATCATTGTGCTCTTCCCGGGTGAGGCAGATCAGTCACCAGCTTCTGGACGGCCACTCACTGCGGCTGCTGGCCGCTCACGCTGGCTGCTGGCTACACACGGTAGCCCATGGCAACCCACTGCAGCAGGGGCTGCAGCCTACGCTATCGCCTGTGACTCAGCGGAGCTCAGCTCCAAGTTGAGCTGTTGTTCAGAATCTTAGCTGTAGAGGGCAGTGTCACTGGCCCGCATATGTGGGATCCGAACCGGGCCCTCTGGCATCTCAAGCCAGCTCTTAACCAATGCGCCACTCGGCCGGCCCTCATTAGCTAATATATTAATGCACAATAATCCTTACATTAACATTCACCATTCAGAAATGATTTAGTCATGATGTAACATCATATATAAAAATGCTAAGGGCTGGCCCAGTGGCTCAGTTGGTTAAGAGCTTGCCCAAGAGTGCAAACTCTGACCAACAGGGTCACCAGTTCAATTCCCACATGGGCCAGTGATGCTGGGTCCTGAGCTGAGCTGCCGCTGAGCTGCGAACAGGCGGCAGGATGGCTGAGCTGGTGAGAGCATGTGCTCCTAACAACAAGGCTGCCTGTTCGAGATGGTGGGCTATGCCCACCCACAACTAAAGACTGAACTCAACACCTTGAGCTGAGCTGCTGCCCGGATGGCTCAGGGGATAAAACGTGTGCTCTTAACAACAAGGCTGCCGGGTTCGACTCCTGCATGGGATGGTGGCTATGCCCACCCACAACTAATTGAACACAGCACCTTGAGCTGAGCAGCACGGTGGACTTGGAGCTGAGCTTGCTGTGCCCTCCACAACTGAGATTGAATGACAACAACTTGGCTGTTCCCCTTCCCCAATTCCCCAACACTGTCCCCCTCCCCCAATTCTCCAATAAAATCTTTAAAAATAAATAAATAAATGCTAAAATTTTGTTTAAAATATTCATGAGGGTTTATTCCAAGAATGCAAGAATGGCTTAACATTCAAAACCAATAAAAGTATTCACTACATTAAAAACTAAAACAAGAAACACCACATAATAAGCTTAAGATCAAACACATATTCACCCTGAGCGTGGAAGGCCCCCAAGAATTTCCTTCTACATTCTAACTTGTTGAAAAAGTTTAGCATGATTAACAAGCCCCAACTACTATAGTATCTGTACTAAGGGTATTTTATTCAACATGGTTATGACACTAAAAAAGCAAACTTTTGTTTCTGAAAGGAACTCTAATAGCTCAGGATAAGAGTAGAGCATCTTCCTGCCTAATCGTTTTCACATTACAAACGCATGCTAATTGTATATGATTATACTACTGTGGTATCCAAATGTAAAGTTCAGGGAAAAAAATGAGCACAAGCTCTATGTCCTTTGAGATTCAATATCTTATCTTTGAAAGAAATATTCAATACAGAAAAGGTACTTATTTAAAGCTGTAGTAATAATTAACGCAAAATAATTAAGCTCAACAAACCTGTAGTTGTCTTGTTGTTTATCAAATGCATTTACACAGTGCCAGATGCATATGCAAAACAGAATTTAAAAATGAGACTTCTAAATTATATCCATTATTTCTTCCTCTAGAAAGTTCTAAAACTTACAGGTTACAGATTTGTCAGAAAGTTCTCTTTATCAACTAAAGAAAGGACAACCCAATCTCGGGTATGAACTGTCATTAGTAATTTAGCAGAGCTAGAAGCAGTTCAGCTGAGTAGACAGAAAATTAAAACATGGGCAGCTCCTGATTGAAAATGTATTCATAGCAGGTAATGATACAGCACAGTCAGGATCCCTGCTATTACTCAGGGTGAGAGACTTAATTCTGATAACTCTGATGATGGCACTTGAATCAGAGATTATAAATGGTGACAGTTGGTGACATACAGATAGGATGAAATGAGCATCAGCAACATATCTCTACAGAAGATAATTGTACAGAAGATCAATTTTTTTTTCCAAACAGGAAATACAATAATTTCAAAACATTATTACAAGTTTACAAGGAGGCTTAATTTTAAGCCTTAGGTAAACCATGTACCATTTTCACATATACTTTTCAATGGAATGTAATATTAATCAACATATCGAAGGTAAGGGGAGGAGAATAACTTATATTTTAAGATATGAAATATGAATTGTAGTTTCTGAATTCATCTGGATAAAGAACAAACACAAAATTATAGGCAGAGTAGTTATTCTGTGGAGATGGTCATAGTGAAAGCTTGGGTTTTCCTGTTGTAAATGCATATAAGGGATATTCATTAATTCACTTACATACAGTATGTGTTATTCATATTTATAAAGAATGATTTTTATGTTGGATTTTGTATGCCTTTTTATATTTTCTAATTATCAACAATGGTATTACTAATTTTTAAAAGAAAAGTGTGTTTTTTCAAAATTTCCTATTTCAGACATAACTCTAAACCACAGAAATACAGGTGAGGAAAACAGTATTTTCACAGAGACAGGTACTCAATGCATCTCCTTAGAATTTGTAAAGTGGTATATTCAGTGTGTGTCATCAAAACTTATTAGAAGTAGGGATTTTAAAACATAACCCTAAAATTCTTTAACGTGCCTTCCATTTAGAGGAGGGGCCCATGTCCCCACCCCTCGAATCTGTAACTTGTTGTATAGTTTATAGCAAAAATGATGCTGTGTCCATTTCCAGGTCCAGATCATAAGAAATGGCAGCCTGTGCATTCAGTCTTTTGGAATTTCACCCTTGTGAGATAGCCGGGTAACTTGTGGAGTGGGCTACAGGGGAGGAACTGATGCCCTCTTAACCCACAGCCATAGCTAAATTCCTAGCTGACAGCCAGCACCAACTGTCAGTCATGTGAGTGAATGAATCATCTTGAAAGTGGATGTTCCGCCCCCTAATGGAGCCACTCCAGCTGACAAAACATGGAAAAGAGAGCTATCCTGGCTGAGCTGTGGCCAAATTGTGGAAACAAACAACTGCTATTGTCTGAAATCAATAAACTTGGAGCTGGTTTATTAAGCAGCAATAGATAACCAAAAGAGCAGAATAGGACTTGAATCATGAATGCTAATTATGAAATGGCTTTAGCATTGCACTACAGCAATGTTATATCACATATGCTATAACTAATCAAAATAGAAGGAAGAAAATGTAAGAGTAAAAGTCTGATAAATATCATCAGGCTAACATACATTTTGTCAATCAAGTTTTTAATAAATTTCTCATAGTATTGAGAAAATATTTCAAAAAGCACTAGAAACCTTTGCATTTTATATATAAAAACTATTTGTATATAAGAACTATTTGTTTAAATTTGGTGATATACATTAACTTTGTAGGATTTTATCTACGTTTAGTATTTAATAATGTCATAACCAATAGTACAAACCTACACAGAAAATGCTAATTCTTTAAAAATTTGAAAATTTAGATATTGCCAAATAGAAAACCTACGAAAATAGCAATATATTTTAAATGGAGCTATATTTACAGAGGACTAAGCCTATATGACATAACGAAGCCAAAAAATTACTCATGGTAAAAATGACATGCTAAAACAATATTACATATAATTTACCAAAAGTAAGCACCCAAGAAAGACTAATATTTACTTGAATAACAAAAGAAACTATGGATTAAATAAAAATGTTAAATATGTCTTAACTTCTGTAGTAGAAATATTTTTAAACAATTATGTATGATTCCTTTTCTTTAGAAAACTGAAAACTGACTCTGGGTGGTGAGCACACAATGGGATATACAGATGCTGCATTATAGAATTGCACACTTGAAATCTACGTAATTTTACTAACCATTGTCACCCCAATAAATTTAATTTTAAAAAATCAGTAACTTTAAATAGACTTCAAGAGCTAACAGTACAAAAAAATACATTATAATAAAATAAAGAATAACCTGATAACAAAAAAATCTAGCCACTTAATGTATTTCTTTTTAAGACACAGTTCTATAAAAGAATTGTTTTATAATGAACAAATTTAACCATTTAATGTATTTCTTAACATTTAACAGTTCTACAGGACAAAGTTAACTCTTATTCTCCCAACTATAAACCAGAGAGTTTGATTAATTTTATTTCCTGTACACAATCAACTTTTACAAGACTTACTCAATAATGTAATTAGCAGGGTTATAACACAGAATTGGCACAGGCTCAGTCCTTTTTACTTGTTATAAACCCATAATATAAAAAGCAATGTTCAAAAATGTGAGAAAAATACAAAATACCTTTACAGAGGGAATTGTAGTAGGCTGCAAACTCTGCCTCCCTCTTAAAATGAAAAGCCTGAGAACTAGAATGATTAATTGACTTGTACCAGAGTGAAGCCAGGCCTGGAACCTTGCCACCCGCTTCGCCTCTTGTGTCTTTTCTCATACATTATGCTCCTTCATCTGGCATAAGTGATTCCTATATTGCTACGAAATACACAATCGTGTATGATATAAAGAAAAGAATAAAGCAAAACAATTTCCTCCACTTAAAATTCATCCAATTTCTACTGAAAAATTAGAATTCTTCATTTTATCAAAGTATTTGCTGAAGTATTTTTCTGCACTGCTCATTTTCCAGGTATGTGCATGTTTATGTAATATACAACATTCAAAAAAATTCATTAAATTCTTTCCAAAATATTTATTATAAAAATGAGTTATTTATTACTTGGCACTCTGCTCCTTTTAATATGCCTGATAACATTTTCATTATATTTTCACTTATGATAAATAATGGACACAGGTTGAGAGTATTTTGGGTTTCTAAAAAAATGTTTGTCATATCATGTTATTTAGATTTAATCACCTAAATACCTTTCTATATAGATGGCAAAAGAAGTCAGAGATGTGTTTAATCTTAACAAATTGGCTCAACACTAAACCTTAGCTTACTGTTAGATGACTATAAAAATAGTACTTACCATGTATAATTAGAGTTGCTGTTCAGGATAAATAAAACATGTAGCTAACATATCTAAAACACTTGGCACCATACCTCACATATTACATTGCATACTAATAAATGTTAGTTCTTATAATTACAATCATTTAAACGCAATAAAAAACATGGTAATATTATCAAGATAGCAAAACATGAGATATAGATTTTAAAAATAGCCTACTTAAAACAATGTGTATTTCTCTATTAAAAGGATATTTGCTATGGTTAATTCAAACTGATAAAGTGGTCTTTTAGAAAGTAATGCTTCACATTAACCCTTTTAAATGGCAATATAATCGATATATTTTAAATGGCAAAAGATTTGTAACACCGAAATTTAATGCAACTTACCACGAACAGATGTGCTATACAAAACAAAGTATGTTCTATAAGTATGTTAAAAATTCTTCATAAAATTATAAAAAAATCAAATTAAGAAATTAAATTTCAGTGAGAGGGTACACAGACAATGAATTTAGTGAAATTAATATTAAGGAAAACATTTCTATATTAGATGTACCTACCTGGAGTAGGCAAACAATCGACTATCCCAAAGATCATGATTCCCTCGAGGTCCAGAATGAAAATAACAGGAATCGGTCCCATCAAACATATTCAATCCATCTTCTGAATTTTTTGAAGCATGGCTGTGAACCACATCTAAGAGGACTATAATCCCCATTGAGTGAGCTGTGTCGACCAGTTCTTTTAGTTCTTCAGGAGTTCCGTAACGGCTGAAGGTAAAGAACACAGCAAAACCAAGGTTACATCATATTGAAAGCAAGCAGCTAATCATTTACTGTGTATCAATTGTTTTAGCCGTACAGTACTAGATACTTTAAATATGCAAATGCAGTATAATTCTTAGATACAAGTCAAAGTAGCTTAATATTTGTTATTAAGCAAATTTAAAAGTATTCAATAAAAAATTTCAAAGCAAGATATTACAAGTAGATTTATATACCAATGAAAATTCACATTTTGAGCAGGCAGATTGTAAAACTGCTTCTCTATTCTAGTGTCTGATTTCCATCTCCAAGTCTAACTTGTCCTGGGAACATGGTCCTTCTTGTTCACATACCTGGCCATCCCTTTGAATGTGTATAGTTGAGGTTAGGGGGTTCTTAGAGTATTTCTTTGAATGTCCTTGGTGCCTTGATAGAGGCCATCCCTCCTGCCTTTACTTATTCCTAAACTAAGATGTGCTCAGGTACCACTGGGCCAAGAGAAAATGCCACATATGTCACCACCGAAGCAGAAAAGATACATAACTCATAGGTACATGTGTTTGTGTTAAAAGCAGTTTTCGGGNCCCCCCTTTTCCCCTTCAGTGGCGACCACTGTGCTCCACGGTAGGTCAGAGATGACCAGGGAGTTTTCAAGCTTATAATTCTGAAGAACTGGATTGTGAACGCTGACAAGTTCCCAATTTAGCCTGCTGAGATCATGAAAGTGGTCTGCTTTCCCTCCTTTAACGTACACTTTCATTCAAGAAGCATAGACTTAATCTAGTGACCTTATTTGGAAATCTGATTTAAATTTAAATAATTGATTTTAAGATTCTGACTAGACATGCATTGAAGCTTTTTTTTTTAAAAAAAGTAACCTTTACAATACATTTGAGGGAGACTAAACGAGGTTATAAAAATTGTCACTAAAGAGTGATTTTTTTTCCCTGTTATGTTGTATACAAATTATTTAGGAGTTTAGAAGAGAAAAACATAACCAAATCTTAAAGGCTAGACGTATTTTGACAAAATTGCACTCGTGAGGTGTGCAAACAGCAGTATGTATGTATTACTATACTAGGCAATGGCTAACAAACCTCTGACTAAATTACAATATGATATAGTCAGAACCCATGTGGTCTATCTATTACATTCAGTTCAGAATTCCATGTTTAAGAGAGAGAGAGGCAGGTTCAAGTTTGCTAATAAATAAGAATTTAAAGCCATGTAATGCAATAGGAAAAACAATTGGGGGAAAATGGAAAGACACATTCTGAAAAGAAAAAGAGCCCCAGAGTATAATACTCAAAGGCATACTATAGGGAAAAAGTGATTGGATCTGTTTTGTGAGCTTCTATGGGTTACATATTGGTAGGCAGATTTTTTAACCCAATATAAAAAAAAAATTTCTAATGAAGAGACCTGTCCATGTATGGAATGGACTACCTCATGAGAGGAGTTTCACACTACTGAAGACATTGAAGGGCGGGCAGAATGAGGAATGCTGAAGAAAACACTAAAGATTCAACTATGATATTCAGTCCTCGTCAAAATCTTGAGTCTAAGAATTTTCTAGTATGAGAATTTTCTATAATNCCCCCCAATTTCCCAGTAAAAATCTTTAAAAAAAAAAGCAGTTTTCGAGTCTACATAAAAGAGAAAACAAAAATAACTGCCAAGAGGAGGTCCCTTCTTAATCTATGTAAAATCTTGATATTATAGTCTTCATTAGCATCATCTTTGTCCTTTAAATAAATAATCATCCCTGTGATTGTTTGCTGTCTCTCTTTCTCACTAGACCACATGCTCCTTGAGGGTAGGGCTATGACTCCCTGGCATGGTATAGTACAGCAGTTAGTATATAGTAGGTCTCCTAACAGCCAACTTCAAAGGGCAAAAAGAGCTATAGTTTAAAAATGCAAATGAAGTCATGCAATCTTCGACCTAAAATCATATTTGAGATCCCACTGTCTTATGATAAATACCAGTGTCCTTATCATGACCTGCTGAACTACTTAATCTGGCTCCTTTCAATAACTTCAGACTTCTCCTATGAGACGCTATTCGTTCTTTTCCTTATTCTAGCCACCTAGCCTTTTTTCCTACTCACTGATCAATGAATGAACAGCCCTAAAGTATCATTCATTCATTCATTCATTCATTCATTCATCCATCCATTTGTTTAACAAATACTTGTTAAGCTTTACATACCATATGTCATGAAATCTGCTATGCTGTGAGGATTCAGCAGTGAAAAAAAAAATGTATCACTGCCTTTACGGAATTTACACTCTAGTTGGGAGACAACAAATAAATAAGATATGTGGAATGTCGGATAGCAATAAATTCTCTAAAAAAAAAAAAATGAAGGAAAGCCCCTGGTAGGAAGGGCAGGTTTAAATAGTTATTTTAAATAAGTTCACCAGTGAAAGTTTCATGAGGCAATATTTGTGTGAAGACCTGAAAGATATAGGGAGTAAGACATGTGAATATCTAAGGGGAAAAGTGCTCAGAGAGAATGAGCACTAGGGGCAGAAATGAGCTAGGAGCATTTGAAGAATAGCAAATAGGCTAGTATGTCTGGAATGAAATGATCAAGAAAGA